>NW_021604595.1:8305885-8374100 GCF_004785775.1 Grammomys surdaster
GAGGGAGGGAGGGAGGGAGGGAGGGAGGGAGGAAGGGAAAAAGGCTTTAAATTACTTTTAGAAATACATATCTAATATTATGGCCAGGTGGTATGGTACACATCTCTAATCCCAGCTCTTGGGAGACAGAGACAGGCAAATCTCTTCGAATTTAAGACAAAGCTAACCTCCATAACAAGTTTCAGGCCATCCAGGGTTACAAGGTATAAAGTTGTCCCAAATCAAAACAAACCGCATTAAGTTGATCTTGGTGATTCGAGGCCTCAGCAGTGCAGACACTGGAGCAAGAGGATCTTGAGTTTCACATCAGCCTAGACTATTGTATAAGACTATTTTGAAAATAAAGTCAAAACAAATGAAGCCAAAAGCATACGCTACATTTTAGTTAAACTGATACCCGCCGTTTTTATAACATAAAACATATTTCAGTCATCTTCAGTGTGCGGCTTAGTGACATCAAATGTGTCTGTAAAGACCATAAACTGCAATGCTGTCTTTTTCTAGGGCAATTTCAATACTCCACAAGACAACTGTGCACAGTCCCTCCCCATTCTGTCACTGCCTTCTGGTCCTTGGACATGACCCATCTGTTCTCTGTGTCTATTTGTCTGTGTTGGACATTTTGTTGACGTTTCTTCTTGGGTGTATGTTGTTCCTGTCTTCGTTCACATAGCACCATGCCTTCCAAGTCACTGATGTTATAGAATGTTATTATGGGACTCACTACAGTACATGTTAAGACCTACTTAATTTATATGTGCATCATTCAGTCAGTATTTGAGTTGGCTTGATTCTGTGAACACTCTTATGTGTAACCTTTATAAAACTATTTCATCTTATGTGTATGAGTGTTTTGGCTGCATGCATGTCTATGTATCACACGTGTGCATGATGTCCTTGGAGGACAGAAGAGAACATCAGATCCCATGGAACTGGAGTTATAGACAGTTGCGGGCCACCTGTGGGTGCTGGGAACCAAACCCAGGTCATCTGGAGAGCAGCTGGTGCTCATATCTGCTGAGCCATCTCTTTTTCTGGGCAACTTTGTGCTTGGATTCCTAGTATCAATTCCCTGGGTCATTCCGAGGAGTAGAACTGCTTAGTCAAAGGATAACTCTATGTTTAACGTTTATAAATGGCCAAATGGTTTTCCACAAAGGCTGGTGCACTCTGAGGTTTGGTGTGGGAAGGTGTCAGCTTTTAAGCTCACACTTGCTCATTTGCACTATTGATGCATTTTTATCATGCCAGTGGAGAAGGGCTGTGTCATCATCCCTTTGATTTGTGTTTCCTTGGCAACTAAGGATGTTAACTGTCTGTATTACGAGACTGTTGGCCACTGGTATGTTTTCTTTTCAGAAATGACTTTTCTAAGTCATTTGTTTATTTCACTTGTATGCTCTTGAGTTGTAGCTATTCATGCATTCTCTATACTAGGCCCTTATCAGAATGACTTACCAATATTCTTTATTTCTGTGGATTGTTTATTACATCTAATTTTGTGGGTTTTTAAAAGTATTTATTTTTATTTAATTTTTTAAAATTTTTTGTGTGGATGAATGTTTTGCCTACAGATATATAAATGCACTGCTAGTTTTTCTAGTATCCTGGGAGTCCAGAAAAGAATGCTGTATGCTCTGGAACTGACATTCTACATCATGGGTAAGAGGAGAAAATACACTTGACTGCTGAGCTGTCTCTTCAGCCCACAGCATTCTTGTTTTGAAAAGGTAGTTAATGAACAAAGCACTCAGGTGTCACTGGGATGAGAGCAGCCATCAGGAGTCTCTGTGTCATCTCTCTCTGGTCCCTCATAAGCAGTGCATATCCAGCTCTCATGTGATAACTACTGCCCCCTCTGTTGTGTGAAGACACAGCCATGTGTCCTTTCTGATGTCTGTAGGTAGCCTGCCTCATAAGTGCTGGCATTTGTTTTCCAGGTGGGGAAATTGAGGAACAAATACTACAGTGAAAGACTCAGGGTTTTCCTGCCTATAGCAGCAGAGTCAGGATCTAAACCCAAGTCTGTCCGATTTGACATGACCAGTCCATCCCCAGTTTGTTCAGCGTTGCTCTTGGGCACTGAAGTGCCTTCGTGTTGCTGTGAAGTATTTCTGCTCAAAGAAAGGAGGGTCAGAAGAGGGTTCAGGTCTGGGGAGCCATCCACATTCCAATCATGGCAGCTTTGCTTCGATTTCGTTTTATAATTTAGGATGCTGGAATCAGATTTTGTTACAGAGATGAGAAAAGAAGATAATGGTGCTTTTTAAAAAGTGTTTGAAAAAAATGACAATGAACTCATATCATTTTGTGGAACAAATTCCAAAGCCCTTTTAAACATTAAACAGAGGTTTCAAATAAAGGACACCCAGTTCTAAGTTAGAGACAGAAAGGTAGAATTTGTGCACACTCACACCTACACATGTGCTCTCGTGTGGTCAGACATTTCTATGCCTTATCTTTATTCCCTGATTCATGCCTGTTTCTGGCCCAGGACAAAGCCAGCCTTAGAAGGAGTTGCCTCTAAACTCCCACTCACTGGGGAAAAAAAAAAAAAAAAAGTACTGGCCACACCCACACTTCCTGGCAGTCCTAGCCGCCACCATCAGTGAGCTTTGCTGACTGCTTACCTTTGAAAGCAGCAGCCAAGCAACTCTCTAATCCAGGGCTGCCCATCTCATGCTTTGCCTTTTCATTAGCAAAATGAGTCCCCACCAGCCCCTGAGAGAGGCTTTAGCTTTTCATCATTCCTAGCCATGAGGCTGAAATCCAGGAAGAGCCAGCCAGAGGCACCCCGGCAAGGTGAAGCCAGGTCTTAGGAGAAATAGCTTGCACGTGAGTGTCCCTCCTCCCTGTATGGCTGCCAGCCAGGGCAGAGAGGGATGGATAAGATCAGGGGAGGGGCCACCGGACCACCCACTCCCACAGAACACCTCTTATCTTCCAGACAGAGCTTGTCTTAGTAGGGTGGTGATCTGGGCCAGGAAATTCCCACTGGAAATCCGGCTTGATCTTCAGCTTTCTGTGTTTTCCTTGGTAGAAGACCCAGGTAGCTAAGGTGAGTGCTCCGTGTTACCGCCACGTGTGAGATTCAGAAGCCCATGCAGATGAACAGTTGCTGGGAGGGTGAGACTTTGAAGTGGGTGGGAAGGGAGGTAGATTTTGTGTAGCTTCCTAAGACTCTATCTTGATTTTTCTGAACAGTCCGATGTGCCAATAAATCACTACCAGATGTCTGCTCCAATATAGCTGAAGTATGAGATTCCATGAGAAAGTTTAGTGTTATTCACGGCTTTGGGAAGGTTGGGAAAGGTTCTGGAGAATCCTCCTGCCCACTAGATAAGTTGGATCAAGGGGCAGAATTTTTTTCATCTTCTGTCCCTATCTTCAATTAAACATTTCGTAAGGAATCTCGTTGGCTCATTATCCCAACGATTCCCTAGCTGGCTATGGGTATCAAGCAACAATCCTCTGGCTAAGATGATGCTTTCTGGTTCCTTTAAGAAAGTCAAGGCAGACTGGGACTCACAAGCAGCCGATTAAAAACTGTGGAGTCACAGGTGGCAGTGGGGTGCTTTCAAAATCCTCTCCAGTGACTTGCCTGGCCACCACTCCTTCCCTGATCCAGCCTAAACTTTCTCCAACCCCTAGTTGAAGTCAGTAGCTGACTAGCCAACCAACATTGGACTTGTGGTACCGAAAAGGGCCCTGGAAAAATATTCCTTGTATGGCAGGCTCAGCTGGAGAGTGACCAACCGTTCTGGAAGACCTAACTCATGCTGACCAAAGCACCCAGGGTGTGTCCTCTTTCGCCAGCAGCATTGGTGCACACTCATAATAGCTGTATAATAATAGCTGTGCTTGTGAGCAACTGGCCTATCCAAAGTTGCAGCTCCAGTCCCCAGACACACAGGGTGAGTTAGTAACCCATGGAAAGTCAGATGCTCAGAAGTACAGAGAATGCCATTTCCCCGTCTTTCTTCTGTGCAAAGCCTAGAGATGTGACTGTAATGTCTGTCCTTCTTTGCAATGGGAAGAGTCTGAGCCAAAGTAAAACATTTAGTGCAGCCAAGTGTGCCTGATTTCCAAGACCTCAGATCGACTTACATGCTGTGATGTTTAGTCTTTCAGTGACATGTAATCCATCTGGGAGTACATGAGAAGGTGGGGAAGGTCACACTGTGTACACACACACACACACACACACACACACACACCTAATGGGTAAACTGCTGTTGGCTCTATCATGACAGTTAGCCATGTATAACAATTCTTTGTGTTCTTCACTGGGGATGAATTAGCCCATAGGTACCTGCAGAGCACAACAGAGAGGGACAATGTGTTTGGATCAGAGTCTATGCTAGCCTAGAAAGGAATGAGATAGCAAGGGATATGGGAGGGCAGCCAAAGGCAATAGGAAGAGACACCATCATGACATGGTTTTTAAGACTGCCTTTGCTTTTAGGATTTTTTTATGGAAGGTATATAACAGACCTCAGAGATGCTGGGTTAGATGTCCCGTGGATATGGTATAGTTATGATCATCTCTAGGATCCTGTACCAGTTCTCAATAAGAAGCAAATACAGATTTGCACTTGAGGATGTGCACTATTAAAATTAAGAGAGAAGATCTATCCTTCTGTTCACACAAAGGAGCCTCCTGAAGCCCTGTTCTTGTTACTGGGACTTTATAGCCCAGGCTGCAGGCAGCGTGTGGGAGAGAGACAGAACACAGTTGAGCACATGTTAGATTTTCACAATGTGGTCAGAACAAACATGCTCACTCTATTGGCTACAGCACGCAAATGACTGAGAACAATGAGAAAGCACCTGAGCTCGCTGATCAATTTGCTTATTAACTTTGTAAAAGATCATTTCTCTCTTGATCAGTTCTCAAGAGAAATGAAGCTGGTGGGTGTTTCAAAATTACTGTAGATCTTTGTGAAGATGAGACCTCTGAGATATTGTTTTATTTCTATTTCATAAAATGATTCTTTGCTTCATCAGTGCAGCATCCGGGGTCCTACTTTCAGGAGCATGTGTTCATGTTGGAGTGTGAGCAGGAAGACGCATACCTCTTTGTGTTTGGAGACTAATCCTGTTGCCCTCAGAGAGACCTGGCTGTGGAAATCAGCAGAGTAGGCGCTTAGCAAACTGTGACTTCAACAGAACAGCGCTATCTGTTCTATTAATTGTTCAAATTGTTATCTGCAAAGGAATAAGCCTCTGTGAAAATAAACACAGTGTTTAAAAGAATCATTTCTGGGAGATTCTGTCAGAAAAACCTACATTGGTGTTTCCTGGTAGTCATTCTATATGTCTCTTCTTTATGCTTAAAATCTATTTTAAAACATCTTTAACATATATATCTTTTATATATATATATCTCCTTAAAAATATTAACTACCTGCAGTGTTTGCCATTGGGGAAGGAAGATTTAATGGTGAGCTGAAGGATTAGAGGGAGAGTTTCATTTTAATGTAAATACCTTTGCATATTTTAAATCATTAAGCAATAATTCTTGGGTCCATACCCAAGGGGAAAAATAATAATTCCTTACTCTTTCTTTGTTTCAAGATAAGTCACCCTCTTTAGCACAGGCTGTCCTGCAACTTGTTATTCAGTCTGTCTGGGCATGTTTCATTTCTGGGAAGTAGGATCAGTTATGTAGGGCCTGTTGCTAAGCCTTAAAAGCTTTTTAAAAAATAAGTTAATGAAGGACTGGTCCCCTTAAATGTCTCAGGAGGCATGTAGCACATCTGAACATCATATGATGTTTGTACTCTTGATTTGGGACCTCAGTAATGAATGTGTCTTGGGATAAAGATTCACACTTGTCCTAAATCTCATTATTAGCCATGAATGAAAATGTCCATCTGAAACATACTTGATATTTAAAGACGAATTCAGAAATAATTCTTGATAGGTATAACGTTCAAGTGGTAGTTTCTAAAGGGCCATTTAGCTTACTTAGGATAGGTTCTTCTTTAAGAGAGAGAAGGAAAATTAATTGTCACTTTTGAATTTCATGGATGGAAACATGAATTTATACTCTCCACCAATTACCTCACTCACTCCTGTCAATTCTGGGACGAAGTTCACGCTGTGTTGTGAGGTTCGAATCATTTTGTTTTAACCTGTGCCAAAGATCACTGTATTAGTGACCTGCTAATCTTATTTCTCCCACAATGCTAGAGTATACGAGGACAGTCTTCATGGGGTGAGGGCAAGGTCTAGAGTCAAAGACTGATTCTCCACCCTTCCTCAGACAAGTTAAAGCAGAACTTTTGGGTGTGGGAAACAGACTTCTATTTTAAGACAACACTCCCATCTGCTTCTTATGCACCAGGCGAGGAAGTTTGCTAACCACTGTCAAAGAGGGAAATTTGTTTGTTAAAACAAACAAAGAGCCCCCACCCCCACCCCAACATGGTGAGGCATGCTTACAATCATAGCATGAAAGAGACTGAGACAAGGGAAGAACATTGTTCATTTGAGGCCAATGTGGAACTGAAAGCCAGCATGCTGCACAGAGAGATGCTACTTTGAAAGGAAAAGATCAATGACCTTGACCTTGTAACTGTGTCAGTGATTGTGACTCTGGTCTCGACTACCACCCTCCAGTGACCAGAAATGCACAGGCTGATTAAGTGTGACCCACACAGTACTATAAGAGATAAATATCTAAGCAATAAAGGTGTTTTAATAAAACATTACCAATCCCTCCTTAGTAGCTCAAAGGGACCCAAGACATCATTATTGATAGAGACCACAGTGCTTCAGGTGACAGCTATTGTATTCAGTTAGAAATTCTCTAAAATGTGACATATTTTTGAGCACACTGTTAGCATGGTCAGAAAGTTTCTGGTTCCTGGTTCTTATGTTACAAGTCCTCCAGCAGGGAAGTCCAGGTCCCATTCCTAAGTTGGGAAGAATCCAAAATACTTCTGGTCCCAAGAATTTCAGAACAGCAAACAAATCAACACATGAGAAACTTTCAAAGTAATTGGTTCTTCTTCACAATATAGAAAAGGGTGGCTTATTAAAATATGAATTGGTCATAGTTACCTGTAGCGGTGAGTTTTTGGCTACTCCATTTATGCGCCCAGTGGGTTGTGTGCTTCCAGCTACACACCCAGCAGCTCTTTGGATCCAAGAATGCAAAACACACACACACATCAGCTTATTTTTGAAGTGTCTTGGCTAGCTCAATGCCCGCTACCCTAAGCCCAGTCGAGAAAGTGGCCAGTGGCTACTTACCCGAAATCTCAAATGGCTGGTTGGCTTTATCTCCTGCAGCTCCTACATCTATCCATCTGGCGATCCTTCTTTCTCCTCCTCACCGCATCCCAGTCCGAGCAACTTTAAGAGTCCCTCCCCATCTCCTTTTGCCCAGCCATGACTTTTAATCCCTCAGCACTCAGTAGACAGAGGCAGGTGGATCTCTGAGTTGAAGTCAGCCTGATCTACAGAGCTAGTTCATTTTGGAAAATCTTAAGATTTAATAAACGTCAACAGTAGTACACAGAGTTTCAATGGGATAACGGGGCTCTGAGTTGAGATGAAATATTATTTTTATAATAAATATAATAATAATAATTTTTGAAATTATAGCCGACATTTCTGCCAATTGTTTACCTTGTGTGCTTCGATAACTTATTTAATTCCTGTGTATACTCAGATGGCCCTCTTCAGTTGTCAAATACCATAATAATGTTTGCCTTAGTGTTGTAAAAAAGAAAGACATAAGACACTATGTACAAAGTGTCATTTTGTACACAGTGGGCCATTGGTATGCTTAATAAACATTTCTCTTTATTTATACAAATGGCATATTTGCCTTAATAATTTTATAAAAATAATATATAATATTAAATGGACATTGTCTACTAATGCTTACTATAATTCCTTTTTTATTTTAGTCCATTTCTTTCTTAGTTAGAAGTTCACACCAAGTCACACCAAGTGGATCCACCATCTTTTTGTCTTGTATCATTGATAACATTTTCCTACTTAAAGAGACAAAGGGAAGCTAGACTTGGTATACCCTGTGTCCTGGTCATTCAGGTTGTTTTAACAAAACATACTGTAGCCCAAGTAGCTTAAACAACAGAAACTTATTTCTGTATAATCATGGGTGATGGGTAGTCCAAGGTCAAGGTGCCTGTCCACCCAGTTACTTGTGAGGGTGCTGATCCTGGCTACATCCTCACATGAGGCAGAGAGGGGACAACGCTTTCATGGTCTCTTCTGATAAGGGCATCAATCCTATAATGAGAGCTTTCCAAAGACCCCATCTTCAAGTACCATCTCACTGGTGAGTGGAGTTCCAACATAGAGATTTTGGGACAAGGGGCACAGATAGTTCCTAGCACTCATGTTCTGTTCAGGGGCTCACTGGCAAAGGATGGGAATTGTGTATCACTGTCTTAGGAATTCTGAGCATGGGAACAATGGCTTCCTATTTTGTGGAGCTTCTAAATGACCCACTATCTAGTTTCCTACTGTCTACTTCTGAGCTATAGGACAAAGTGGGGTGGTAGAGAACCTAGAGGACCAAGCAACGTCCACAGCACCTATGTTTCTTATCATCCTTAGTTTACTGAAGTCATGAGGACTAATTTCATCTTTAATTGGGGAAAAAAAACCCAAGTTTTCCAATCTTTTGTGGGATCTATTTAGTAAATGCGTATTTCCTTCATCATTTTAACATCATGCCTACTACCTGATTTCTTAAGGACAACAGTTAAGAGCGAAAGGGGAATCTGGGAAGAAACTAAAACACACGGGAGCACAAATGTGCTCTCCTCAAGAAAGAGTCACAAGAAGAAAAGACCTTTAACTGATCATATTTGGGCTACGTATTTGAAATTGATTTATTGAGTCCTAAGAATTTGATAGGTTGTTGGATAGATTTTAGTTTCCCATCTTTCTTTCTGCTCCACTGAAAATACTTCTAATTATAATTTAATCTCTGTTTTACCTAAAACAGATGTCAACTCAACACTGTTTGCTGCTCTCCAACTCACTAGCATGTTGGTTCCTTCAGTCTCTCAGACTTGATGATAATTCACCAATCTTGGACTTCAGGTCAATTTCAGATGCCCTTTCCAGTTCCTGAGAAATATACCAGGGACTAGTGGGAAATTCTGGGTCATTGAGGTCTTAATGGAAATCCCCAAATTAAGAATGAAGAGTTTCCTTCAGTTTGGAAGCTAATGTTGGCCTTAAAACAACTATGAAATATTCTTGGAAATTGTCCCCCCTGAATATTTTCTGGAAAAAAAATCATAATGCTAATAGTGGGCAGCCTCATGGCAGAACTGTTACTTCTATCATGCCCTTAGCAGAGAACATATCTCTAAGTTGTTCCCATAGATGTGCCTCCCAAAGCTAGGCACTTCTTGTAGGTACTAGAATGTTCTCCTCAGTTGGTAGCCATAAGCAATAATGTTCTCATTCTCAACCTGTGGATCCCAGCTCCTCAGGGGGTCTAATGGCCCCCTTTCACAGAGGCCACCTAAGACTATTGAAAAGGACAGATATTTATATTATATTTCATAACAATAGCAAATTACAATTATGAAGTAGCCACAAAAATAATTTTATGGCGGGGGGGGGGTCACCACAGTGTGAAGAACTGTATTAAAGAGTCACAGCATTAGGAAGGTTGATAACCACTGATCTAGAAGCTATTCTTATCATATTGAATACTTACAATATTATATTATCGTGTTGAATATTTACAACCCTATGGGTTAGGTACAGCACCTATATGGACTGTCTCATCTAATGAGCCCTGAAAAGCTGTGAATGGGGAGTTATATTACTGCCTTCATTCCAAAGTCAAGGAAACAGGTATAAAGTTTTGCTGCCTCACATATAACCACATGAGTGGGAAGAACTGAACCCATGACTTGAAGTCAGGAACTTGACTTTGGAGCATACCCTGTTGACTTCTTGTGAAATGGTTTTCTCTTTTGGAGCCCACATAGTTTCAGAAGCAAGGCAGCGGCCTGGTCATGCTAACAGACTGGTGTGGTCCAGCTGTTACAAGCCTTTGCTCTCAGTCTTCTTCTCAGTCCTAGAATCTTAGCAGCACTACCACTGGTACAGCTTTGACCAGCAGTAGGACAGTATGCCGAGGGTCACAGTTTCCTAATTGGCTCTTTGGCTGCTGGATTCAGTGTGTTCTCTTTTAGCTTCCAATAAATATCTACCTTGAAAAAACAGCTAGTCTGATAAAAATACATATGCTCATACGAATGTCACTAAAAATCCAAAAGAGTATATAAAATCTACTTCCTGTTAACACAGTGCTAGCAAGAGTATCTTTGGCAGGAGCACAAGGTCATTATGACTGAACATAGTAGAGGCTCTATTAGATCTCAGAACAGAAAAGAAATCATCACCCCAGCTACTCAATTAAGTGAGCAAGAAAAGTAGCCTCTGTGGAAGACAACTTTGAAGACATGGAGCCGGCTTTATCTTCTCCCCGTGTACATCTTTTTCATATCCCTTTTCACATGACTCCTTTTGAACATTAAGAAATGGACAAAGAAGGAAAGGCAAAAAGAAGGTCACAGCAGGGATTTTGATTTTGACATCATTCAAGACAAGGAATGCAAGGACTGAGTCAGAGTTGAGGGACAAATGTTGCTCTGAACATCTAAGAACTAGCTCCAATTCTTCTACCCAAGGAATCCATAGTTCATTAGACATCCTCATCCTCAGGAGGTTGAGTTTTCAAGAAGCTTACTTTTGATAGAAGTAGTAAGGAGAGTTGGATTTGATTTCATCTAATTCATTTTGAACATCTAGGAAACAAATTGGAATCGCTCAGAATGCCCTCAGATACCTTGAGCATTCTAGAGGACTTTGGTGGAAGACAGTCAGTGACCACGGGTGCATCCGAGTAAGTCAGAAAGCACCTCAACAAAAGCTGAGTATGGCCTCGAATGCCTGTGACCCCAGCACTGGGGGACAGAGGCAAGCAGATTCTGAGAGATTGCTGCTCAATCACTGGCACCAAAACAGCAAGCTCCAAGAGTTCAGTGAAGATTCTGTCTTAAGGGAGTAAGGCAGGAAACGATAGAGGAAAATTCTCATTTTCCCCTTTTGGTCTCTGTGTGCACATGCATGAGCATGCTCACTGGAATACACAACTGCACACACATACACACATGCACACATAGTAGAGTCTCCTGGTACCAAAAATATGTATAAGTGCAATGAAGCAAACATGCCCAGAATCAGAAAAAAATCACATCTAGAACAAAAACAAACAGTTCAATCAGATACTACAATCATATGACTTTAAGATAACTGTGATTTTTTTTTTAAATCTTCCATGAGTAATTGCAAACTCTCTTGAAACAAGTGAAAACAGAAAATAGCTTTGGAGAAGTACAAATTATAAAACAGAATCAGTTAGAAGCAGAGAACTGAGAAGTGTATTGACAGGAATAAATATAATCACAGCAATAAAATATTGCTCTCAGTGCATGAGAGCAACCATGGAGTCAAGATGACCAACCAACTGCAGAACCAGAGAGATGTGTGGCACAGCCGATGAAGTCAGCCAGTCTGAAAACCAGAGAGAGAGAGAGAGAACACAAATGGGAAGTCAGCTGGGCTGTCAGACCATTGTAGAAGACTTTTTAAACATCTCATTGAATAAAATAAAGGCTGAACATTTTCCAAATTAAATGAAAAATATAAACCTACAGATTTAAGAAAATGCAAAATCCAACAGGATTAGACCAGACAAATTTATATCTCAGCACATCATCATTAAGTTTCTGAATGTTTTTGACAATGTCTTTAAAAGCAGCCAAAGAAGACTGATATGCCAACCACATAGGAATGCAAATTAAGTAATTGGACATTTTTTCCTGTGGCCACGGGAGCCAAAAGGAAAGGGGGGCACACAGCCTTTAACATGTGTTGTAACAACTGCCAAGGACGCCTTCAACTTCAGAAGTGAATTATTCAGAAATGAAATGCAGAGAACTCATACCCATGAGTTGTCCTCTGACCTCCACATATGCACCGTGACACCAGAAAGACACACACACACACACATGAATATGCACACGCATACACACATACACATAATATAATAAAACCTGTACTAAAAATGAAGTAATTCAAACTGAAACACAATGATAAAAGAAGAATTTAAAGCATCAGGAAAGACAACAAATGAGATGCATGAAAATCAGAAATAACTGAGAGGAGTAGGAGGGATACTGGACACCGAGTTTCCCACTTACTGCCGAGCTCCGCGTGCAAGACGTGAACTCCTTACAGCTGTTAACTCAACAGCAGCAGCAGCCACAAGAAGGTTGAAGTGGGGATGGGGACATGGAGATAGGGGACAGTATGGGGAATGAATAGGTTATCTAAAACTATGGGTAAATGAAGCCTTACAGAAGTTACTAGTTTGTAAGTTAATGAAGCATTATAATTAATATATAATAAAGGATGTTGAACTGAAATAGACTCCAAGGGCAGACAGTGTTGCTCCCAAAGACTGAATGAGTCAGCGAATGGAAAATCTCAGTGCCAGACACAGGATACATCCCTATGAATTATTGGTCAGGGAGCCCCAGAGGAACCCAAAGCAATATAGGCTCTTGCTCTTGATCTTGGTTACCCAAGCTAACCAGACAATATGACTCTGTTTACTGAAGATATCACTAACTTTGGGTGCGGGGCACAGAAATTAACCTTAACTGATCAGGAAACTCTCCCTTGATGACTAGCTTTCATGGTGCCAAAAGTTGCTATGGAGGATTCTGGGTCAGAAAACATATGAATGACTTCACTCAGCATTGGACCCTGTGTGATAAAATACCAACTTGCTTCACAAGGTATGTTCACCATTAAGATAGTGGCATACTTGTTACAGAATTGACCAAGCACATCCTGACTGGATATGAGGCCGGTTCCACAAGATGGATTTCAAACCTATCTAAAAGCTCATCACTGGGAAGATCATAGATCTCAAGGAAGAACCTGCTGATGTTTTGTTAAATGGGTTTACTGAATTCCAAATATTTAAACTTATATGCATAGGTTTCTGCTGCTCTCAGCTTTGGTTAGAGAACCTTCTTTTTGCAGTGGGTCAAATGCAGAGACATCAAGATGGTCAAAGTGTCAAGTATACATAACTATAAGCACCCCCATGTGGTCAAAATATCTACCTCACCCAAGGCTTAGGAAACATTCCAGAAGAGTGAGCAGAAAACGGAAGGAGAACTATGAAATGCAGATTTCTTGACCTGCCATGGCTGAGGAACCGTATCAATTCACAGCAGTTGTGGTTACTTGCACAAGACTGGAACAACAAGATGAAACCAGTCAAAATTCCAACATGTATGAGGAGGGGCTCCTGAGGCTCCACCCTGGGTGGGGGAAGCTGTTAGCTCTAGTTGACTGAGATGATTGCAGAGGGAAAGGGTGTCACCCTCCCTTAGTGTCATGGCCTCTTGTAGGTCGTCCATATCCCAGAGACTGGACCCATAGCCATGTACATATGGGTAACACTAATTGAACTCAGGAGAAGGACATGAAGATGGGAGGGAGATGGGATGATGGACGTAGGGGAGGTAAATGGATATGTTAAATACATTGTATAACGTATGAAAATATCAAACAGTGAAGTGAACAATGAACACTATGTGGGGGTTGGGGGGTGACAAACAGCACCTCCTTGCCCACCAGCTGCAGGACAATCAGAAACAGTGAAGTTTAAGATTACCCTAACAACCAGAAACTTTTATTTGACAGGTAGACTGGCCTTTCCCTGATTGGTCTCACTGTATTTGCATAGGCCTCATCTTATTTGCATGCCAACATGGGGCCATCCATGACCCAGTAGTTTCTTAGGAAATTCAGGCTGCCTACAGCTTCAATTCTAACCCTTCCTCTACTGTTGGACTCAACAGAGGAGGACCATACAAAGATGCCAGAGCCGGTGGTTGATGACAGGACACAGTCTCTGTGTATATTATCATGTCTAGACATTCAAATGAATACAATCAAAACCTTATAAATAAATCAAGATGGAATCTTAAAGTGTATTCAAGTCATGTAGATATCTGTGGAAGCAGGATCAGAGGAATAAGACATAGCAGAAATGGACTAAAAACAAAGAATTAAATGAAAAATTTGAATCATGACAGGTAACAGCTACCTTAAGACACAAATAGATAAACAAGCCAACTATAAGGAATACATTGGCATTATGTTCTAAAAAAAAAAAAAAAAAAGCCAAGGGTCATCCTTGGTAGTACACACTTGTAGTTTTAGCATTTAGGAGGCTGAGACAGGAGAATCGTGATTTCAAAGCCAGTCCAAGCTACATAGTAAGACCTTGTTTCCAACAACAACAACAAAATTAAACAAATCAAAACATTGCTCAGCCATGTACTACCTACAAGAAACTTATCTTCATTTCTATAAGGAGATAGATTGACAATGCTAGAAATAAAAACTATATAGTAAGAAATCATTAAGTGGTTTGCCATTGTCCCTGCATTCATAGCTCCTTGGTCCCTCCGAGCTTTAATCTTTTTTTTTTTTTTTGGGGGGGGGGGGCCCAAGACAGGGTTTCTCTGTATAGTCCTGGCTGTCCTGGAACTCACTCTGTAGACCAGGCTGGCCTCAAACTCAGAAATGCGCCTGCCTCTGCCTCCCAAGTGCTGTGATTAAAGGCATGCACCACCACTGCCTGCCCTGCGAGCTTTAATCTTCTTATCTGAAAGATAAAGAGGTTGGACTGACTGGTTGCAAATGTTGTTTTTCCCCCTGACCTAAACTCTTAATGTGACTCAATGTGATGCTTGTAAACAGATGAGTTCTTTGGACCTTCAGCTACAAGTGTCCCCTCAAGACTCCTTACAGTGATCCTATCTCCTTCCTCTCAAGGCTTCTAGGAGCACACAGAGCCCTGCATTCTACCCCAAAGCAAAGCTGGAGAACTGCAAAGAAGGCTCATCTGAACCAGTGTCCTCAGTGTAGCAGGCAGAAGGGGAACTGAAGAAAGGTTTTTTATTAACTTTAAAACAGAAGCAGCCCGGCGGTGGTGGCTCACGCCTTTAATCCCAGCACTTGGGAGGCAGAGACAGGCGGATTTCTGAGTTGGAGGCCATCCTGGTCTACAGAGTGAGTTCCAAGACAGCCCAGGCTACACAGAGAAACCCTGTCTCAAAAAAACAAAGAAAAAAAAATAAAATAAAAATAAAACAGAAGCAAGCCAGGCGGTGGTGGCGCACGCCTTTAATCCCAGCACTTGGGAGGCAGAGGCAGGCAGATCTCTGAGTTTGAGAGCTCGAGGCTAGCCTGGTCTACAGAGTGAGTTCCAGGACAGCCAAGGCTACACAGAGAAATCCTGTCTCGAAAAAAAACAAAACAAAACAAACAAACAAAAAAAAAAAAAAACAGAAGCAAAGCGAGAAATAAGCTCCTCTTTCAACACCAGTTTAGTTTGGTTGCTAGAAATGCACACATGCTTTTTTCAAAACAGACTTCAGAAGGTCACCTGAAGCTATAGGTTTTTAAGAAACAGGGCATTCATGTTGGTTTCCCAGACAAACAAGTACTCTTGGTTCAGTGGGCCAGCACACCATTCTTACTCAGTTATTAGCAATGGCCAAGAGCTCTTAGGGTTGTGAAATTCCCCTTTGGCTTCAGTGTACTTTGACTTCACCGGCAGAATTGCACATTCCCAATTGATCTAGAACCATCCCCCTTTCGGAGAGAGGTATTATAGATGAAGACAAGCTGATATAGGTTCAGAGGCACCAGGGGATTGGGAGAGTATGCAAAGCATCAGCAGCTGAGACCACAGTCACTGGAAACCCAGTGCCACCTTAGTGATTATCAGTAACACATGAAGCCTGAATGCACAGCAAATCCTTGTGAGCAACTAGAATTTGCCTGCCACCTGCATAGCCCGGGTACACCGAGATAAGTCAGACATCACTAGAAGAATTACAAGTTCACTGCCTGTCTCAGGATGATCCATCTTCCTTGGGGAGGCTACTGTTACCCTGGGGGATGGGTATCAGAATTAAACGGCTCTTGAGGCACCTGATCAACTTTCAAGTGAACCATGTATCTTAAAAGGGTTCTTCAAGCAGATTGGATAGTAAGTTAGCCCAATAAGCAGACAATCTCCCATTGCCCCTTCTTCTTGCCTTTTTACAAGGTGACTGAAATATAGGTCCTATATTTATCAGTGAAATGGCTATTCCTGGTTGTCAGCTTGACTATATCTGGAATGAACTATGATCCAGAATTGGAGGACTCACCTATGATCCAGATCTTGAAGCTGGAAGACACAAGTTTCTGATCTGGATCATGGCATGGAGATCTTGAGGCATAGTGGCCATGAAAAGCTTAGGCCCAGGCAAGGTGGTACACGCCTTTAATCCCAGGAGACTAAGGCAAGGAGATCTCTGAGTTCAAGATCAGCCAGGGACAAAAGAAGTCCCAGATCCAGGCATGGTGGTACACACCTTTAATCTGGGCCACACCTTCTGCTGGAGGCCTATATAAGAACTTTGGAAGAAGGAATATTCATTCATCTTTGCCTGCTTGCACTTACTTGCCAGCACATCTGTTGGAATCTACTGGCAGAAGACCAGCTGAAACAACTAGCCTCGTGGGACTGAACAACTAGTAGATCCTTGGACTTCCCATTCTCAGCTGCCCATTGTTGGGGTAGTTGGACTACAGACTGTAAGTCATCACAACAAATTCCCTTAATACATAGAGATATTCCATAAGTTTTGTGACTCTAGAGAACTCTGACTTATACAACCAGGAAGAACTGTTGGTCTTACTATTACAACTGTCTGTAATTTATTCGTTGCCATGAGACTCGCTGAGGACACCAGATGGGTAAGGCCCCACAGCAGAGGCTCACCATCACATTTGCCTGTCTCCTGTTGTGTTCCTGAGGCTGCCCCCTCATGTGACAGTTGAAAGATGAGACGGAGGAAGCTGGGAGAGGAACATCCTCAAGTGGGTGGCTGTGGGGTGACTTTAATCTTTTTCTTCTCCCGTATTGAGTTTCTGATGATTTCCTCAATTCATTCAACCCTAGTTCAACCTTCAGTGTATTTTAAATGACAGAATAATCTTCAAGATAATTTAAACTCCAAACTGCTAAGCTTTGCTTCAGAGGATGATTCTGAGATAACCAGTCAGACTTCAGGGAAAGGGGTCATTAGGGACTAGGAATGGGGCCACGTGTAACCTGGGTGGCAAGAGGTGGGAAGTTCTGTTGTTCTTAGAAGAGTATCATGTGACATCAAAAGATGAGGCTGGGGGAAAAGTACCAAAGCCAGGTAATAGTGGCCATTTCTCAAAGCTTGTGAACACAGATACTGTGTCATTACTGATGGTCATAACAGCAAAGGAATGCATATCAAGGATGACTGTGGCAGCTGGGCTGTGCTGGGACACACCTTTAATCCGTCACTTCAGAGGCAGAGACAGATGGATTTCTGAGTTCGAGGCCAGCCTGGTATACAGAGCAGGTTCTAGGAGAGCCAGAGCTACAGAGAGAAATCCTGGGTGGGGGGGGGGGGGGGGGGGGCACAGGGTCGTAGAGATGACTATGGCATTGCAAAAAGAACTACTCCTTGACCTTGTAAAGAACAGAGCTGAGAAAGGAAATTGGAATAAAGAAAATCAGTGAAGAGACAGTTGTTCTCACCAGCAAGAGATGAAGGCCTAAACTAGACCAAGGAAGGGTAGATGGAGAGAGACTGCCCGGAGCCCATTTTAGGAGGCAAACTGGCTGGGTTTCTTCCTGTTTACTCTGCCTCTGCTTTCAAAAGTATATACTTCTTCCTGATATCGTGGATTGAATTTTATTTCTAAAGAAACCCCTGGATGAAGAGCTTCAAGTGGCCAACGCCTGCACACAGTTGGAGAATTAGCCTCCTCCAGGGACCCATTCCCATACAGGTTGACCAATCCCAGTGGTCACCCCTCGACACATGTACAAACAAGCGAAGCTAAACAGACCCAGTAGGTCTTATGTGTAACAATGATAATTTTTAAAAAGGCGATGAATTTTGGAAGGGAGACACTGGAGGAGCTGGGGGTAGAGGGGTTAGAGTAATACAGATGATGTGTTTATGTGTGGAGTTTTCAAAAATTATAAAACAAAGGAAGAAATATCCATTGCCTAGTTATTTCCTGGCAAATAGTTGTTTGATACACAGCTATTCAATACCAACATGAATTTAAAAAGCTAAAAAAACGCCTCATTCCCTGAGAGCACAGCTATGAGAGGCACTTTTGTGAATCAAGTTGTCTATGCAATATTTAAAGTACGAAACTTGTGTGCGTGTGTATCATTATTGCCTCTTAAAATTACGTTTCTGCCTGTTCTTAAAAATAAATTTTAATTCCTTCCTTTCTCCTTTATATAAAACATAGCTTCTAATTCTTGAAGAAAGGGGGCATGCGGGCATAGAACAGACTAGTCCTGTGTTAGTTAAAACTGGTAGCTAAGTGGTGTCATTTATTATTAAAGTACTCCTGGACACAGGGAATGGAAGCTAGTCATCAAAGTCCTTGCCCAGCATCAGGAAGCCCTGGGTTTGATCCCTAACACAAAACAAAATTAAGAGTGGCAGCCTATAATTCCAGCACTTGGGAGGTTGAGACGGGTAGATCAGAAGTCCAGATGGTCAAGGTCAGCCTGGGAGATGGCTCAGTTGTTAAAGTGCTTGCTCAAAAAGCACAGGGACCAGAGCTCGGTCCCTAGCACCCACATACAAATGTTAGGCATGGTGGCACATGCCTCTGATCCTAGAACTGGGGATATGGATGTTAGGTCTCAAATCTGAGACAGTAAACTGAGATGCTGACTTCCAGGTTCTCCCAACATCCCTCAATCCCTACCTGTTACAGGGTCTTCCTGGATAGCATACCCCATACCCTGCCTTAAATTTCTCTAGCCCAGAGACTGGGCTGCCCTCACCCTCCCACCCCCACCCCCCAGTTGTTCTTCCTTGCATAACCTAGCCATTTTGGTCACCAGCCCTTGTTGACTTCTTTGCCTCTTGGTGGCTGCTCTTGGTTGTCGTTCTCCTGGTCTCTTAGCTCCTGGCTCTCCCCTCTTTTCTCACCCCTACTCCTCAACATGTTTCCTCACATGGCCTGGTTCAGTCTGCTGGTTGTGTTCACTCTGGACTCCCCCAAATGCCTCTGCCTGTACTCTCCCTTATAGCTATAATATAAACCTCAACTCCTTAGGAGTAGATATGGTTTTTTTTTTATTTCTATTTTCTCATTCAATGGAGACAAGAGGACTTTCTGGGGATTCACTGACCATCCAGTCTAACCTAATAGATGAGTTCCAGCCACATGAGACCTTGACTCAGATCAGGCAGATATGTTTCTAATGCAGTAGTTCTCAACCTTCCTAATGCTGTGACCCTTTAACACAATCCCTCATGTTGTGGTGACCCTCAGCCATACGATTATTTTTATTGCTACTGCATAACTGTAATTTTGCTGCTGTTATGAATCATAAGGTAAATATCTGATATGCAAGACACCACTGTGAAAGGGCTCTGAGTCTCCAAAGGGGTCATGACCCACAAGTTGAGAGCCACTGCTCTAAAGGGTGGCATTCTGGTCTCCAAAACACATGTGTACAAATGGAAATATCCTGTGTATACAAGTGTACCTCCCCTCAACATACATTTTAAAAGTTCACCATCATCCTTAACCACATATAGAGGTCCAGGCCAACCTGGGAATATCTCACAAACAAACAAACAAACAACAACAACAAAAATCAGACATAACAACAACAACAAAAGTGGCAAAAACTCCACTTGATGTCATTGCTGGGGATAGATATCAAACTGCTTCATGAAAGTGAATCTGGTCATTCACTCAAGGATATTCATTGTTGAGGTTTGATCTGTTGCTATGTATTATAATGCTAAATACTGGCTCCACTTGCTATAGGGAGATCCTCACATACACCAAATGATGCCATGTAACTTTGCCCCCCAAATTATCCCTGATTGGTCAATGTCCTAGTCAGGATTTGTATTCCTGCACAAAACATCATAACCAAGAAGCAAGTTGGGGAGGAAAGGATCTATTCAGCTTACACTTCCACACTGCTGTTCATCAGTAAAGGAAGTCAGGACAGGAACTCACACAGGGCAGGAACTTAGAGGCAGGAGCTGATGCAGAGGCCATGGAGAGGTGCTGCTTACAGGATTGCTTCTGGCTTGCTCAGCTTGCCGCCTTATAGAACCCAGGACCACCAGCCCAGGGATGGCACAATTCCCAGTGAACCCTCCCCCACCAATCACTGATTGAGAAAATGCCTTACAGCTGGATCTCATGGAGGCAGTTCCTCAACGGAAGCACTTTTCTCTGTGATAACTCCAGCTGTGTCAAGTTGACACAGAACCAGCTAGTACAGTCAATAAAGATGCTGACAGCCTGTAGTTGGGCAGGAGATAGGCAGGGGTTCAGTTTCCAGGCTTGGGTGTCTGAGGCAGGACCACAAGAGGGAGAGGAGAGTGGAGAGAGAAGATGGCATGGGGCAAGGGATCCTGAGAACTGGCCGTGAGGACTGGTCAGTCTGAGTAAAACCCACCCAGGCAGAACATGGCAAGTCATATCTTGGGGTCCTATCTTGATAGGGAAGTAGATAGTAATAGCTTAAAGGTATCCAGCTTTAGTGCTGACTAAGGCTTATTATAAAAGTTTTGTAAAGTGGGGTAGAAACCTTAATTAGTATTAAATATTTACCACAATGATACATTATGATGCAGATGTGACTATAATGTAGATTTCCCTTTGGTGACAGTTTTGAGCCAAGTTTTATTAGAAAATGCAAAAGCATAGTTTAGAAGTTACTCCGTAGCCGGGCAGTGGTGGTACACACCTTTAATCCCAGCACTTGGGAGGCAGAGACAGATGGATTTCTGAGTTCGAGGCCAGCCTGGTCTACAGAGTGAATTCCAGGACAGCCAGGACTACACAGAGAAACCCTGTCTCGAAAAACCAAAACAAACAAACAAACAAAGTTACATCATTTTTATATACATAATATATAAATTTCTATTTCAATGCTGACAACTACTGGGAGCCTCAAAACAAATATTAAATATAGTCCACATCTAAATACATCAACACTTATGGGAGATCTCATCCACAACATGGTTGATTCATGAAGAGCCCATCTCTAAGTCTGAATACACCCTAAAATTCAAGTTTTTTTATTTTCCTCCTTTCTTACATTTGTTTTTTCTTCACAGAGGGGGAAAGGGGAGAGGACTGGTCTTTCAAGACCATTTCTCTGTGTAGCCCTGGCTATCCTGCAGCTCCCAAGTTCTGAGATTAAAGGCATGTGCCACTACTGCCAAAGGCTTCCTACCTTTATCTCTCTCTCTCTCTTTTTTTTTTTTGGTTTGTTTTTTGTTTTTTATTTTTCGAGACAGGGTTTCTCTGTGTATCCCTGGCTGTTCTGGAACTCACTCTATAGACCAGGCTGGCCTTGAACTCAGAAATCCACCTGTCTCTGCCTCCCAAGTGCTGGGATTAAAGGCGTGCGCCACCACCACCCAGCTCGTACCTTTCTCTTAATGTTTACCCAACCCTTGTCTTAGGCTGGAGATTGGGAGAATTTTCTGATAAGGAGATAAGAATATAAAATGTTCTTAGGGGAGAAGAAGTACCGAAAAGGGGGCCAGCAGTAGGAGAACAGGGGTTTCTCTGTGCCCTTGAGATCCACCAGTTACCAGTGTGGACTCACCACACCTTCTCACTGCATGCCAAACACATTGTTTTAGCCCTAACATTATTACAGCTTTTAAAGTGTTCAGAGAACTGACATTGGTAAAGTGCTTGGAGCCAAGCTTAGCTAGAAGTGCTGGAGAAGCAGGAGAAGCCATTGTATCTGCAGTTTTAGCCTCAGCCATGGACTTCTGCAGAACATTGCCCCCATGTCCTGGATTGCTCTCTCCGTGGTGAATGGCTTTCTGTTTTAAACGTCTGTGCCTTTGCCAAATTCATAGAGTGAAATCCTAACTCTCCAAGTTGATGATATTAGTCACAGGTGTGGCTATAGACAAGTCCTGAGGACATAATGACAGAGCCTTCTCAGATAGGATTCTGGCTCCAAAGGTACCCAAAGGATCTGTTCTGTCTCTCCCATGAGAGGTCATGGTGAGAGGATTATCCATGTTAAGCAGAAAACAAACCCTTACCAGACACTGAACTTGCCAACACTTCGGTCTTATAATGCTAGCCTTTAAAAATAGGATAAATAACATTTGTTTATAAGCCTACAACTGTGTAATATTTTGTTATAGTGTTTCCAACAGACCAGGAAGCAGTTACCCTTCAGACTTGCTGGCTCAGGTCCACTGTCCTCCTCCTATGAGTTTGAACGTTTGGTCCAGTTGACTTTTCAGAGGGAGATAGGCCTGTTCTGGATGTATTTGGGTTCCCATAGCTCCTTATGGTTCTTTTTCTCAGTTCTTATAAGCCCTGGGGAAGTCATGAATAACCTCAACTGCAGACTTCCCTAATGGCTCCAGGGGCTTTTCTCAAGGAATTTGCCCAACCCTCCAAGTGAGTTGCCCAGGGAAACAAGCCAGTGATGTCACAAGGCATGCCACACTCGCAGTTCTCTTTATATCCCCTTCTGCACAGGCCAAGGTAGGGACCTGTCCTTTTCTCTCCCAATCCAATTATGTCTTGTACTCCCCAGGGCAGTTCAAAGGCTCTTGCTCCCCCTGACACCCCCAACCAGCCATGTCTACACTCAGGTATGCTGGCTTCCTGACCATGGTTCTCTCCCTGTGCTTCTTCCCTCCAGGCACAAATGCAGTGTGGATGGAATGTCTGGACATCTTTAGTTTTGTAGTGTAAGGGTTCAGGGGAGACTCCCTTGAGTCAGTTCCTAGAGGATCAAAGGCTTTTCTCAAGCTCGAAAAATCCTCAGAGATTTCACAAGTAGAACGACTACACCCGATTTCCTTATCTTTCTTTGGGCTATAAACACATCCAAGTCTGTACTTCCTGGTTTAAAAGGAACCTCCCCTTCTTTGCTGGGACACTGTGACTGCCTCTGACCTTTCCGCCAGATGAAAAGAGCAAAAGCATGACCTTTTACCGAGATGGCATTTGTAACAGGTTATTTAGCAGGCTTTACGCCCTCTGTTCGAAGTACAACTTCACTGCTTTCCTCGAGCCCTGTTTTGAAATCGTTGCAAACTGTCAGGTTATCTAAATGTGGCTATCTCAGATTTCCTCCCATACTTATAAAGGAAGGTGCCTAAGAGAGACGCAAAATCCAGCCTGTGTTGAAATGCTCATCCCCAGAGGGCTTTGTTTCTACAGCTCTACAGCCTGAACTGAGTGCAGCTGTTGACTCTCAGGACTCAGTGAAAGAACAGCAGGTCCACAGAAGCCATGACGAAAACAACCACTTGCGTGTACCACTTCCTTGTTTTGAACTGGTACATTTTCCTCAATTACTACATCCCACATATTGGAAAGGATGAGGAGAAGCTAAAGGAATTCCATGACGGTGGACGATCCAAGTACTTGACACTCCTTAATCTGGTAAGTCGGTCTCTCCGAGATGGGAACCAAGTTCTTATCAGTAATGTGTGACCTTACAGAGCACAAGCCCCCTATAAATCTTCCTTCTTCATGGTTGGTGAGTTTTCTGGGGGCTTCCCCTGTTAATCAGTAATTTGTTCTAAGGAACTAAGTTTGGAAACTCTGTAGCTACTGGGGTGTCTGTTAAATGCTCTTTTACAAAGACTCTTGCAGCCCAACTAGGAAACCACATGCTTGAGTACAAAACACAGGAGAGTTGTTTTTTTTTTTTTTTTGAACCTTGCTTGGGAAAGTC
The DNA here is from genome assembly GCF_004785775.1 of Grammomys surdaster. NCBI lineage: Eukaryota > Metazoa > Chordata > Mammalia > Rodentia > Muridae > Grammomys > Grammomys surdaster. Next base: position 8,329,812 of record NW_021604595.1, read on the forward strand.
TGTGAAAAGAAGGCAGAGTGTCGCATGTTGAGTAGGAAGTGTGACTTCCAATGGAGGAGTAATGTCATTTGACAGCACACACCGACTCACAGATTTAGCCAAGAAAAGCAAACACATTTTGTCACCTTCCTCTCCCAGTACAACTTTTTATAGGCTCAAGTTCCATCTGAAAGGAGGCATCACCCAAGCCAACAGCTTATACACAGATTCAACTACTATAACCTAACCAAAGTTAAAACCAAACTTAGAGCTTAACCCGCTGTTGTCTTCCTAACCTGGCTGACCATGTGCTAATGGACAAAGTCTGAATGAGTTGAGGAAAACTGCCTTGTAAGAAATATTTTAGGAACATACTTTTAAAGTTAAAAACTAAAAAGGGGGCATCCTTAAGACACAGGAATTGATATTTGAATTTTTGTTGTTGATGCTAAAATACACAGTTCTGCTGGGTGGTGGTGGTTCAGGCCTTCAACCCCTGCAGAGACAGAGGCAGAGGCAGGCAGATATGAGTTTGAGGCCAGCCTGGTCTACAGAGTGAGTTCCAGGATAGACAAAGGTATATAGCGAAACCCTGTCTCGAAAAAACAAAATAAATAACCAAGTAAGTAAACAAATAAATAATAAAATAAATACACAGTTATAATATTACCTGGTTTCAGGAAGTTGCAAAAAAATTTTTCTGTTTTCAAGATTTATGAGAGCTTTTCTTGCATTGCCTATGTGCATGTGTATGTGCCACATATGTATGCCTGGTACCTGTGGAGACCAGCAGGGGGCGTCAGATATCCTGGTACTAGAGTTATAGGTGAGCTGTCATGTAGGTGCTGGAAACTGACCCTGAGTTCTATGAAGAAGCAGGAGCAGTATCCTTAACTGCTGTGCTATTATCTCTCAGGCCCTGGGATCAGAATATGCTAATCCCTCAGAATCTTCAGAATCGAAATCCTCATTTTGCGACCAGAACAGAAGCATGGTCAGAAAGGATGGTGGGGTTCTGAAATGTTGGGTTGGAAATGTTGAGCTCAGGTTGAAGAGGCCCTCCAGGCCCTGTCCCTCTTCCCTCTGGCTTTGCATTCTCCTCTGGGTATAGCCTGAATATTTTAAGTTCTGGACACAGCTCTCTTGTGCTAAACAGTGTCAAGGTGGTTGTTTCAGTATTGAGATTTTATGAGGGAAGTGTTGGATCATTAGAAAAGAAAACAAAGACCAATTTTGTAGAATTCTAAGAGCACTATATATGTCTCCCTTGGGTAAACTGGGGGGTGGCTTTAATCTACTAATCAAAGGCAGTCTCCCTATGAGCATTCAATCACACTGAACTGTGGAGCAGGACAGACTTATCACACAGTTCCATAAGCTACCTCCCTGGCCTCTTCTGGCTTCTAACGCCTTTATTTATATTGTATGTATGTATGTATGTATGTATGTATGTATGTATGTATGTGTATGTGTTGGGGTCACGTGCACCACAATGCATGGGTCGAGGTCAAAGAACAGCTTTCAGAAGTCAGCTCTCTCCTTCCACCATTTGGGTCCTGAGGCTTGAACTCAGTCAGACTGAGCAGCAATCTTCAATTTAATGAGCATCTCGCGGGCCCAAATCATACTCTAGTTTAATCCCATTTCCTGCCTTCCTGGTGAATTAGCCACCAAATCAAATCCCATTGGTTGTTTCTTCTGTTGGACCCACCTTTCCCTCCCCAAACTTCCTGCCGTCTCCTTTCAAACCCTGATTACTTAGCATCAGAGGACTACCACATTAGCTCTGCCCTGTCCTATCCTATCCGGCGTGTCCGCCTCTCCAATACTCAGATTCCAGGTTAATCTTCCAGAGATTTTTTTTTTCCTCCTTGAATTCCTTTAAACATTATGGCCTCTTGGGGGGGGGGGGAACAAAACAAAAACAACATACAACAAAACCAACCAACCAACAAACACCCACACTTATCCCTCAGGTTCCTTTTTTTCCCCCAGGAAAGCTAGCATCCCTCTGAGAAAGGACCCTGTCTCTAGTTTCTCTGCAGGTTTCCTTCCTCATTTCTCTGCCCATATCCCCTAAGGCCGATTCACCTCTGTTCAGCACTTTGCTTCCTCCCTTGGTCTCCATAGACCACCTGGAGTCCTGTTTACAGTGCTGTTTTCTCATCCTTTCCCTCCCTTTTATGTAAATGTGAAAAGCATTTGAACTCTCACTAGCTCAAAACCAGTTCTGCTTCCCACGCTCTTAACAACCTGACCCACCTACAATTCTCCGCTGTGTTCAGACTAGAGCTCTGTTCACGTGGTCTGCTGTGGGCGTGGCTAAGTTGAAAAACGTCTTTTTTGGCTGCTTCTGGCCCCAGCATGTGAGCAAAGGAGACCTTACCTGTATTGATTTCCTTTCTATGCTCTTGAAAGTTTGACTTTGCAGGATATTCCCCAACTGACAAAGATGAGTCTAGTATATTTTAGGGAACCCATTCAAGGATAGTTTTCGAATAGCTTGATTAATAGAGTTGAACTCAAAATCTCTACCTCTTGAGGTCTCACGTGTTCATCTGTGGCTATTCGTAAATAAATATAACTGATTTATATTTTAGTGGAATAGAATGACCAGGTTATAGATCTCCTAACTTTAACATTCATGTCTATTATTATTAGTGAGGTCAGCATCCAACTCATGTTAGCAAGAATCGTCGTAAACTTTATTATATTGTGTAATATAATTGTAAATTATAGTGTGTTATATGTTAGTTTTGGCCCTAGTTTACATTAGTTTTACCTGCATATTTGTATGTGTACCATGTGTGTTCAGTGCCTGGGGAGAGAAGAGAGTGTCAGATCTTTTAGTACTGGAATTGTAGGCCGTTTTATACCATCATGTAGGTTCTGGGAATGGAGCCTGATTCCTCTGTAAGAGCAGCAAATGTTCTTTAACCACTGAGCCATGTCTGTAATCCATCGACGTAGCAGAGATTATTATATCCCTCCTCTTTTTATTTATATTTTTAATCAAGCATAACTTTTAATGCCTTTGTAATATGCCCTGCTAGTTATGTTAACATTCTAATGTGTTCTTTCATGTTAACACACAAAGAATTTTCATACAGATTTTGATTTTATTGATCCCCACCCACACTTCTTTCCTCTGTCCTCCTTCCCTTCACCCTGCTTGTCCCCAGTAGTCCCCGACCTCCTTGCATGTCTCATGTATCATTTGATTTTTTTTTCTTTCTCCCCATGACTTCTTTCCTCCCCTTTCTAGTTCCATGACCTCAAGGCCTCAGCTCACACATAGAAACGGTTACATTTAGGACCTACAAATGAAGGAAGGAAAATGTGTAGCTTTTTTTTTCTTTCCGAGTCTGATGTACCTTTCCTCTCAGACATCCTTAATTTCTAATCTGCTGAATGCACATCTGGGTCCTGGTTGAATAGCAAAGCCTGTCTTACTACAAGTCATCTTTCAAAGCTTTGTGCCTTTTTCCTCCTGACACCACCCCCAGGAAGTTTGAAAAGAAGCCATGGAAGCTGCCAGAGGGTTGGTGGCTGACAGAGAGCTTCTAGCTAAGGAGAAAAAGGCAAGGGGACAAGAAAGTCACTCCCAACAAGACAGAGAGGTGGCCCCAGGGAGAGGGAATGTGCTCTGGTGGCTGTGTCCGATGTAAGGTTCCCCTGTCCTATTGATTACCGTCTGTGATCCAGGGCTAAGGGCTTTATGTTGTTCATTCCCACATGTGTTAAGTAGGAACACAAATAGAAGCTAACAGCATGACCAAAAACTATCAACGTGGTGTAAGCAGAAAAGGAGAGAAGACGGAAGGGAGACTGGGAGCTTGGAGTCATCTTGTGTTTGACAGAGATGGACAGATAGTGTGGGACGTAGGGACTTAGTGGGACACAGGTCTCGTTGATAAGCTGTTAGTGGGTGATCTGGATGAGAATCAGCCCCCTCATACTATGTACGTGCATAGATTCTACATATATAGCTCCGGTGTACACCTCTCCACTCTACACGCAGCTAGGAAAGAATGTCTATTGAGATACTCCTTTTTCTGCTGTAGCTGCTGGGGTAGACATCTTTGACACTGGAGCCTTTGAGGAGGTACAGCTCCGAGTGCGAGCTGAGAGCAATGAGTCCTACCAAGGGAGGAAACCCTAGCAGCTGACAATGGAGATCACACTATGCATAATTTTCGTCTGCTTGTGCTAGCTCGGTGCACATGGTGCCCAGTCCTTCACAAATGTGCTTCCTGGTTTCCTTCACTCCCTTTCCATCCAAGAACTGTTTCTGGCCCTAAGGGACACCTACTATCGAAAGCAGGGAGCCTTTGGCCACTTCTTGATGTGCAGGGTCATTGGGTTTGCTCAGATTTCCCATTTTTAGGAGCCTCGAGATGAGATTCACGGTCGTATCTCCTAGTCCATATATCTTTCTCCGGCAGACTGAGATTTTCCTTTGTTTCTCTCTTGTAAAGCTGCCCAAACCTCATGATCCTCAATTTCTCAAGATGACAACAATGTGATGTCATTGCATATGTCCCCAGAGAGGATGATTCATGGCTAGAGAAAAAGAAGTCCCCTTCCCTGTTGGCACGAACTCCAAGGCAGCCTACAAACAGTAGAAAGGCAGGGTTCTATTTATATTTCAGTGCCCGCTCTGGCACCTAAAGGGAAACCCTTGATTCCCATCACCGAGTTTAGATCTTCATCTGTGAAGCTCTTTAGCTTTACAGGGTCCGAAAGACACAAGGCTGATGATGTTAACAAAGATGCTTCCAACATGTACTGACTTAGCTCTCAGGAAGCTGAAGGGATTACAGATGATAGCACAGAAGGAATGGACATCATCAGCACCCAAATCAAGCAGCTAGAATCAAGCAGGATGGGTAGCATTTTGTACGTTCTTTAAACCCAGCGGAGAGATCTGTGCTGAGAAGCCAGGCTTCTGGAGCTAGAGCACAGGCTCTCTGCTTACTTCCTGTGTGATTCTAAGAGAGTTACCTAACTCGTCCACATCTTGGTTTATTCCTGTGTGGCACTGAGGAAAACATATCCTCCCACCTCACAGAGCTGAGAGATTCACTTCACAGCTCCCAGATGGTGTGTGGGCTTCCGGTGGGTCACAGGTGATTTCTTCTGCCAGAAGCACCCTCAGCTGCCTCCACTAGGGTTTATCCCCCTCCCCTGGACTGGGAATCTCTGCAGGGCCACTCAATACAAGGGTTCCTCTAGCATCTGCCCTGCCCCAAATCCTTCTCCCTCCCTGTCACAAATACTTCATGGGTATTATCCTCAATTCCCTACTGGCACATCTCAGAACCACACAAGTTTTCACTCATCCTGGCTTTTATCCTACCAATAACAACTTACAGAAAATGTTCCTTCCTTCACCTCCTCCTCTTGTCCCTCCTTCTCATCTTCCTCTTTTTTTTCTTCCCCTTTTCCTTATTCCCAGTAAAGGCAAACTGACAATGGGCCAACCCAGGCCTTTGTTATCTCTCACCCAATTCTGGGTTCCTCACTGACACTCCAGGGACGTTAGATAAATAAATTGGTAAACAGTACGTACTTCTAACTGGGATGAGCCACTTGCATCCCCTCTGCAGGCTGCTCTGTCCCAGGAAGTCCTACTGCTATCTGAAAGGAACTGTGCTCACCTACACAACCTTGTCTAAGGCTGCTTACACTTCTAACCAACACATTCCAGAACTCTTGCTCTCTGTATCTCTTCTCATTATTCCAGATTGTGTTCCTTACATTATTTGTCCTCCTGGTTTTGTTTGTTTAACTCTCTCGTTTATCTTAAGGAAGTTTTGTTCTTAAGTTGATCTTTTTTATTTAAATTGAGAATGTCATATATGAGTACTATCGTTACGTGAGTTTACCACTCCCTCTCCCCCACATCCATCACTACTCCCACTCACACTTACGATGTCTTCAGTTATTACTGCTTTACACCCACACACTCTACTGATTCCATAAACTCAGGTGAGTATCTGCTTAGGGATGACCACCTGATTTGGATAAGCGATCAGGGAGGTCATCCCTAGAGAAGAACATTAATGTTCCCTCACTCAGCAGCCGTGGATGGATTGCTGGTGGCCCTTCATCGAGGGGTGCGGCTGTGTGAAATGTCCCACGGCCACCTTGGCATGTCAACAAGTCGGTATCATTGTACATGTCTTATTTAGACAACCATGTTGTTGAGGTTACACGGATGAAGCTTCAGCATCTTTTCTTGTTAACTTTTTATTGGTTCCTTGTGAATTTCACATCGTGCACTCCAATCCCACTCATTCCTCCCTCCCGTCAGCCTTGCAACCCCCATCCCAACAGAGAAAAAGAAAGCTCATTGTGGAAGCTGTAGTGTGTCCTACAGCATACTCTTTTATCTACATTTCAGCATTTCCCTTAAACACACATGAACCATAGTGAGATTCATGAGTGAGTGGGATTGTGCACTTCACACAGGTCTAGATAGCTTTGGCTGAGGGATCCTGTCCACCTTCCCAGTCAACTGCACCCTCTGATACCACCAGATAAAAACATCAGTCCCTGTTAGTCCTTGAGTTCTCTTTAATTTTAGAATGGTCTTTCACTGCAAGAGTTGCATCAGATTGACAGAGCCGTAAGGAAAGTCCCAGTGTGGCCGAGTCAGGCCCGAAGCCTTGAGCTTGGCACTGGCTTGTTTGACTCATCCCACAGGAGTCATAATGTCTTGTTCAGGGAACTTGTGGAATCTCCCTCTCTGGAATTATTATTATTTTTTTAATGGAAGAAATTTTCATTTCCTGGAGTTGTTTAAAAGGGTTTTGGCTTTAGGGCAAGGAAATAAACTTGAAGATTTAGAGAGGGTAAGTTTCCATGATTTTAAGATCTTCATGGATTTGTGGAGACATGCAATACATAAACTAAATATCCCTCAGCTACAGTTTGTTAAAATTACATTAGTTATTTTTTTAAAAAAATGTAAATTCAGCTCTGCCACTGGTCATAAGTTTGTTAGCTAGCAACAGAAACAAAAAGACAGCTAACAAATTTAGAGCAGCAGCCTTTCAGGAAAAGTCCCAGAACATTCCACTGGAATAGAGTCAGGGAAGAGCCAGTAGAAAGGATGACTTGGAAAACATCGAATAGCCTGTGATCAACAGGACAGCATGAAGCCTACTCTCCTGGGAGCCAATGTCCCAGGATGATAGAAGAGCAGATCACTATCCATTTGGATGACCTGAGATGATCCAAATGTGCCCTCAACACCACACAGGACTCCCTAGAATCTGTGTGTGTGTGTGTGTGTGTGTGTGTGTTTCTAAACATTGTCTTATTTTTTCTTGATGGACAAGTAGATCACTATCCATCTGGACGACCTGCTTGACACCCCTCCAAGACCCCCTAGAAATCTGGCACTTACTGCTCTTTATCCTCCAACTCTGTTCAGTGGCCCCTTTAAACCCTAGCTCTAGGGTCTTTGCCTTGGCCAGACCCTCGCCCTTGTCTTTCCTACACCCACGTGAGACCTGCTGCTGCCCACGTACTCCTTGTTGGTACTGATGTGGTATGTCAGTCAGTACTCAGATCAATGGCAGCGAGGCTGTCTCACACTGAGTTGGCGTCTGGCATATGTCTGCAAGACAGTAGGTATGAACTGGGGGTGGAGGGGGAGAGGTGATTGGCACATTTACAGTAGGGAGCCAATTTGTATTGATGGGGAGAAACCTCAGAGGAGCTGAGTAATCTGCTTTCTTCCTTAATCTGATTTCCACAGTCTGTGGCTGAGAGGGGCAAGGGAAGGGAAGGGCTTGACGCCCTATAAGATGCTTCTTTGCCCAAAGGACACTGGGTAGTATAGACTTCACTCTCTAGGTGGAGGCAGCCTTTCACTCTCTAAAAGGGCAGGTCTGGAGGAAGGGGTGTGTGTGTGTGTTTGTGTGTCTGTTGTCTGTCTGTCTGTCGGTGTCTGTGTGTCTGTGTGTGGTGTGTGTGTAAAATGGCTGTGTTGATCATCAGAGTCCAAGCCCCAGGGTTGCTTCTGCAAATTGAGGTAGCAAAAGGCTGCTGTGGCCAGAGTATCTGGAACTGAAACTAGGGCTGAGGGCTATGTGGGGGGGGGGGGGAAGGAGGAGAGAGAAGAGGCAACTTCTGATATACATGTGCAAATGACTGCACACTCAGAATTCTACATCTCATGGGCTTTATGAGAAAGGCACCAACAGTAGGGATAAACATTCTGGAGGGAATCTCTGTGTGGTATTTACAACTGTGTCTCTTTCCCTCCTTCTCACACCTACCCCCAAGGTTTTACCCTTGGAAAACCTCCTCCTCCCCTGGAGTCTTGTGACTCTTACCCAGCCTATGATTCTGCCCTGGAATCTGCCTCTGTGACCTTGGATAAGCCTTGCCTCATTCTGTGCCTCACCTGAGGTAACTTCCTGACATTTGTTCCCTGCTCACAGCTTCCTCTGAAAGAACTGACTACCAGGTCTGTTCCTCCCTGCTGCATCCCTCTGAGAGCAATTGATAGCTGTATTTTCAAGAGGAGATTTTGCTAAACAGGTGGGCTTCAGCCTCAGATACTACCTAGGAGCAGCATCCCCCAGAGATGTGGCTAGGGAGGAGGCTCAGCTGGTTAAATGCCTGACCACAAACATCAGGACCAAACTTCCATCTCCATCGTCTACAAATAAGGCTAGGTGTGGTGGCATGACCTTGAAATTCCAGCACCGAAGAGCTGAAGACAGGCAGGTCCCTGGGGGTTGCCTGCTGACCAGCCTAGCAGAAGCTAAAGCTCTGGCCCCAGTGAAGGACCTTCCTCAAAACCAAGATAGATGTTGTCTCCTGCCCAAGGTTGATCCCTGGCCAACTCTACCAACACACACACATACACACACACACACAGAGAGAGAGAGAGAGAGAGAGAGAGAGAGAGAGAGAGAGCGAGCAAAGAACAGAGCAACCTTGGGAAGATTTATAAACCCTATTACCTGAGCTGTCCCCTTAGGCCCATTAAAGGGGAATCCCTGGGGTAGAAACAGGTCACTAGTACTTTTTTTAATTTTGTATTTTATTCTCCTAGTCATGTATATTGTTTCTCCTCAATTCTCAAGAAATCTGATGCTTCTTAAGTCTGGCTCAAGAAACAGACTTGGGACTTGAAGCAAGTTTGTTAGTCTCTCTTTAGCCCGTGTTCCTCATCTTTAAGATGGAGCTGAGAGATTAATACTAACGAATCACTAGAAGGTCTCAAGTCTGGCATGTCACAAGTCATGACCAAAAGTCAGCTGTTGTGGTTGCGAGTCCCTGGTAAATCCATGAACCATGGATGTCCAGTCAGAGGGCTCTGCTCACATAAGGATCCCATAGAGCGCTTGCTTAAACATCACTGCTTACACCTCCTTTCCAGGGACTGCGATCCCAAAGTCTGTGGGCAGAGAAGAGTCCTGGCTTTCTGAGAAGCTCTGGGCAGTGCATTTTCTGCTGGTCTGAGAACTCAGATGCTAATCGTGGATGAATAGCCTGTTTCTCCCTATCCCCCTTCCTGCCCCTTCCTCAGCCTAGGGAGTGTCCTTAAGTCGACTTTAGATCCTTGCCCTAGTCTAAACTTCAGACACTGTTGCCCAACATCCAGTTCAGATCAGTTATTAACCCAGCTCCCCGGTCTCCACAAATCTCCTATCTCATACTCTAGACTGGAATCCAACTGCCCCTCACTTGCCAAGGCAGAGCCTCTAAGAACTGCGATGACTTCTAAGGCAAACATCCTTCAAATAAGCCCAATCCCCGAACAGTCAGCACCCAGCAGGCGTTAAATTAGCAGCCATAACATTGTACAAAACACACAAGGCTTGATTTCCAGGCCATACTCCGGGCTTAGTATTCCGAATCCAAAGATGTGACAATTAACTCTAAAATTGAAGTGTCTTGGTCACAAGTATGATGTCGCAAATAGAAAATTTCACACAGCCTAACTTGATTTCTCGCACAAGATCATTATTAAGAGTATGGTATAAGGTTACCTTCAAGCTATTTTTAAGAGGCAAACATAAAATATAAATCAATTTTGTGTGCACGCTTGAGTCTTTGCTCTGTTATGAGTCAATATTCTAAAATCTGGACAAAGAAAGCCTCAATCTGAAATACTCCTAGTGCCAAGCATTTAGGAAAAAAGGACTTCATTCTGAGAGATGAAAGAGGCTCTGCTTCTTTTTGACTCAGGAACCTCACAGAACCCTGCAGCTGCCATAACTCCTTCCTTGCTTCCTGGATCCCATGATTTAAATCCTTCCGATTATCAGATGGCTTACCTAAGGCCTTCAGGCAGCCCCTTTAGGGGCTGCACTGGTTTCTCACTCTGAGTATGATGTCATGATCTGTATTTTCCTCAAACAGCACAGAGCTTTGTCCTGGTGCTCATGATCATCATTGTGGCTTTCTTAGTGAGACAGCGTGTGTGTGTGTGTGTGTGTGTGTGTGTGTGTGTGTGTGTGACAGAGAGAGAGGGAGAATATGTTTGTGCATGTATGTGCATGGGTACTTGCCTGTGCCTATGTGTGGAGACCAGAAGCCAACTTTATTTCATGAGTCAGAGTTTTTTGGAGGGTCCACCTTACTCTGCCCTTACCCCACAGTGCTGAGGTTACAGACAAATGTAGCACCACACCCTACTTTTATATGAATGAATGGGATCTGAACTCGTGTCTTTAGGTTGTGAGGCACCTGTTCCACTGACTGTTGTGTCTGCCATCCCCTAGGCTTTTACCTTAGTGGTTTTTTTTGTTGTTGTTTTTGTTTGTTTTTTTTTTTAACCTGGGAAGGGACTCCTGACCATGTCCCCACTGTGCCTGGCCCTTCGCCCTGAGCTGTATATTTGGTTCTTACCTCTGTGCAGCCACACTATACAGCTCATTACTTTCTCCCTTTAAAGTCTATTTGGTTTCCATTTTAGCTGAAGACCATTAGACTAAATACTGTACACACTATTATCTCCTAAATGAATTTCCTCAATCAGTTTTAGTGTGCAAGGTCAAGGCCCAATGAGCTGGAATCCCAGCCCTTGAATTGGCTCTGCACCCAAACGACCCCACAGCCCCTCCTTCTTGAATCAGCATTGCTCCCAGAGGGCCACAGCTTTACATCAGTGAAGGGTGTATTAATTAAAGCCAATGAAAGTGCTCATTTATTGTAATGAATTTAGCTCTTGCAGGCCATTTTCTTTGGGGTCGCCTGCCTGGATGATGTGCTGAAAAGAGTCATTGGAAGGAAAAACATCAAATTCGTCACATCCTTCAGAGATCTGCTTTTTACCACATTGGCTTTTCCTATATCCACGGTAAGTACCCAAATGTGTGTCCAGCATCATTGTCGCGTACAATGGATAGATACTTCTCCTGGAACAACAAGGTGGTCTGGAGACTAGTTACTATAGCCAGAGCATCTACATTTCCATACAGTTTCTGTCTGGGGACTGACTGCTTTGGCCAGCATCCTCCACACACAGCAGATGAGCTTACCATTAACTAACTTACTTACTTACTTTCTTTCTTTCTTTCTTTCTTTCTTTCTTTCTTTCTCTCTCTCTCTCTCTCTCTCTCTCTCTTTCTTTCTTTTCTTTTTTTTTTTTGATGAAGGTTTTGTGCATGGTCCTTGTTGTCTGGAAAAGCATAATCAGAATAAAACTGGCTCTCTGTTTGTGGATTTTGCACCCACAAATTCAACTGAGTACAGATCAAAAATATTTGAAAAATGAATAAAAATCAAACTTAGAATACTTACAGCAGTGATGTAACATTTACATTGTACTGGGTAGTGGAAGCCCTCTCTAGGTGATTTAACCCACACAAGGGGATGTATGTGGGTCCTATGTAAATATGATTCCATTACATAGAGAGGACTTGAGCAGCTGTGGGTTGTAGTTTCCTTGTGGATGCTGAGATGACTATATAAGTGGGATAACATTGCTTCTATCATGATGACAGGAAGGGAGTCCTGGGTGGGAAATGATGTAATTCCCTTTTATACAAGCTACCGCAAACAAAACTTGTGAAAAATAAAAGACATAAGACCTCAAAGTTGAGCCACAGAAAAAAATGACAGCCCAGTGCAGAGAACAGGGAGGCTACTTCATTCTCTGTGTCCAGTGGACAGAAATCAGGCAAAGCAAGCTGTGTACAAGCAGAAGTAAGCTTGTTTTCTGGTGCTACCACATGGCTATTCCACTGTCCATGCCTTTGTTCCTTAGCTAGGGCTGAAGCAGACTGAGATCACACATGCTCACTGCACAGCAGGGCCTGGGATTAGAAATGGCTACCTCATTCCTCCCTCCAGTGCTCTCTGTGGCTCTGAGACCTCAAAACTAAATGCAGACTGGAACTCTCCTTTTTGGTGGGGCTCAGATGCAGTAAGCACTTAGCATCCCAGGTTTCTTTGTGAAATGCCTCCACCTCCACTCTCAGAAAATCTCTTAAGGTTCAAGGTTTTAAGAGGAACAATGGAGTCTGTTCATTTCTCTTGCAAATGGAGCCTGTGCGTGTTCAGAAGGCAGTGTGATAGGAGATTCAATAGCCCTCCCCATCATCTCAGCACAGAACACGGGGGCAGACACTGTGACAGGACATACAGGATACAGCAAATGCAAATAACCCCAAAGTTCTAAGCGATGGAGCTATCTAACTCCCAGTTTATTATCTTATAAGGATTAATGCTCAGGGGTGCTTCAAGCCTTCCTGTTGTTCTTTGCCATGACTACTTACTTAAAGGGAGGGGGGAGTATATATATATACATATTCATACATATATGTGTATATACATATACACATACATACACACACAGACACACACACATGCACAGATGACAAAGAGATCATTAATGACAACGAAGGGCTTGTGGTTCATGCATCTTTTTTATTCATGTCTTCTCTGCCTGCTATGGTGGTCATCATCATTGTTTTCTAACACATTGCCCTCACTGAAGAATCCCCAGAGAGCCAGGGTACCACTGTTCTACAGTAAGCATTGCCTTCTTCATTTTATGTCTATAAAATATATGTACAATATCCTTCAAACTGCCCTCACTTGCTGTTTTTACGTTGCTGTTTCTTTGGTTGGCTTATAAACCTCTGCTGAAAAACAATCCTAATCCTGGTATTTTTGTGTTTCCTTTCCAGTTTGTATTCTTGGTATTCTGGACCCTCTTTCACTATGACCGGAGCCTCGTTTACCCCAAAGGCTTGGATGATTTCTTCCCAGCATGGGTTAATCATGCAATGGTGAGTGAGAGAATATTAATGAACACCGAAGTCAGTGGCTTCTATACTGAATGCTAAAGTACCTGAGTATGTTTCCAAACTGTTCCTCAATGTCCTCCACCCTGTCAGTATTTAAAAAGCATCCTGGAAGGTGCTAGGGAGATAGATGGCTCAGTTGTTAAAAGCACCTGTTGATTTTCCAGAGGCCTGGAGTTCAGTTCCCTTCCCAGAACCTACCTGGCAGCTCACAACTGTCCATTTCTACAATTCTAGGGGATCTGGTATTATCCCTGACCTCTGTGGGTGCCCTGCATGATTGTTTTGCTCCGACATAGGTGCAGCCAAATATTCATATACATAAAATAAAAATAAGTCTTTTTTTTTAAAGCATATTGAAGATGTAAATGAACAAAACCTAGCATTGCATCCCGGGGGGGGTCTACTGAAGCAGCGATGACGATCGAGCTAAACTGTTGTTTTGTTGCTTAGGAAAGTCATTAAAAAGTCATGCTACCAAGAAAAATGACCTTTGGCAGTTCTGAAAAAAAACTTTTGCCCATGACTAATAATGAAATTCATTTCCAGGAATGGAATAAAGAAAGGTTTAAACAAAATCCATCCCTATGCCCAAATACTATGCTAAAAAGGGCAAAGCCATGACCACTCACCAAGATTTTCCAGGACTGTGTATCCCCAACAGGACTAGTATTTAAATATTTTGGTCTGTTTTATCCAGTCATGCATTTTTTTCATTGACTCCAATGTTTTGGAGCCTGATCTGAGATGTTCAGGTCACTGGAGTTGTGAACCAGACAAGCAGGGCAAGCAGGTGTCCAGGTCTCTCTATTGCAGTGTTAAGCCCGGGTCGTTAGAGCTGTGTGTCTAACGTCTCCCTGGGCAATCATGACTCAGTTCCTCAACACTTACAGATGCGTTTCCACGTTACTGGGCAGTTTAACGAGGAAGATCTCAGATTCTAGGAAACAAGACATGTAAAAATCAGGAGAATCCATAAGGGCTTAAAATTCCCAGGTTCACCCAGAGACTTTCTTCTACCTTTCAAAACTCCTGTTGTCTCTAGTGATCTGGATTCTGATCTAATTTAGTATACAAGATCTCCTATGTGTTAAATAATCCCCTCCTTCCAGTCTTGTCTTTGCTAATGTTTCATTAGTATTCATCAGGTATGCTTTCATAGCGAATAATCCCAATGTGAGTAGGTGGGTAGGGTGTTTATATATATGTAGCTGGGCATTCAAGAGAGAGAAAGAGAGAGAGAGAGAGAGAGAGAGAGAGAGAGAGAGAGAGAGAGAGAGAGACAGAGAGACAGAGACAGAGAGAATGTATGTGTGTGTATGTCTGTGTGTATATTGTGTGTTTATCTGTGTCTGTGTATATCTGACTGTCTCTGTGTGTATGTGTATCTGTGTGTGTCTCTCTGCGTGTATATGCCTGTGTGTCTGTGTGTAACTGTGTGTGTTTGTGTGTGTGCCTGTGTGTATGTGTGTGTGCCTGTGTGTATGTGTGTGTGTGTGTGTGCGCGCGCACCTGTAGCAGCTAGAGATTGATGCTGATTCTATTAGTCATCTTATTTTCGAGACAGGATCTCTCACAGAACATGGAGTTCACTGATTTAGTTGGGCTGACTGGCCAGTGAGTTTCCAGGGATTCCCCCAGCCTCTCAGCCCCCAGCAATGAGACTGCAGACATGAGCCACCTTGTCCAGCTATGACTTGGGTACCTAGGAGCCAGGCTTAGATCCTCATGCTCGTAAAGCAAGCTCTTCACCAACTTGAGCCATCCCCACCCCATATTTTTTAATATCTACATTAAAATTTTTATATTATACTATGTAAATCACGTTTCTTGAATACAATTTAATTCACACACCCTTCTTTAGATAAGTACCACAACTTTGAATTTTACAAATGAAAGAAAAATAAAAAAAGCTGAAAGGCTATTATGTCATCTGCCTGGGAGCCAGCAAGCTCCCATGGCTCCTCTCAGGAGGTAATCCCATAATAATACCAGACTAATTTGCTGTTGCCTTTTACCAGTTAAGTCTAGAACTTGGGCTTTGATTCAGCTTTACGTTTACTGGAAAACAAGGGGATTAATTAATATGACAATGAGAGTTTTCCCTTAGGCTTCCCATCTGTATGGCAACAAGCCAAAACCTGGAGAAAAGGGAGGCAGGGTCAGAAAGCATGCGCCCACTGGGGCCGGGTGCTACTCCCATAGTTTCAAAGGCAGAGTCTTGAAAGTTCATTTTATCTGGAGCCAAACATGCTTACCAAAGCCCACTCTGCAGACTTCTGTGAGCTCAGCCCGTTTTCCTACAATGACTACCAGCTCCCTCCTCCATTGAGTCCCACTGTCTGTAGATGCTTGGATTTCCTCCAGCTAGCTGTAATAGTGATGCCCAATCCTAGTGACCTTGATAAGTAAACAGCCATATGGATGGTTGATCACTTGGGAAGTGAAGATCTGGATAATACTGTACATCACATCCATGAGCCAATTATTAACAGCAGAACAAATACTGTAGTGTGGAGATGCTGAAGTAGTGATGTGCGTGTACCACCTGGGATGGGGGATGTTAGAGACTCTGCCTCCTGTCCTCCATCCAAGTCATCTCCATCCCTTGGGGGGACCAGGCCAGAGTCAAAGGAAGTGGACTCTAGATTAGGGAAGAAGGGGGGAAGGAAGCCTGCCATGGGTTAAACATGGATGTTTCCATGTTTCACTTAATTGGAGAAAATCCCTGCAGTGTTTTCTCTCAGGGAAAAAAGAAGTTCAGCAAACCTACTTGCAATTTCCTAATGAAACCATCTCCAAACACCCTGCTTCTCTTCAGTGTTGGCTCCAAATGGAGTGTCTTTGTGGTTGCATCTCATCCCTGTACTCCAGACTCTTGTCTACTCTGGTTATTTTCTGTCCTTACTATTAAATCCCTCTAGCCTGATGCTTCAAGAATGCTGCTCCTACGAAATAAGTGGTTGGTTAAGGGCTAGTGAGATAGCTCAGTCGGTAAGGCTTTTGCTGGACAAGAACAGAGTTCCATCCCTCGCTCCTGCATAAAGCCAGGCCCAGTGGATGTTGTAACGCTGGTGTTGGGGAGATAGAGACCCGTGAGTTTCCTCGAGCTCGTTGGCTAATCTGCCTAGCTGAATAGATGAGCTCCAGGTTCTGTGAGAGACTGTTAAAAAATGAGGTGATGTGCCAGCTAGTTTTATGTCAACTTGACATAAGCTATAGACAGACATCTGAGAGGACACAATTAGGTAGAAATATAAACCAAGTCAATTCTTTATTCCCCAAGTTGCTTTTAGTCATGGTGTTTCATCATAGCAATGATAACACAAAGACAAGTAGAGTACAAATGAAAAAGATGCCTAACATAGGCCTCTAACTTCTACATGCATGTGCATACATGTATATGCTCACATGTACACATCTATAGGAATATATATGTATAGCTTAGCCAGTAAAGTGTTTGCCATGCCAGCATGAGGATCTAGTTGGATTCCCAAGCCCACATAGTAAAACCTGGGTGCTGCACATGCCTGCTACCTAGGACTGGGAAGGCAAAGATGGGAAGATTCCTGGGGCCAGTCTAGCCAATCAGTGAGATCTGAATTCACTGAGAGACCCCTCCCCCCATCACAGAAAACTAAGGTGGAGAACAACTGAGGAAGGTAATCCTATACTGACTTCTGCTTCCATATGCATGCGCCAACAGGCACAGTCTCAGGTGTGCGCAGGCACAATGCAACAGGGTCATGGGAGGTAGGTATTTGGTGCTATAGTTTGTATGTGGAATTGTCTTCAAAGCCCTGAGTGTTAAATCCTGGGTCCCTAGGGCCTTTCGTTCTGTTGGCCAAGTATAGAACATTGAAGAAATAGATACTAGTGAGAGGCCTTGAGGAGACTTGTGACCAATGCTCTAAGAAGAGAGTGTGCAATCCCAGCTTCTGTCCTCTTTCTTCTGACCATGAGGTAGAGTTAAGAGATTTTTTTTTTTTTGGCTCTACATGCTCCCTAGTAACATTTTGCCTTCTTTCCATGAGTCTAAAAAGCTATTGAGTGAAATGACCGTGGAAAGAAACCTGTGAAGCTGTGAGCCTCAATAAACCTTTTTATCCCCACAAGCTGCTGTCTCGGGGCATAAGTCATTGCAATGGGAAGCTGTGTACCCTATGGACCAATTTGTTAACACTTCCCACTTTGCAGGTGCCCATATAAGACAATCCAAAGAAATTGATTCAGGGCTGGGAAACTGGGACCAAGGGATGGTGGACAGTCTCCTGGACATTTGGTCTAAGTGCTTCTGTGTGAGGCAAACTGTTCCCTGGAGTGATTCCTGCCCTGTACTGCCGCGCCTTTCCCTCTGCCATAGAACAACTGCAGCATCAGCAGCGACGCCTTGTTAACCTGGCAGGTTCTTTTACTTTACAATATCCCTCATGCTGACCTGATGCAAGCTTTCTTCTTGCAACTGTTTTCTTATGGTGGTCTGTGATGTTGTCCCCAGGTTTATGGCGCAACCCCCACCCCCAGTGATGCTGTCCCCACTTTTGTGGCACTCCCTTCTGACATTGTATATTTCTAGATGCTTTGGAACTAACCGAGTCTTTGGGATCTTCCTTCCCAGTGCTTCTGACTCGCTGAAAATTTCTGGTTCCTGTAGGACCCTTCAGAACTTACTGTCACTGTGTGTTCAATGGACGTTGTTCTGTCCCTGTCATGCTTTTTGGTCCAAATAGTCCTCTCAGAGGGATGCTAGTGTCACCACCGTGGACAGGCAGCCCAAGCTGGTGAAAGCCTGGCTCGCTTTGATGAAGTAGAACAACCTGACTGTGTTATTGCTTAGCAGCAGTTCTCTGGCCTTCATAAAGGAAGAAACAGAATGGAGTATTCATACTTCAGGGTTTGCCAGGAAAGCATTAACTCCTCTGGTCTTATCTAAATGCTTACTAAAGATAGAACCAGAGCAGACAGATTTAAATAGCAGGAAGAGGATTCAGTAAGTGAGAAATAATGACCCTATCCTGCATCTGAGGGAAACTGGAGAAAGGATTTCTCTGGAAATCAACCTGAATTGTTCGCATTGGAAAGAGGAATGGAATAGATCAGAGTTCCCCCCTCAGCTCTGCTGCATTTGAAAAGCACACATAATTATCTAGAATGGTCCTGGAGTACTTTAAAAACCACCAAAGGCAGCCTAAATGGAAGTCATTATCATGTAAAATATAAGAATCCCAGCCAGGACCCATCATGATTCTCCGAATCCACAACCACAGTCTGAGAGCCTTCAAACTCAGTAGGTATGAATGGGACCTCAATTAAAAGAAAGCTGGCGGTTTGAATTAGAGGAAGGGCCCAATTCAGCTTCCAGTTACTGGCTCCCCCGTCCTTTGTTCATTTGAAAATAATTAAGTCCTGTGATGCGACGCATGTGGTGTCATTAAGGTGAAACTATCAAGTGTGCACCTGTGTTGATGGATTGATGGCCTGGCCCTCAGTGCCGGTGCTGCTGAGGGGTGGCTGGATCAACAGAGTCATAAATTCATGGCCTTAGGAGATGGCCTGACTTAGAGGCCGTGGGCCAGGGGAGTGTGCCTTGAAAGAATGTCTCTTGTCACTGGGTACTGCTTTTGGTTCCCAAGCTTTCTGGCTGCGGGAAGGAAAGCAGCCTTGTCTTTCCACCATGATGTTCTGCGTCATCACCAAGGACCAAAAGCATGGACCCAGGTCAATCCTTCATCCTTTCAATTCACACAGACACAGACACACACACACACACACACACACACACACAGGGTGGGGGGGAAGAGCAGCTAACATTAACATGGAACACTGGTTTACATGGTGACATGCTCTGGTATTGGCATCTGATTCTTGACAAGTTTGTCCAGGGCACCAGAAGTACAGCTGGATAACCTACAGGCTTTCTCTCAGATTTCTCTCTCCTACCCAGAAGCTTTGCTGGAGATGTTTGCGCTAAGTATCAGTGAATCCTAAAGAGTAAAATAGATCCATCCTGGACATGTCAGCCACTGATGGCTGACCTTGGTTTCCAGGCCTTACAACCCCTTTGTCTCCCTCCTACTCCCTCATCCTCTACTCACCCTCTCTGGACACAGGTAACCCACAGCCTAGACATTTCTCCACATCTCTGTGTTTTCAAACTTTCAGGGACATCTATGAATATGAGTGAATCTTCAAGCCATTTCTCAAGGCTAACCCACATAGCCATTAAATTGATGCACTACTTAAGAAGGCCTAAGACCTTTTACATTCCAGAGAATGTTGGTCTCAGGATAAGAATAGTCAATATAACTGAACATAGGATCCTCGTGTCATTCATATCCAATATGTTGTAGCTCAAAACACAAAGACAAAGATCAAGAGCTATTCAGTTTTTAAAAATCAAAATTGTGTGCTTAGCACTTTTTTTTTTTGAGAAATGAGGTAAAGCTGTTAACATTAACAAATTTAAAATATTGTACTAAGCAACTCGGCACCCTTTAGATCACAGAGAGAATGATGAGCAAGACATTTGATTTTTAACATAAGAAGGGACTAAAAACTACCTAAGGTGAGCAACTTTTGAAGAAGAGGTTTATTTATTTAGCACGTAATTTGGGAGACTGAACATCCAAACAGCATCGCAAAGACTCTGGGTTAAGTTCCTTGTAAAGTGATGGATGTGTGTGTGCAGAAGGAGATTACATCATCCACCGGAAGCCACAGAGAGAGTCAGCAGTCAGCCCAGGCCTTTATAGCCACTTGCTCTGGAAAGATCTACCTTAACTCCTTCAAGGGCAGAACCTCCAGTGATATAGGAACCTCTGCCTTCTAGGCCCCACCTCTTAAAAGTCCCTCCACTTTTCTGCCCTGCCATTCATGGGACCAAACTTCCAACATATGAAACCTTGAGGGACACATTCAAATAATACCAACTCATAACAATCACCAAAGCCCTTTGACCACATAAAGTAACACTCCCAAGGAAGGCTTCCAGGAAATGGGGTGAAGACATCTCTGGGGAACATCATTCAGTTGCTACCCTTTGATTTTTAACGTAAGGAAGGACTAAAAACTACCTAAGGTGAGTGTGCCTTTTGAAGAAGAGGTTTGTTTAGCACGCAGTTTGGGAGACTGAACATCCAAACAGCATCGGAGACTCTGGGTGGAGCTCCATGTAAAGTGATGGGTGTGTGTGAATGCAGAAGGAGAAGACAACAACACCCTTACTGCATATACTTTCTCCAGTTTGCAAAGTTTTCTCCAAACACTGAAGAGGATACGGTATTCTGTTCAGTCAGCTAGACAAAGGTAGCTTTATGTTACTGAAGCTTGTGGCTAGTGAACTGTGGCCAAGTACTGTCTTTTTAAAAACTCATGCATGGCCCATGTAAAGAAGATAAGGTACTATGTAATTTGACCTCATTATGTAATGACACAGGTGAGACAGTGGGGACAGAAGAAAAGGAAACTGGCTTGGGAAGGAGAAAATTAGATCTTGGGGGATATCGATAGCTATATTCTCCTATGTTGATAGTGTCAGTTCCTAGTTTTTCTTTTTCGTTTCCCAGAAGCTTCTACTTTCTTTCCCCTTTCCCCCACCAGCCCTGCTCACTAGAGGGAACTGTTGTTTGTTGACAACAGAAACCTCTCATAGCATCCCACTAGTGAAGAAGCGGCCTCATCCATCCTACATTACCTTCCCCATGTGCATGTGCCTCTGTAGCATCTCTTCTCAAAGGGCACCAATCAGATTGATTTAACAGTGTCCTGAGACCCCCAAGAAAACACCAAGTGAATACTATTTGACCTAGCAGGAATAGAGGTATTAAATAAATACAGGGTGGGGGGCTGATACAGCTCAGCGGTAGAGCACTAATTCCAGAACGTGGAATGCTTGAAGTTGGAGTTGGGACTAGAGAAACATGGGTGGTAAATTCTGAAAAAGCATCAGTGATAAGAACTTGTTTTATTGATGTTGGTTGTTGGTTGGTTATCTTGTAGTCAAGGGAAATGGATAGCTAGTTTTGAGCTTAGAATTGTGTCCATGAGTATAAGTAATTGTTTTCAATGTGGCTATTTAGGAGCTATTGTCAGCATATATGGTTAGCTGTAATAGGGAAATCTCACCAGACCAGGTAGACAACTCCGAAACTTTCCCCAGATCTCTTTCCTAGTGAGAATTTTGGGAAGAGACTACTTTTTTTTTTTTGGTCTCACATTAAATCTTGTTAAATCCAGAGAAAAGAACAAGAGATTAGAAATCTATTTGTATAACATTCTTAAAATAGCAGTCTTGACTCTATTCTTAAACAAACATGGTGCTTGTGAACATTTGCTTATACTCAGCTGGTGACCTCCCAGTGCTTAGCCCTTACCAAATAGTGGTGACTCATCACGCCCTGCTCCCCGGAGACACAAAGGCGGGGCAAAGAATTGGAACTAAAATGTTTCCAACTCTCTGCGCTCAACACCTTGCAGGGGAACAGAAGAGGAAGCAGAAGCTCAACTCTGACTCAAACATGGGTCCTCACACTTAGCAGTAGCCACTTCTCCATGTCACCTCTACAGTCACCCCCTCTGCCGCTATGCATTTTTAATGTCACCTATTGAAGGATGTGAAGTATCTTTGAGTCAGGGACAACCATTTCACATCACCTCTGATTCCAATCTGTTGTATCATGAAATTCTAAAAATGTTTTCTGGCCATTTTCTATCTAGATTAGCATCTTAGTCCATTTTCCCTTGTTATGACAATACTGGAGATTAAACAGTTTATAAAGAAAGGGGGTTTATTCAGCTCATCAGACTTGGCGACTTCGAAGCTAAGATTAGATATGGCTGTACCTGTTGAAGGCCTCATGCTATGGTATACGGGTGGCATCAGATGCTAGATCTGCATGAGAACTTGGCAGCCCAGCACATGGAAGGGGCCAGGCAGGGGGCAGGATACGTTGTACGAATGTGTGATGATTCCTTTGTTAAAGAGCAGACTGATCTGCTTTTGCAAGAGCCAGTCCAGTTACTTGGGAAAGGCTCAAATCCTTCTCAAAGGCCCTAACACTGCAACAAAGATACAGCGGGGAATTTTGGCAAGAGGGGGCCATATCCAAAGCATAGCCATTGTGTTTACATTGTGAGCAGAAAACAGTGCTGGGGATACATGGCCGTGGATGGACACTCCTGTGGACACATCGTGGTGTGGGGAAGAGCCCCAAACTGTTAGTGTTTAGGAAGCCCCAGCTCCGAGAAGCACAGCTATCAACCACGCCCCCTTATTTGGACAGGGTTGGTGGTCCTAATTACAGGGGTGTAGTTACGGGTTGAGCGTTGCTTAGAAACGGGTTGTTGTCCTTGCTTTCTTACCGACTTCCTAAACTAAGGTGGGTCACTCTGTCTTCCAGCATACACCAGAGAGACCCTGAGAAGGCAGATGAACACATAAAAGCCCAGCAGGGAAACCAGAAACTAATCTTGGCGTTGGCAACAGTTACTTGCAGGATAAGAACTAGGAAATACTTGCAAACAGAAGGGCATCTAACAATGACCTGCCTCAGGATTACCATCCACTCAGGCTTTTTGTAACTAGAATCAGCCAGACTTTCACTAGGACTGTTTTCTTCATCTCTGGAGGATGACATCAGCTTGCCTGGTTTTGTTGGGGTGTTTTGTTCTTTTGTTTTTGTTTTGTTTTTTTGGGTTTTTTTTTCTTCATTCTTCTAATCCCAATTCAGAGACATTTCAGTTTGTGCTGGAGTGGCCTGCTTTCAAAGTTCCATTTATTCTTGGTTCTTTATCAATAGCCTGCTTTCATACAGGTCACAGATTTTTAAAAATGAATCTCAATTTCTAAATCAAAGCCAAAGGTTTTCAGACGTCATCAAAAACCATGTAGATGTCTTCTGAGAAGCCGCAGGGATTTAAGTAATTGAAATCATCCAGTGTGCTTGAGGGCTTGCTAGTGGGCCCCGCCCCCTCCTGTGTGAATCAGCCAGCCCTCATTTCCATGGCAACCATCAACCGAGTATAATACTTCCAAACGAAGAATGACTTCGCTGGAGACTACCAGGAGGCAGACACTTGATACAGCAGATCCTGGACCTCTCTGAAATACCGAGAGACAAAAATAAAAAGCTAAGTATGTAGGAGAGACCAAAGTCCCATGAAAATACGCATGATCGGCTGCCGGGTGTGTGGCCTGGGTAGACTCCCCAGGCCCACGTGAATGGCCCCCTAACCCCTTCCTGATAAGCTGCCAGTTCACTCTCAGTGCACAATAACCCCACAGGCAGACACTGTGAGGGAAGTAGGTGACTAACGTAGAGGCTCAGCCTTGAAGGTAGCTGCTGCCAGCCCCTCACCCATCCCCCACAGCGCTCATCCCTTGCCTCTTCACAGGCCCATCACACAGCACTTGTGCTTGATTGGGAATTCTACCTCCTCCCCTCCTCCGAGTGGATTACCAGCCAGTAGACTAATCTTGCTGGGCGTTACCCAGTAGCCTCCTGTATGGTCTAGTAAAATTACAAGAGGCTTACAGCACCTATATGGATTCTCAGTTCTTCATGCTTTGTGACCTGGGTTTTTCAACTTCCAGCTCTTCCTTTCCATCGGTTCTCCCAATCCATGACTTAAACATTGCGCATGTGCATAAAAGGCCTTGTTTTGCCATCCTGGCCGGAATCTCACTAACTTTTGAAACTGGGGCTCCACTGGCGCTGTGGTTTGAATGTTCCCTCTAAGTCCAGTATTAGAAACAGTCCCCAGTGCAGCAGAATTGAGAGGTAGGATCTTAAATGGTGCTTAGGTCATGAGGGTGTCCCTCTTCGTAAATACATCAGTTGGATTCAATAAGAGTGCAGTTAAGTGAGCTGTGAGGATGGGTCTCTCATAAAAAGATGAGTCTGGCTTTCCTTTCTCTACCCTCGTCGTATTCCTTCACCACTTGTATTCCTTCACCACGGGAGTGCCTACTTTTCAAATCATGATATAGCACGAAGACCCTCACCAGATGCAAAGCCATCAATGCTGGACTCCCCAGACTCCCGCACTGTAAGAAATAAGCTTCTTTATAAGTTACATAGACTCTGGTATTCTGTTACAATGATGCTACTAAGCAAGCTAAGACATCTGTCTAGTTTCTTTCCTCTCCCATCATCACCTATTTGCTGGATTCACTCACTTCTAAAAATAGTTCAGACAATGCTGAAGAGGAGTGAGGAGAAGGTTTGGAACTTTCTGCAGGAAGTGTTGTGCCAGGAAACGTTGTGCCAGATGGCCCCAAAAGACCACCAAGGAGCCGAATACAATGCAATCACATTAGGGTCTCTTTGTTCAAAGCTTGGGCCATGCCACGATCTCTGACAGAAGAGAACGGGAGGGGGCCCTGAGCCCAGTTTCAGGCAAGCATTTATAGAGGCAATTAGTGGGTATCTAGCCTGGTACATATCTGATTGGGGGAAGGGGTTGCATTATGACCTTTAACATAATTGGCTGGTGCTGGGAGCCAAACCATAAACTTGTTTTCCTCCTGGTTGTTAGGAAAAAAAAGTGTCAGGGGCAGACTTGTAACCTGGAGGTACAGATTTGTTGGGGGAATAAACTGGAAACTGGTGCTAGACACAGGTCTTTTTGGAGGAGGCAGGGTAGCTTAGAAACTGGTGCTAGGTACTGACCTGTTAATTAACTTGAGTTCAATCTTAGGTCAAGTTTTCTAAGATGAATGGAGTCTGAACCCAAGATCTGGTCTTTCAGAAGTTTAATCATGCTAAGCCACGGGAAAGACAGGAGCGTATGTCAGAGTCTAGGAAGTGTAAGATCTGCTCCAGATAGATTTCTTCTTAGCTGAGGAATTCTTTAGAGAGCCAGGTGTACACCTGTAACCTTTTAACAGCCACGAGCAGCTAAAAAACGACTCTAGACATCAGTATCGAGTCATTCCATTAATGCAAAACCTAAAGGTATGTGGTAAACCTTCCAATCAAAGAATCAGTTATCAAACTGTAATCGTCTTAACCCAAAGGAAACAGTAACGCCAACTGTCCCACCTGGGAAGGTAGCCAGACAGGAACTTCTGTTAGCAGATACGGTAAGATTGGTTGTCGTGTATCCTCAGATCACGTGACGCTAGCAGATGATCATACCTTGAGATTTTCTTTCTTACCTATTTCATGCTCAACAGTGAGTTCTTCTGTAGGAATGATTGGCAGAGATATTAAAACACTTAGCCTGTCAAATAGCATTTAATAAAGGCCTTTTGTCTCCAATCAGCACAGGGAGTCAAGTTCAAGGCTTGTATGTGAGAACATTTTAATTAATATGCAGAGTTATACTGACATATTTTAAAATAATACTTCATAATCTAATGTCAGAGTTGGTAGCATTAAATTGTCATTGTGAGCACAGGAGGTATAAGCTTAGCAGGAGAAGCTGCTCCAGAAATATTTGTTGGAGGATATTTGACAATGCTAATATGGGGTTATATGTCCAACTGAAGGTGAACGTTGATTTTAATATCTTTTTTTCCCCATTTGTATTGAGATTCTAGATCATGAGGTAAATGTGGGGGCATCAGTATATACAAGCCATTAAAAAATAGCCTGTGTGGTAAACGAATTTACATCTTTACAAATGTCCCTCCACCTGCGTTAAAGGGATATTTGGGCTAAGAGGTTGAAAAGAATACATCACTAGGAATGAAAACACAGTAGCTCAGTCACTCTCTAAACCTTACCTCAAGGTCAATAAAAGCAGTCTCTCTATGTCTAGGCCTCTATATCTCAAGCACATACAAGCTTATCTTTGATTTCCTAGGGGGGAAAAAAAAGATCAGTACCAGGAAACCTTGACTTTGATCTGTTTTAGTTGTTTTTCTCATTGCTGTAATCAAATACCTCACTGGAGCCAATTTAAGAGAGGAAAGGTATATTAGGGCTTTCAGTTTGAGGGGACATATGACATCATTGTGGGAAAGCATGATGGCAGGGGCAGGGGGACAGCTGGTCACCTTCATTGGCAGTCAGGAAGCAAAGAATAAATAGGAAGTGGTCCATGGGTGTAAAAATCAAGATCTGTCTTCTGTGTCTTCTTCCTCCAGCAAGGTTCTATCCCCTAAAAGTTCCATAACCTTCCAAAATAAAGTCACCAGCTAAGGACCATGTGTTCACATAAGCCTATGGGGGAAGATTCACAACAGGATGGCATTTCTGCCATTGTCTTGTCTGGTTTCGAGAAAGTTGTTAAAAATTTGTCTCAGTGTTGGGTTCCTTAGAACAAAGAAGGTATGCTGACCCTCTTTAAGTCTCAGAAATGTTATTGAGAGCAAATGAAATATTGTATATGGGACTGGAGAAATGGCTCAGTGGGTGAGGTATTGTGCAAGCTTGAGGACCTGAGTTCAAATCCCCTAGTGCCCCTGTAAAAATCTAGGTGATGTGGCTGCAAATTCTGTAACCTCAGTTGTTCTGGAAGGGAAGGGGACAGAAGCAGGCAGGTCCCTTGGGCTCACTGGCCAGCCACTGTAGCTGAAATGAGACACTTTGTCTTGATAAGTAAATAAATGGAAGACAGACAGACAGACAAAGATGGAGAGTGAAAGAACAAGGTGGCTGTTGTTGAGCCCTGCCTTAGGGTTTTACTGCTGTAAACAGACACCATGACCAAGGCAAGTCTTATAAAGGACAACATTTAATTGGGGCTGGCTTACAGGTTCAGAGGTTCAGTCCATTATCATCAAGGTGGGAGCATCTAGGCAGGCATGGTGCAGGCATGGTGCAGGCATAGCTGAGAGTTCTACATCTTCATCTGAAGGCTACTAGTGGAAGACTAGCTTCCAGGCAGCTAGGATGAGGGTCTTAAAGCCCACACCCATAGGGACACACCTACTCCAACAAGGGCACACCTTCTAATAGTGTTACTTCCTGGGCTGAGCATATGCAAACCATCACAAGCAGACATGGACAGGCGTACCTGTGCATATATATATGCACATATCCTCTAGCACACATACCATGTTATATGTGTAGTACTTGAATTATAGTTATATAATGAAGTCAAACTGAGGTCTACTTGGTCAGCTTCCTCCCTATTTTCTTCATTTCTCAGAGAGCTCAAAATCACACAGTTCTAAGAAGTAGAGCTCACAATTATCTGGTGGGAGTGGACAACAGACCTGGGACTAGCAGCAGCTCCTGGATGAACATGTGGGGGTCATACACACTCCACACAGTAAGCAACAAAGGCCATGGTGTCTCATTTACAGCATCTGATAGAGAGCTCCCTCTTCCATAGCAGTTTCTCCCATGTCACCATCCCATGTTTTATGATAGTCACCTAAACTGCCAGTCTATGTAGCGTTGGACTCCTTGAATAGATTTTGATTTTTCATAGAGAATCCTGACACCACATGATCATAAAATTCACACTTCCTTCTGAATCATGTTCATGTTCAAAACCGTGTGTGTGTGTGTGTGTGTGTGTGTGTGTGTGACATGTACGTAACTATGGCTACACATATGTAATGCAGTATGTGTAGAGGTGACAACCTTAAGCTTGGACTTCCTCTTCTACCTTGCTTGAGACAGGGCCATTTGTTCATTGTACCAGATTAGCTGCGGGGAAAGTCTCTAAACCTCCTGTCTCCTTCTCATTTCATTGAAGGAGTGCAGGGATTACAGGAACCTGCTGTCTAGCTTTATATGGGATCTGGGGATCCAAACTCAGCCCCTCAGGCGCTTTCCCACAGAACCACTCCTCCCCACGATTCATTTACATCTTTAAAGTTAACCTATAGAATAATGATGGCTTTTATTAATGTATGGATAAAGGTATCCATAGTCAAAGGAATCAGAACCCAAAGTGACTCTCTTCTCTGATGCATGGTAGAAAAGTGGCCCCGAAAAGGAAGAACTCCTATTAAGAAAAAGACACCTCAAATATTGAATAAAACATTTTTTAAAAAAATATTTTAAAATGCGTGGCTTACATACAAGAAAGGAATGGAAATTTCCCAAAGTTAAAATAGAGGGATAACAAAAAACGTGAGATAAAGGCAATGCTTGAAGAGATAATTACTGTTTTTTAGAGTTTAAGAACAATGAAGCATCAGATTCAAGAAGTAGGGAAAAAAAATTCCATGTAGGCCAAAGAGACAGAAAAAAGAAGAAAAAAAAACACAAACCACTCTCCCTTGGCCACTTGTGTTACGCTACAGACAGACACGTCAGTGAAAGAATCTTGGGAAACACTAGGGCATGATTTCAATATTCCAGTTTTGGAATCCACAGACTCAATGACAACTAGAAATAATTGGTTGGGGGAAATGCTTATATACCAAACATGTTCAGACTTTTTCTCGTCTTGTTATCCTTTAAGTAATCGGGATAGCAATTATTTACATAGAATTTGCACTGTGTTAGCCATTGTAAGTACTGTAAGGGTGACCTAAAGGGTGGAGGATGGTCGGCTACACAGGTTCTAAGTAAATGCCATGGTTTTTGTGCCAGCCAGATGGCTCTGAATGAAAGTGAGCGCCACCAAGCTCTGTAACTTGAGCTCAGTCCAAGTCTCACACGGTAGAGAACTGGCTTCCACAAGTTATTCTCTGACCCCCGACGTGCACACCACTGCGTGTGAACATGAACACCCACACCCACACTAAATAAATAGACTGTAAAAACAAAAGAAAATGTTACCATGTTTTTAGACTAGTGGTTCTCAACCTTTGGGGCTGCAAATCAGCTATCCTGCATATGAAATATTTACATCATGATTTATAACAGCAGGTTGGGGAATCACTATAATATGAGGAACTCTATTAAAAAGTCACAGCATTAGGACTGCTGAGATGAGAACCACTGTTTTAGATAAAGGACTTGAATATCCAAATATTTTGGTGTTCAAAAGAATTCTATAGCCAGGCCTTTGTGAATACTGGGGAATCACCATACTGGCAGACTTGGGGATGGGTTTCAGCAGCAAAGATAATAGCTTCATGGTTCTGAGAACGAAAAGAGAAAAGAAAAAAGAAAACTTGATTTAAGATAATGTGGTGCTGAGATGTTTGAGTCCCCCATCTTGGGGTCTTGACCTGAGCTCCCTCTAAGAATGCCCTGGGCAAACAAAAGAGATCCTCAGCTGCAGGAGGATGCAACCAAGAGAACCTGTGGGTATCATAGCCTGTGCTGTCAGCAAGCTTTGGGTGCCAGTCAAGAGAGGTGGCAAGTACCACAGTTTTGTGCTCTCAGCAAGCTTCAAGGTGCCAATGGAGAGACTGCTGGCAAGCATTAGAGCTGGAAAGACCTCAGAGGGCTTTGAGATGCCAACCAAGAGCAGGTCTACAGAAAGCAGGTCAGACATAGGAGTAACAGGCAACTCAAGCTCTCCATCCGAGGCCGGTTTCAAGGCTGGAGATGGCTGTAGGAACAAATTCCCTTCTACAGCCAAAGCTCAGAGTCCTGAAGGCTCCCCCTGCCTGGGTAGCTGCAGGCTAAGTGCTAGAGCCTGGGCCAGTGGGAGCCTGGGCAAATTTCAGGCTTGGAGTAGAAGCCTCTGGTGCAGCAAGCCTCTGCTTGTTCCAGCCAGTCTTGAAGTCAGTATTACTTGTCTAGAGAGCCTCTGGAATCCAAGCCTTTGAGATACTGGGCCCCAGCAAAATCCAGGATTTAGGGCTGGACTCCACCAAGAAGTATGCTCTAAGCTCTCCCTCCTCTGTTGTGTGTGTAAATGAGATTGCCTCTCTAAGGCTTCTGGGTTGAGCTTTATAGAACCAAATGGATTCTAACTAGTGAATGGGACTGTATGCAAATAAGGTGAAAAACAGGACCAATCAAGGAAGAGATGTCAAGCTGGAAGAAGAGGAGAGGAAAAGAGCAGTTCCCAGACAGATCTAGGTGCAGCCTTAGGCCCCTGCTGTGGTGGAGTGGTAGGTACTTAGGTGTGCAAATCGGTGTTTCTAGGTTTTACAACTCCAAACTGGTTTTCCTAGGTTCTATGACTCTCTGATTAATCACCTTCACACCTAGAGCCCCTGCCATATTCCCTCCCAGGAGCTGAGGCAGTCCTGTTAGGGAAGCAGTCTGATCTCAGCCCTTGTAGGCTGCTTCCTGTTTCCTGGCCCCATCATCCTGTCTGATTTGGTTCATCACTCCTGGCTGCCACTTCTCTGACAGCTTGAATCTCAGTTGTCTTCTCATTCACAGGGCTTAAGCCTGTGCTTCCGTTTTGGGACCCTGTTAAATCGGCGCGTGATGAACTTGGGAGGCTGAGGCAGGAGGATTGTAAATTTGAATCCTCCAGCTACATAGTGAATCCTTATCTCAAATCCAAAACAACAGAAAACCAGCAAGAACAAACCCCTGGAAGGTGTCAAATCACTGAGAACATCTGCTAAGAAAGAGGTGCACAATAATGATAGCCCCTGGGCACTAACAGATCTTAGTACTCACCCCACCAAAGGGTGTGCTCGTAGAAGAAGAATGGGATCTCAGAAGGGAAGTTTGATAAAGCTCCACGGGCTTCTGGGACGAATATGTATTGTATTTAGATGGAATATTCTGTTGACTTCTGCTAAATCTGTTTGATCTGCTGTTTTAACCCTGACATTCCTTTGTTGATGTTTTGGCTGGATGCTTTTAGTATGGGCGTGGGAGGTCTCGGTGTGACCCACTGTTCTTGGATGATATCAGTCTGTGCTTTTACATCAAATAGAGATTGTTGAGTGAAATTTGTCAGATCCTTGTTCCATATATCCGTGTTTGGGATTATAAGGCCTCTTGATGAGTTGTTCCAGTCATCAATATGAAGTGAATTTTTTCATCTCTTCTCATTTTGGTTTGAAATCTATTTTGTCCGATGACACTACTGTGGCATCTGCTTGCTTTCTGGGGTTGCATTTTCTTGGAGCACACAATTTTCCAGCCTCCTCTTACTCTTGGGTTGTGTTTGTCTTTAAAATGGAGGATGTTTCTTGTAGGCAACAAACAGAGATGTCTGTTTTAAAAAGTCAGTCTGTGTCTTTTGTTGGGAGAATTGAAATCATGAAATATGGATTATTATTGAAAACTGTATATTCATTCCTGTCATTTTTCTTTGTGATATCTGGGGCTTTCCTGTGTTTACTGCTCTGGGACAGGTTTGGCTTTCCCATGACCATATGGGTGTTCCTCTCTTCTTCATTGTGCAGCATTCTTTCCAGTGTCTTCTTTTATGCTGCCTTAATGGTCAAGGCTCCCCTTCTCCCCTCCTCCATGGCTTCCTAGTTCATTTGAACTATGTTTATCAGGCTGACTGTTGACAGCTCAGACGGGCCCTCTCTCTTCTTGATGCACTGAGCTGAATTTGTCTGTCTGTCTTTCTGTCTTTCTGTCTGTCTGTCTGTGTTGAGGGCAAGGTCTTACTATATAACCCTGACTGGCCCCACAAAGATCTGTCTGCCTCTGCCTCCAAGTGCTGGGATTAAAGGTGTATGTCCCCAGTGTCTGGTGAGTTGTAGGTTTTCTTGCCATTTCTCTTTTCCAATGAACCTTGAGGTCTTTCCTACATCAGGACTTTGCCTATGCAGCCCTTCTTACTGGGAACTTCCTCATCTTTTCTTGTATGGCTCGGCTCTCTTTATTGTTGCAAAACAATAATCCTGACCTCGGAATAGCCATCCATAATCTGTCCATACTGTGTGTGTGTGTTCTCAGGCATAGTTTCTCAGTCTCCCTTCAGGGCACACACAACACAGCATGTTAGCATCTATGTTTTCTTGATTATAGAAAATTTTGCCCATTGGTGAAGTCAATTCTACAAGAGTAGAATTTGTCTTTTGATCGAAAGTGCCTTATAGATCTTGTTGTATCTAAGAGACAATGAAGATTACATGAAAGGACCAAGGTGTCATGCCTATGTTTCATTGCTTTGTGGGAATCTTGACTAACCCCAAGATTCTTTCTCTTTGGGGACACAGTAGGGTATGATGAAGTCGGGTACCACTGGAGGCAGAAGAGAAGTTTACTGTGGAAGCAACTGATACTTTTTGAAATTTGGTGTGTGTGTGCTCACACTCCTTTTCTACATAAGGTTGTTATGAAATTCCACTGAATTCCCCAGTGCCTTGAAATAGCTATGAAAACTCTGTTTCTACCTGAGTGAGGCATGGTATATTTGAGGATGGTTCATGTTTAAGACAAGCACAATGCCATGGTTAGAGCATTTGTTTTATTGAAGGAAGCATAGCATCCATCATGGCTTCCATTGTGGTTCAAAGGTAGATCTTTCAGTGAAGACTTCTGCTGATCTCCAGTTGTCCTTGATTATCACCATTGCCAGGTGTACAGTAGGCAGCAACATTCCTGTAGCCAAGGAGAGTTTAGAAGCAGGGTAGAAGTGTAACTGAGGATGAAAGGAAGAAGAGAAACAGATACACAATCATGGAGGTCACCAGATTAATGAGATGTGGTCAAAGGAAAGGGAAGAAACATGGTTGAAAATAGAAACGTCCTTTCTCTGCAAGTGAACAGGAGTGAAAGGCCCATTTCCCTCCCTTGGGCAATGGCTGGTCAGAACTTCACATAGGCAAAGATTCCTACAGAAGGGTGATGAATGGAGTCATCTTGTACGAAAGAATCGAACCCTTGAAATACAAAGCTTCACCAGAAAGAACGGTACTGTAATGGCCTCCTCGGAACCCAGCATTTCTACTGTTGACTGGTAATCACAGACGTCTTATTTTAAGAACAGAATTTTAAGAAAAGCCTCAAAGGAGTTCGGCCTTTCACTTCCTTTACAAGTAACAGATGCTGCCAAGGAGAACTCAGACCTGAAAGCTAAAACCCATCAACATGCAGAGGACTGCAGGGGAGTTTTTGTTGTATTGTGTTTCCTGCCTTGGGAAACAGAAAAGTGCCGAATCATTTCAGAGGGGTATTCCAGACATCTTACCAATCATATTTTTGGTGTATTATCTCCAGACGCATATTCAGGCTCCTAAAAGCCACATTTTATAGCTCTTTGTTGAGAAGATGTCTCATGACCTTTAGAGCCCTTTTGATTTTGTTTTCTCTAAGAAAACCAGGAGGAGGAAGTAAATCTACTTTCTGGGTAATGGGTAGCTGGTACTGGTGTCCCAGGCAGGCATGCTTTCTCAGGAATGTGGAGAGTCCTGAGAGTGATCTTGCTACCAATTTAACCTGTACCTAGTTCACCAGATTTTATACTCACAAGTGAGATTTAAGTCAATTTCAGGGTTTGAGGAACAGCTGGAAATGACAATATGCCAGTGCCCCATGTCTAAGAATACCAAAAACAAGAGGCTTACACCAGTGGTCCTCTGGGTGAGCAGTACAGGGCTCACTGTGGAAGAATGATCAACATGGAATACAGGGAGAAACTTAGTCTTCTTGCCTTTGTACCCAGTTTGGTGCTGTGATGTTCGCATGCGTGCACATTTATGTATTTGAGTGTACATGTGCATATGTATACACATGTGTGGAGACCCCGAGGTTTTTTTTTGTTGTTGTTGTTTTCCTCAATCACTCTTCACATTAGTATTTGAGATAAGGTCTTGACTGAACCTAGAGCTTTCTCATTTGGTTAGACTGACTGGCTGGAAAGTCCCGGGGATCCTCCTGTCTCGACACAGCACTGGGATCATGACCATTTGCTGCTGTAACCCTACTTTTTACGTGGATGCTGGGGATCTAAACCCAGGTCCTAATGCACATTCCAACTGACACACAACTCCATCAAATTAACTTCATTGGAGTCTGCTCTCGAGGGGACAGGTGACAGTGTGTGAAGGTAGTTTTGATGATTTTCACACTGAGAGTAGGGACTGTGTTCCTGACATCTGATGTGTTTGAACCAACAGTTTGACAGTTGGATGCACAGGGAATCCAACACAAGGACGATCTTTTCTACAGTGCCAATGGTGTGGCGCTTGAGACGTGTTGACTTCACTGTGGTTGTCTCTCATTCCAGATACCTATCCATCTTGTCTCCCTCTACTGTGACATTAAGAGGTTTTATTTATTTTTTTTGTTTTTTTGATTTTTAATTTTTTTAATTTTAATCTTTACACTCCCAATTCTTTGTCCTTATCTAAATATTTTTTTAGTACACAGCATCAGACTGGATAGCTTCAGTTTGATATCATGATATCATGATGTTTGTTTGTTTTGAGATTCTTTTCCAGAGAGAAAGTAGCTTATCATTTCAAAAGTAGTTTAATATAGATAGTCATCTAAAAGAACCACGTCACGACAAGCACCACCATCACCACAATTTGGTAATCATTATGAATGGTTTCTGAAGTTCTGGCTAAAAGGCCAAAATTATTGAAGAAAGATCCCCCAAGTTTTTTAAGACAGAAAGATTTGGACCCAGGAGCATATGTCTTTGAATTAAACAAATGCATGTTCACTTGTTGTGGCTTCCAAGGACTCAACTGCATGCCGTCTACCTCTGTCTAATGTTCTCAGAGCTTCCACAACATAATAGCTTAAAAGCAGTCTGGCCCTAGGATGACAGAGTAGGTTTGAAATAAAGACAAGTTTAAATTCATTTATATTATTTTTCACTTGCTTCAAGTGTAGATTCAGAACTGTGTCTTTTAAGATATTAGATGAATAGTGAATGAGAACATTTCTCAGCCAAAATTCTTATGCATCTTCCTCTCCTCTGAGACCTCAACAGAAGGTGCACACAGAGACACTAACCCTAAGTCCACGGATTATGTGCACTTAGGAAAATCACCAAAGAGTGACAGCCATCCACTCAGAGCAGCTACTGAACTGTTCAGAAGAGGATGATGGGTATGCATGTGGAAGAAAAGAGAAGTAAGGAGAAATGGTCCCTCATGGGATCTGCCTTGAGGAGGGCCCAGAACTGTGCCCCAAAACTTGTGCTTAAGGATGCTTCTTGCATCACCATTGTCTTCCAAGGAAACCAGCTGTCTTCATGTCCTGAGTTCTTTGCTGATGTGGTAATGGGATACCGGAGAGGAAATCATGTTGCCTGGGGGACACAGTGCCTATGAAGCGAGTCAAACCCGATGCTTACTAAACCCCCTCTGTGTTGAGAACAACCTCTCACTGATTAGAGCAGCCATCTAGAGAATGTCCTGTCTGTCTCTGTCCGCCCAATGGAGCCAGACAAAGGGTCATGGAGGAAGTGTAGGAGAAGATGGATAACGAGTAGGGGGATAGAAAACTCTTCAATGAAGCCGTAGGAGAGAGGGCTCCACCTGGTCAGGATGGAGGTAGGCCAGGTGGTCCTAGGACAGACCAAGGGCTGCCTTTGAGTCTTCCAACTTTCTGCAAGGACATTGGTTCTAAATGTCCATTCTATTGGTTGAACCTACAAATGTACTTGATATGGTGTGGGTACCTGTTGTTTTTTTTCCCAGGAGCCTCACTTGGTCATGGGTTTTCTTGTAGCACCTGAGACATAATTTTAAGACTTAGCATGCCACCTCTGGCCATGATGAAGTTGTCACTATCTAGTTGTGAGGTTGATGGTACCAACTCTTCCCGCAGACATACTTCCTGATATATAGAAGCTCATGCCTATGAATGGCACTCTGGGTTCTTTTCCAGGCTCTGCAGAAGAACTCTCCACCTGCCCTTTACTGTTTCTTGGCCTCCCTCTTTTTTTTTTTTTTTAAGAATTATTTATTTTATTTATGAGTACACTGTAGCTGTCTTCAGACACACTAGAAGAGGGCATCCAATCTCATTACGGATGGTTGTGAGCCACCATGTGGTTGCTGGGATTTGAACTCAGGACCTCTGGAAGAGCAGTCAGTGCTCTTAACCGCTGAGCCATCTCTCCAGCCCCTTGGGCTCCCTCTTTAATGCCATGAATATTAAGTGGCCTAGGAGGCCTGAGTTGTTTCAGTCTCAGGAAGATCTCAGCTTGTAGTGTACTGTGGTGGGAATGTGCACAGAGGCCTCCAGGCAGGCCATGAAGAATATCAACTGGAATTCTGGGATTCACCCAGGAGTCACTGAACCCCCGCTAATGGGAACAAGGTGACAAGGATGGGGAAGTAGAGGAATAAATAGATGACATATCAGTGCTAAGGGAGGGCACAGGGATCTTTGGGGGAGGGGGAGGCAGGGTGCAGAGTGACCAGGAGGTAGGAGGTAGGGAACATAGAGCTTAAGAGAAGACAGGTGACCAAGCCACACTTAGGACTCTACCCTCCTGTAACAAGAAGATCAAATATTTATCCAACTGGAGGGGTATGTAGAAAACAGTAAATTAGATCTTTGCCCTCAGAGCATGTGTAGTCTCATTGAGTGACCCGACCCACAGGTCCAGTTATTCGTGGGGGTCAAGGGGGACCTCACCTGAAAAGGAACCTGGGCGAGAGAGAGAACGAGACCAAGCTAATGTCGTCTTGTCAAGGTCTGCTTTAATGCGGAAGCGGCTTACAAGATATACTCTAGGCAAGGGAGGAAGGGGAACAAAGAACGGGATGGGGAAACACACAAGTCTGCAGCAGAACCAACACTGATCTAGTGCTGAGGGGAGGGCGGGGAAGGGGTGTGTCCAGGGGAGGCAGGGAAGGGGAGTGGAGAGGCTCTCAGGACATACTGTAGTGGAGAAAGAGGCAGATTTATGTGCTTGGGCAGACTTATTTGCAATGCAAAGATATCAATATTATTAGAGCCTTTAGAACAATCCCTTCATGTTTTTATAACTGAATCGCCAACAGTAGATCATTCTTGGGGTCCAGCTTTATACAAAGATGCTGGCTGACTTCCTGTGGAAAGTTGAAATAAAAACACCTGTGGAAAAAGATACCTATGGTCTGCTACAATCTGCTACTCAGACCACAAAATGCCACATGGTGATCTGCATGGCAGAGGCTCTCCACCAATGTCTTGTTATGCTACCTTCCAGTGATGTCAGTTCAGAAGTTCAGGAACCCTGAACTATTTGCTGTGGGGATACTGTTAAAATCACTAAGTCACTTATGGCCCCTAAATGAAATGCAACAGTAAAAATTTTTCTTCAGTTTTCTCACAAGAGGAAACCCTTTATTTTCTCCCAAACAAACCCCAAAGGAGCCACGTCAGTCCCTTCTGTGACGTGAGCCCTGGCAGCAGTGCAGTAAGCTTTCTGGCTGGTTTCTTGTATCTGTTCTCTTGAGTCCTGTTTTTCCTTATATCTTCCAATGCTAATTAATGTACTTGAGATAAAAGGTATCTCAAAGGTACAGAGGGCTAGTTAAGAGAGGGGAAAAATGAACTAATTTAAAACAAAGGAAAGTGAAGAGTTGCAGGAAAAGAGACAGGCAGAAGCAAAACCACAGCGAGAAGCTGATTTGAATGTGCAGACAGCCTGTCAACATACCTTGGAGAATGAGGGATGGGATTTGAGAAGGGGGACATACACGGGAGAACCACAGAACGGTTTTGAGTAAGGGGTAGTCATATGAGACTTGATTTAGAAGATCAGCCCCACTACAATGTAGCAAAATATGCTCCAGATAGGAGTACTCCTTACTTTTTTGTTACTATGACAAAATGCCGTGACCAACAATAAGTTAGATGAGAAAAAGGGTTGGTTTAGCTTAGCTTACAGTTCCAGATGGGTTACTGTCCATCATGGCAGGAAGGCATGATGGCCAGGAGGCTAGGTGCTCAGGTACCATCCACATGAGAGAAAGAGAGAGAGAGAGAGAGAGAGAGAGAGAGAGAGAGAGAGAGAGAGAGAGAGAGAGACAAAAGAGCAAGAGAGGTATGGGGAAGGAGGAAGTGAGGGCTGGCTGTAAAACCTCAAAGCCTCCCCACACTAATATACTTCCTCCAGCAAAGCTCTTAACTCCCGAATGTTCCATAACCTCCTTACACAGCACCACTAACAGGGACCGAGTATCCAAACACATGAGTCCGTGGGGAGCATTTCTTACTCAAACCACCACAACAGGGAAAAAGCCAGCAAGCCGAAGCTTGCTGCGATTTAAAAACTAAGCAGCTTTAGGAAATAAAAAGTTTGTATATAAGGTCTAAAGGAATGAGTCAATGATTACAAGAACCATACAGACAGCGTAGAGGAGAGGACAGGAAGAGGCAGAGTACACTGACAATACAGTCCTAGGATCTCAAATGTCTTTTTTGTCTGACTCTAACTAGACAGTCTTCAGATCATCACCACTTCACCAGGCTCTTCTAAAGCCAACTAGCTTCCAGGTAGGAGAATGATGCTTGTGTTAGCTACAGGCTAACCCAAAGGATAACATCTGTGCATGAAAGAGGGCTTCCAAAGCTTTTCAGATTTGTCACTCAGCTACCCATTCAGTTAATGTAATAACACATTCATAATAAATACTAGTACACTTCCTTCTTTGCCCTACAGGAACATCAGTGAATGCTACTCAGGCCTCTTAGTGGCTTATTAACAAAATTTTCCAGCATAAAATTGCACCTGAAGAAACCTCAGGGTGAACTGATGGTTCTGTACTTGCTGGTTCGCTGGTTCAGTTTTAGCATCAATCTGCCCGTCTCTCATGCATTAGTTTATGGGTTCAGGTACATTTCAGAGTAAACTGGGCTTAACCACAATGGTCTTTTCCCATAAATGAGAGAGTTTTTAACTTCACTTTGCAGGTGGCCAACCTGTGTTAGCCTACCTAGCTTGACAGAGGAGAGAAAACCAAAGCTCTGTCTGTGGGTGGTTTCTGTCCCTCCATCCATCCATTGCCCAAGGCAATTTCACAGTGACTTTGTAATTACAGTGAGTCTTGCCAGTGAGTTCCTAGAAAGAAAGAGAAGGGTTTTTGTTTTATTTTTAACAAGTACAGTAGTCTTTAAAAACTGTAATATGGAGACAGGAGAAGAGGCTTACAGGCAAGAGTTAAAGCCAAAAATCCCCTAGAGGTAAAAACTGACTGACCTGTGTGTGGACTTCTGAATTACCCTATTATTAGATTTACTTGAAGCAAAATTGTACCTTTTTAAAAAAAAGAACAGAACTATATATTATTATTCATTTAGTATGAGTATACTGTAGCTGTCTTCAGACCACCAAAAGAGGGCATCAGATCCCATTACAGATGGTTGTGAGCCACCATGTGGTTGCTGGGAATTGAACTCAGGACCTTTGGAAGAACAGTCAGTGTTCTTAACCGCTGAGCCAGCAGAGTCTGCAATGCAGATGGCTTCAGTTTGGGAACAGAAAATATTCCCAGCTGCATGTCTAAGACCTCCACCATTGTCCTGTGGGGATTTGAGGCAGAAAGTCAGCTAGGGACATTAGTTGAGGAAGCACATCAAAGCTATTAGCTGGAGGAACATATGATGTTAACAAAACTGTCCTAATAGGATTAATCAAGAAGCTCTCACCAGCGCTGTAATGACGAGCCATGTGACAAGCCTGGGAGTAACAATACTTCAATAAGGCTTGCTTGGTCTTCATTTTTCCATCTCTGGCATTTATATTTAAAACTGTGACTTGATGTTTTTGTCATATTTCTCCCCAAGGAGCTTTTGTGCGGATTTCTTTTATTTGTAACGGTGTGGGTGTGTCTAGTTTATCATAAGATTCATCTTTATGTATTCAGAAATGAGGTCTTATTAGCACACTAAAGTTCATTTAAAAATATCCACCCTTTAGCACCATAAAAAAAAAAAAATTCGTCACTTTTCTTGTTGCTACAACCAGATGCCTGACAGAAGCAGTTTAGGAAGGAAGGGCTTACGTTGGCTGGAAGTTGAGGAGAGGCCAAGGCTGGGAAGCCATGGTGGCAGGAGCTCGAGTCACATCGTGTTCACAGTCAGGAAGCAGAGAGTAAGAATGTGAAGACTCCTGCTTCATTTTCTTTTCTATTTAATGGGAGACATTTAGAATGGGTTGCCCATCCTCAATTCACCTGATTTGGAGGCTCCCTCGCTGACATGCTTAAATGTTTGGGGAAAGTTAACACTGATTGGATAGTAAGCATTGTCTTGACAGAGAAGATGAAGGGAGCTTGGAAGTCTGTATGAGAGAGCAGTCTGTCGTCCTGGGGTGGGAAAGGCCATCTAAAGGAGAAACTGCCGGATAGCTGCCCAAAGAGGGCAGACACTGGCTAGTTAATTTTGATTGAGTCAATGTAACACCGGCAAGATTCCAGCAAGGAAATGAAATAGAAGAAAGAAACAAAGATCTAACATTTTTATTTAAAGTCATCATCTGATTTCTAAAAT
Organism: Grammomys surdaster; assembly: GCF_004785775.1. NCBI lineage: Eukaryota > Metazoa > Chordata > Mammalia > Rodentia > Muridae > Grammomys > Grammomys surdaster. The sequence goes on from NW_021604595.1 coordinate 8,370,241, forward strand.
ACGTAGTCTCCCTAGTATTTTTTTTCCATTGGAGAAAATTAAATGTTCTCCTCAACGCCATCCCACCCTGAGAGTCATGAGTGATCGGTTCGCCTGTAGATGTAGTCTTTGGGACCTTTGTGACTATGAGCATGCTAAAACTCCTGGATTGAGGAGTAAGACCAAAAACAAAACAGAAACCAAGAAAACTGTGTGTAAAAAAAAAAAAAAGATTATTAATATTCTGTAGATATTTATTAATGCTAGAAATTAATATGGCAGCAGTTATTCCTTAACCAGCTAGTTCCCCCAAATAATCACATAGAAACTTTAAAAAATTTTTAATTTTTCAAAGTTTAGGCCTTAGCTGGGTAGACTGTCCACTAGGTCATGTATGTTAACCTACCCATTCAGCCATATGACTAGCTATATCTTCCATGACTGAAGTCAGGACAGTCTCCTAACATCTCCTGGCAAAAGGAACTACCTATTTCTTCACTGAAGTTCCTTTCTCCCTCCCAGGAAGTCCTGCCTTTCTCTCTGTACTGTCCAATCACAAGCTTTATTTAGCCTTATATTGACCAATTAACTTGGGGAGCAAGGTTTGTTCAACAAAAGCTGGTGAATGTGAGGATTCTCTCTTCTTGGCAACCAGATGTTGGGGTACAGAATTTAACCTTTGGATACATAGCAGCACCAGAGAAACCCTAACACCTGTAGGCTCCACTGCCTACTTCATTTGCTGAGGATGGCTTGAGAGTGGATCAGAGTAGGCATCCATGGCGGGTTCAGTTCCTGGGCAGGGTCATTGCAACCGCTGCTTTTCTGCAAGTAGGAGGTGAATAGGAACACATGTACAAACCAGCATCGTGATTTTTCCAGTTGTCACTCTTGCAATCTAGTAAGAATGTTCTATGAGCCAGGACATTCTGGTCCTTGTTCACAACCCCAGACAATCTGAGATGCAATTATTATACTAATACTTAGATTAATATTTCACATGTATGGTTCAGATTCCAAGGCATTCTGATGAAGTTGGCATTATAGAAAGAAGAGGGGAAGAGGAGTAACCAGGAGGGAATAATAGGAAAATAGCATTCACCTCACTTTTGGAAAGACTTGCATTGAAAGGAGAATCCACCCGAGGACAACTTCATTGACTAGTAGCGGTAGCTTGGCTCCGCCCACTGTGTTTACATAATGCTATTGTTTCAGCCTGTGCTGTTTTGTTTACTTCCGAAGGAAATATTTTACCCCCTGTGAGATAATTAATTTTTGTCAGCTTCGCTGTTTATAAGGGAAACTGAGAAACTGTTAATTGAAATACAGAATGAGTCACTGTTTTCGGTAATTTTTGGCAGCGTTCTAATTTGTGTCAATCCCAGCCTAATTATTAGATTTTTTTGGAAGCAGAAAGCATATTTGATTTTTTTCTCTTGCTGAATTCTTTTTTTCCCCATTTAAAACTATATATATATGCTCTCCAGCAAAGGTTATGTAGTTTATGTCAATATGAGGTGAAACATGAATCCATCTAAAATACTGAGAGGTTTACTGTGTCATGCTTGGCTCTACTCAGTAGCTCCATATTTACAAAGTCTGTAGACTGGAGTCTTCCTGCCTTGCTCCTGCCTACCCCAAGTCCCCATGAGAAAATATGATTCTTTTAAAGACCTTTTCAATGGGGTGGAGCCACTATCTATGGACCATCACTAATGGTATTGCGGAAGTGAATTTCCTAGAAGCCATCAGGGAGAGTTCATTTGGAAATCCAATCGAATGTCACTTGCAAAGGGCAGGCACCTCAGTAGAGGTGCCTAGTCATGCATCCCCGAGTTGTTGGTTGTAAAAGCATTAATCACCATGAACTCATTTACTCCTAAAGCAAACATACTGCGTTATTTCACAGGAATTCTGTTCCCAATGATCATTAGTGCAGACAACAGGGAGCTTCTGGTTGTGGGTGAGGTTAATAAAATCTGTCAGCTCAATGGCCAGCATAATGAACCTGTTAATGACTCTTAATAGAAGTTGGATCCTTCCAACTGCTGCAGAGCAAAGGCGGGAGGAGAGGCAGGTGTCTGCAGGGCAGACAGTCCTATTCTTTCCTTTAGCTCCCATGGTGTCTTCTAGATCAGTTACTGAGTTTGATCAGGAATCAGAGTCTGCTGTGTCTGGGGGCTTTGGTACCTGTGGTGGGAAGGGGAGAGTGTCTCCAGAATGACCCACAATGGCTCTGCCCCCCATCCTCTAAAATGTGTGCTATAGCTGCTTCCAAAGCACAAGCTAGGAGCAGCCAAGCACTTAGAGCTACGAATACCCCAAACTTCTTCTCCACCCTGAGTCCACATATAAAGGAAGGCTGGAATTCACAATAGTAATAGTGACAGCCATGGTAGGTGGTCACCAGATGCTGTCAAGGTCTCATGTATTGTCCCCATTTGACAACAAGAAAGCCCAAGTCCAGAGGGCTTCAGCTACTACAGCAAGGTGGTATTTAGAAGCTTAATGCCCATAAGCACCATGCTTCTTCACTGGAAAAACACACAAAAGCAACAAACTATAGTCAGACCCATAAAAATGTACAGAGCATGAGAGAGAATGTGGAACTTTCTCCATTTGTACATCCATCTAGCCAGTACATTCAGGACCAGGCTCAAGAAAAGTACATAAAAGCTATGCTAACTACCATGCCTTGTTACTACAACAGAGGAGCCTAGGCCTTTAAGATGCTTGGATGTTCAGTGTTATCCACTGGTGACCCTGGCTGTGACATTTCAGCCAGTGGTGCTCCTACCCCTATCCTTGACATTTGCTCCTTATTGCCCCAATCCCACTTGTCACAAAACTTGTCACAATTTGTGTCCCTTAAAGCTCATCTTGGTCTACCAATTGGGCCCTACATACAAGGGACAAAAAAAGCTGCCAACTCTTGGGGACTCCTTCTGAGCCCAAGCCTTGTGGGACTGACAAGGAGTGCCAGAGCCAGAGATCTGAGCTCCAGTCCCATAGGCTTGGTAGCAGCATATAGACCCTCTCAAACCCTAAGGTCTCTGTGACTCAGGTGCTAACTTTCATTGGGACACAGAATCAGGAGGCTTTGGAAGCAAAGGGGCTGCAGAGACCTGTGTAAACCAGAATGCAGAGTGACTGAAGAGCTTTGTAATGTCTTTAGCAAACAAAGGGAACATTATCCAGGACTAATCCTAGAGTAACGTCCAAAACCCAGGAGGGAGCAGCCATGGTAGTTTTTGCCAACAACCATGTCTCTAAAGGTTCATTTACTTGACTGTACGTGTGTGTTTTTTTTTTTTTTTTGGAATTTTTTTAAGTATCTGAAAGATATGATAAAGCAGATGGTTATAAAAAGGGAAGACACAGGAAAGATGTGGTAGACTTCAGGAATTTCAGATGGAGCCTCTAGGATGCTCCACATGCATAAGTCACGGTACCTCCCATCCCTGGCAAGGCTGAGCCCAGTGCTGACTGCAGTAGAGAACACAGAGAATGTGAGGTGTTCTCTGCTACACCCCCAGCTGATGAACGTATAAGTGTGAGACTACATAGCTCCAGATAAAATGGCAGCAGACTAAGAGAAATTAGCAACAGAAAAAAATCACAGATAGCACTATAAAGGATTACATTAGTTTTAAAGAGCATAGAAGATCTGCACACACAGGAAAAAATTCGGCCCACTTATGGAGGCGAAGTACAGTATGATGAGGTGTCTGGATTGAGAACAGCATGCAGAATAAATACAAAGGAGGATGAGGGGCATTGTCCTGTCCACGTGGGAAAGGAAGGAATTTGTAGGCATACATATAAGAGAAAGTGTGTGTGTGTGTGTGTGTGTGTGTGTGTGTGTGTGTGTGTGTGTGTGT
>NW_021604595.1:8374110-8408547 GCF_004785775.1 Grammomys surdaster
TGTGTGTGTGTGTGTGTGTGTGTGTGTGTGTGTGTGTGTGTGTGTGTTAGAAAGGCACAGCAGGCAGTATGTAAGGTCAGAGAGGAAGGTAGTACCAAGAGCCTTAGAACCCAGACATAGGAGTTTAGATCAACATAGCAGGTAACAGGAAGTCATAGGAGGGCCTTGGACATCCAAGGAGAATGATCTAACTTAAGTTTTGGAAAGGTAAACATGGCAGTGCCTAAGTGGATAGACTGAAATAGAACAAGGGGACTGTGGGTACTGTGAACATCTGGGGAGATCTGCCTTACAGTTTGTCATATTTTTCCTACAGCATACCTCCATATTTCCCTTTTCACTGGTTGAAACCATTCTCAGACCACACCACTATCCATCGAAGAAGCTAGGACTCGCCTTGCTGGGTGCTTGTAATTTTGCCTACATCATCAGGTAAGAATGGCATAGAATGTATCAAATGAAACTTGTTCTTGACTCAAATGAACATTCTATAAAAGTGTACCATTCAAGCAGTCCTTTCGTTGGTTTAGTTGGTAATCTACCCCTTCTTTAAATTTCCAGGGGAGCAAGGTTCTTATTGTTTGATTTTAATATTCATAAAAATATCATATTCAAAGGACACATGGGCGTGCTTGAAAACACACATACATATACACATGTGCGCACACACACATACAGCAAGTCACAACTTCCTTGTCTCCTCGCCATGAAAAGTAATTATTTAGTAGCACCAAACCCGTAGGGCAATCTGGATCATTGCCCCAGCCACTCTATGGGAAGCCATTTAGTGCAGCACTGTATCTACAATGGGAGCAAAGCATGAGACGACATTTCTTTTTTTTCTTTTTTTTTTTTTTTCTTATGAGGACAACATTTAATTGGGACTGGCTTACAGGTTCAGAGGTTCAGTCCATTATCATCAAGGCAGGAACATGGTAGCATTCAGGCAGGCATGGTGCAGGAGGAGCTGAGAGTTCTACATCTTCATCTGAAGGCTGCTAACAGAATACTGGCTTCCAAGTGTCTGTAACTCGGGTATTAAAGCCCACATCCAGAGTGACACACCTACTCCAACAAGGCTACATTTCTTTTTTTTTCTTTTATTTTTTTACATTTTCTTTTTTTTAAATAATTCATTTATTTTTTCTCAAATTGTAATTCATTCACACAGGGGTTATAAACACAGAAAGGCAGGATGTGGGGAAGGGGATGACATTGGAGTGTGGGTGTTCAGGGGGAATACAGATATCTTTCAGAACCGGGTATCGGCTGGGTGAAGGTTCAGGGGACAGGTCAATGTGACTCTGCCTATGACTCACTTGTCCTTATCTAAGTTGGTATTGTCTGCCAAGGCTACCTATTTTCAAGGTCTATGACTACTCAGGCTGGTAAATTTCCACAAAAGCTGCCTGTTTACAATAGCTTACAGCCATCTGTTTCAATGTTTTTTCACTGAGACCCAAACTTGGTGTTAGTATACATGTATGACAGGCCTATGGCTGACTTTAGGCCTTCAGTGTGTAAACAGGGCTGCCCCTGACATCTCTCTTCTCTAAGTATAGAAGGGCTGTGGCAATTCTAATCTTGCGAAGGCAGTGATAGAGGCCTGACCTCCAGTAATTGAAGGGGACCTTGTAATGGCTCCAGTCCCCCTGTTGTTGTCCAGTGAGGCATGAAGGCCATACCCATCCTGATGTCTTTTTCCTGAAGAGGGGATACTTTTGACATCAACCCCTATGCAGTCAGGCTTGTCCCTCAGGGAACCCAAAGAGATATTTTTAAGTTTTATTTATATTCCCTTGCAGTGCTTAGCCTCGCAGCCTAAGCAAGAATTCAGATCGCCTGTCAGAGGGGGTTCTGGGTGGCCCCTCTCTGCTTGGTCTAGGGGCAGAAGTCCCCTCTTTTAGGTTGGGTGGAGATGGGTTTTGGGAGCATCCTGTATAAAGTAACAACCTCATCTTGAGTCTCATGGTCTTCCATAACTAACTTATGGTAATATTACTGAATAGGTTTTGCTACCAAATTATTTATTTGTTGTTTCACAGAATTAGTCAGCCTATTTGAGGCTCAGGGACTGGCAGAAATAAGCAAAAAGAACCCAAATAATGGTCCCAAGATGGGAGGAAGTAGGGTTGACAACCTTGGAGAGGCTGAAAACCAATTCTTGTACCAGCATTCATCTGTCTCTTTCTCTCTCTGACTTTTCTCAGGGCCTTCTGATCTATTTCATGTTCTCTTTAACCCTCCCTGTCTTGTCTATGTAAAGACAACATTCTTCTTTAAGGGCTATACACAGTCAAGAGCTGTACACAGCCTTTTCTATTGTAATAGAGTAAATCAAGTCCAATAAGGATCTTTGTGATTTTTGGAGGATGGGACGACATTTCAAAGGACATGGGAGATTTCATAGAAGTCACCAGCTTGGTACCCAGAACTCCATGACTTTGCTTTCCCTCCCATAATCTTCCTAGCTTCCTCTTACCCTTCCTCATTTTCTCTTGAAAAAAGTTCTTGCATAACATAATTTCTGTGAGAATTAAGTGTGCTGCACTGTTCTCCATTTCTTGGGGTCTTTGAATTTGAACAAAGGGATCCTTTAAGAGACCAGAGCCCTAGCTGGGGACCATTTGTAGCCCACACCAGGGCCATTGTGTTCAAAGGGCTCCTGAAGGCAGACTGTATGACTTAGATACTGGGGACACAGGATGGTACAGGAAAATGATGCTCAGGGTTGGCTTTCTAAAGGGAAGAATCATTTAAGCTGAGATCCAGAGAAAGAGTAAGATGAACTCGGAAGAAATTCAAGAAAAGATGAGGCAGAGGTAATAAGAGCTCTGAAGGACTAACAGAGGCAGCGGCAGACCAGAATTGGAGGACAGGGGCAAGATAGTTCATGAATACATGTCAGTGAACCTGCATTTGCAAACAGAGTGCTTTTCTGCTTTGAAAAAGTCTTAAGCAGAGTCACAGAGTCAATAAGTATGGTGAGTTAAGTACAAAGGAAAGTCAGGCGACCTTGGCTGAAGTGTGGAGATGGGGCTGAAGAAAACGAGAGGTAGAAACTCAGGAGTGCCATGTCAGCCAGATGCTCGAAAACTACAATTGATCTCGGAGCATGAATGGAGGACAAAGACATAGATATCAGCTGATATCTGAACACTGGGATGGGGGGAGTGAGGTCCATTTGGTTAGATGCCTTCCTCAAGGTCATGAGGTCATAAGGCAGAAGGACCTGATGGGAGAAGGAATGACGTACAAGTAGAAGTCTTCAAAGAAAACCTTAAGAAAGATTTTCAAGTGCTGAGATTAGGGCAAGCTTTATAGCCACCCATTCACTCAACCTCTAGCATGGTGGTTATACACACACCTGGGAACTGAGCAGACTCTTGGCCATGTGCACACTGAGGAGAAAGAGCTAGGTTTGGAAACACTGGACCTCAGTTAAAAGTAGCTTTAAACTCATCTTTGTACTAGAATAAATGGAATACAGTATAACTGAGGGCATTTTGTCCTTGTCCCAGGGCAGACTCTTCCACAGTTCAGTCCAGTCTCCAGTAAGAGGGCATGTGACTCTTTGGTGCCTGCCATCCCTGCCCCGTTAAAAACAATGCATCTCCAGACCCTCCTAAGCACACAGGGCCATAGTAAGTGCCTCATCCGTAGATACTTATGGAGAAGTGCTATAGGTCAGCTCTGGGGGTGTATCCATTGAGATGATCATATGGAGAGTTAGCTTACCAAGAATGAGGTTCTGAACATTGACTGGGCCATAGCGGGCATGAGAAACAAACTTTAGTCTGCAAGGAGATGCTAACCCTCCACCAGAGAGACATCATTCCAATAAAACCACAGTACAGTGACCTAAATATAGCCACATAGACACCTGGGGATTCCATCCCAGGGTATTCACTTTCTGCTACTTTTCAGATTGCAACATTGGCGGTCTGGCCCCACAGAGGAATGATGATTAAAAATCTTTCATTTCCTTTGAAAAGCTTCAGTCGCCTATAAATCTGGTGGCCTGCTCATTCCTTCCCTCACCCCCGAAACACTTCACCCTACTCTGTCTGAAGCAGCAGTGAGGGGTAGGGAAAGGAATGCTGTTGTCGCTGGCCTTATTCCTTTTTAGAAAGGGGATTTGAACATATATTTACCCTGATACAAAGCTGGACCTTCAAAGTGAAGGCATATAAGGTCAGGCTCCAGCCTGCAGGATAAACTTAGTGGAAATGAGACGGACAGACTACAGAAGGCTGGGCTGGAAAGTGCTAAGAGGTAAGAACACAGAGAAGGAGGGAGTGGTATGGGAAGGCATCATGGAAGGCATACATAGAGTCTGAGACCCCAAAGACCAAGCAGGTTTAGAAGGGCAACAAGCTATCCATATTACAGTCAGAGCCAGCAAGAGGGGCACAATAAATGTTTGTGAGCCAGCTAACCTTCTCTCTTTTGTACAGTGTAGTATCCCAGACTAGTGAATGGTACCACACACGTTCAGAGTAGCTGTTCCCACCTCGTTTAACCTAATCAAGATAATTCCTTATAGCCATGCCCAAGAGGTTAGCTAACTGCGGGAAAAACATTAGTCCCATAAGCTCACAGAAAGTGGCACTATTAGGAGGTGTGACCTTGTTGGAAGAACTGTGTCACTGGGGTGGGCTTTGAGGTCTCAAGTGCTCAAGCCAGGGCCAGTGTGGCAGCCTGTGCATCCAGATGTAAAACTCTCAGCTCCCTCTCCTACACCACATCTGCCTGTACACTGCCATGCTACCCGACATGATAATGGAGAAACCACTGAACTATAAGCCAGTCCCAATGAAATGTTTTCCTTTTATAAGAGTTTCCATCCTCATGGCATCAATTCACTGCAGTAAATCCATAACGAAGACAATAACCAAGTCAGAGTGATCCATCAAAGGTGTGTTCAGAGGCTTGCCTCCTAGATGATTCCAGACCCTACAAGATTGACAGTCAACGTTAACCATTGCGCTTCTCAAGAATAATAGTGTTTAAATCCACTCTTCACTTATGCACACAATTATACATCGTATCCCAAGAAAGTGTCACATGTTGCTAAAGCTGAAACAAGCCAAGTCCAGCTCAGCGGGCCACACCCCACGCTTAGAACATCTTCTCCAATTAGTACATCAAGTCTTTCCATCAGCTACTGTTTGCTATTTCTGAAATGCAACCTTCATCTAGAACAATCATGGCCAATCTTAGCAAGGGTTAGAATCCCCGCCCCGTTTCCCAGAGCCATGCTCACCAGCCTTCATATTGATATATTATAATAATGACCAAGATGTCACCCGATGTGCTTCTAATGTCAGCATTTAGGGGTTGGCCTCTGGGGAACAAATTGAAAAGTAATCATAATACTTATAACAGAAACTAGAAGCAACACCACCATAAAGAAGGTATCAGATTCTTTCTAAGTGAAGAATCTACCAGAAATACATAGTTGAAGGAATGGAATCGATTTATGAATAGATTAGCATGTAATGAGAAAATGTAAGGGACACATTAAGGATACTTTTAAGAATTTTCACATAGTGGCCAGGAAAGACAGGGATTTTACTAATAGAGACAAGGATGAATTGTGAAAGAAATAGTTTGGAATGTAGTTTTTAAACTAGCCAGTTTAAAAATCCCATATTTAAATTCTATTAAAATCTAATGCCAGGGGTTAGAGTGATAGCTCAGAGGTTATGAGCACTGGCTACTCTTCCAAAGAACCTGGGTTCAGTTCCCACATGGCAGCTCACAACTAACTGTCTTTAACTTGAGTTCCAGAGGATCTGGCACCCTCCCAGAGCCATGCGTGCAGGCCAAAAAAAAACATCAATGCCCATAAAAATAAAGAAATCTTTAAAATCTGCTACTGGTGCTATATATTCTAACACTAGATGCTGTCCCCTGACTAAGAAGATCCTAATGTACACCAAGTGATGCTATATAAACTTTGCTTCCCAATTTAAAACTATTGGTTAAATGAAGGTGGTTACAGCCACTTACTGGGGAGAATAGAAGAAGCGGAGTTTCAGTTACCAGGCTGGAGGTCGCAGGTAGACCAAAAAGAAAGGAGAGAGGAGAAAGAGTGAAGGAGGAGGAAGATGGAGAGAACAGGAGACCTCATTAGATATGGACTGGGAGCACGTGCCCAACTGAAATCCCCACTCCCAACCCCTAGGGACGGACTGCTGGAGCAGGAACAACCCAAGCAAGATTCAAACAGCAAGTACTTGGGTAATGCAGCTGGGAAGTGGGCAATTTGGTGATTAGAAAAATAGATTTAGGGGTAATCCCACAGTAATTGTGCAAAAGCTGATTAATCCATAGGGCTCTGCCTTGGTTATTGTGGGTCTGGCCAGGTCATTTCAGTAACTAATAGAGTTTATTAAAATCCACTTACAGACCATGACCAAAGCAAGGGTAAGTAAAGGGTGCATTCCAGTTTACAACTCCCAGGTCACCATTTCACAGAGTGAAGTTGAAGCAGGAAGTCAAACAGGGCAGGAACCTGAAGGTGGGAAGTAAGGCAGAAGCCATGGTGGAATGCTTCTTACGAAATCGCTTGCTTGTGGTTTTCTTATCACCAGCTTCTTAGAGAACCAGGACCACCTGCCTAGGGGTAGCACCACCCACAGTGAGCTGGGCTTGACCACATCAATCGTTAATCAAGAAAATGCATCCCAGGCTTGCCCACAGGCCAGTTCAGTGGGGCCATTTTCTCTATTGCGGTTCCCTCTTCAAAAATGATGCTAAAGAAAAAAAAAAATGACTCTAGCTTGTGTCAAGTTGACATAAAAGTAGCTATCACAGTGGCCCCAAAATGACTTTAAATGTGACAAAATAAACATGGGATAAAATGGACCATTTTACTTATTTAGTGTGTACTTCAGTGGCAGTATGTACATTCACGTTGTACACCCGTCAGTACCTCCCTCCTCCATAACTCTGAGCTCACTTAACATCTCTCCACTCCTTCTCTGCCCTCCCCTCACACTTACCACTGTCCTTTCCGTCTCTATGACTCCATGGCCTCCTCTTATATATAAATGGAGTTATATGGGCCCTTTTCTTACCATAGCACCTTCACAGTTTATAGCCACGTTGTAACCTAGGTTCAGATGTTTTTCTTTTTTAAGTCATGTTTTATTCCTCCAGTCACCCATCATCAGTTGGACTCTCTCCACCTTTGGGCTATAAGCCCTAACAGATAGATATCGTTGGGTCCCTGATTTCAAGGCTTTGAGTGTATAACCCAGCGGTAGAATTTCGGGGGGGAGGTGATAACCTTTCTTAACTCGCTGAAAGACTTCCATACAGTTTTCCTAGCTGATGGCAGAGAAGGGATCCAATTTCTCTGTAACCTCACAGGCTCTGTGGTTTGATTTGTTTGAGGTTTTTGTTTTAAGAGTAGACAGTCTGTGTAGTGATGTGATAGTTCATGATTTTGATCTGCATCCTCGAGACATTAGGGACACCGGACATCTTTTGATTCGGTCCTATTCCTTGCGTGTGTATGTATGTTCTTTGTGGAATGTCTATCCAAGTCAATCTCCTATTTCTAATTAAGTTGTTTGGGAGTATTTTTGAATTAGGCAAATTATTTATATATTGTAAGTGTTAGGTGATTAATATACATATGATTTGCACATATTTTCTGGCATCCTTTTGACAGCCCCTCTACACTGATGACGGTATCCTTTGATGCACAGAGATGAGTCTGTGAATTCCAGACTCCAGATCCCCCTTTGCCCCACCCTAGTTCTAGTCCCAAATATTAGCACTTGTCCACAAAATGCTTACCAAACTGAATGTATCTGAAATGTTAGAGATTGCATTCAGGTTTCTGAAGGCTTACTTAAGCACAAAGTTTCATGTTTCTGTCTGAACTCCAATAGCCACGCTGGAGTTCAGTTTCTCAGGCCTGGCCTATCTTCCCTTTTACAAGAGAACTCTGCTGGCCTGTCACTCTGTGAACATGGCCTCTTTAGGGGACACTTGTTAAACTCCCACATGCCAGGCACTACTACCTTATGTATTTTACACATTACATACACCAACAAACACGTGTTTCACTACAATAATTCTTGCAGCAGCCTGATGAGGTGTATGCGTTTGGACCACCCCCAGTCTACACCAGCAGAGTTAATAAACCACTGAAGGTAATACAACTAATAGGTGGCAGACTGAACATTTCAGTCACAGGATCCTGTTCCAGATTGAATACACTTAACAATTGTAAGCTGCAGCCGAGGTGGCATCGTCCCTTAGCACATATTCTGAGTCTTAAGTTATCCCAGACTTTGGCATCTTCAGGGCTGTTGGCTTCCAGAATCGTGCAGTTTTTAGGCTTCACTTAGACATCATGGCTTCTCTCCCAGCATTTCTTTCCTTTCCTTTGGCACGTAGAAACAACTTACATTTTATCCTCATGTAAGTGAGGTGTGAGCCTCCCCACCCATTCATCCATTCCTATCTAGTGCTTGGTCCCTAAGAACTCAGGGATAACACACAACCCCCAGGCTTCCTGTCTGAGGGCAATGATATACCACTTCTTTTCCCTCCTTTGTCAATAAGACTTGGAGAACTGAGAAGAGCCACACTGTCCTCTTAGGTACCAAAACCAACAACAATACACATCATCACTTTAGCTTCAGGACAGTATCTTTACAGATCCAGTGTCTCAGCCAGTGTCCATTTCAAAGAAAGCAACAATTCTGTCATGGACTCACAAACCCTCCTTCACTGATATGTTAGGGGCTTCTCCTATCCATTGACCAAGATGGGTTACAGAGTATTAGATAGGGAGATGGCCCCCTCATTCCATGAAACAAGATGATTTATTAAAGCAACAAATGATGCTGGGAGATATCTGACTCCCAGATCTGTGGGAACACTCCAGGTATTGATCAACACCCCACCCCCACCCTACCTGCTTTTCACCTGCTGTCTTCCAGTCTCCCACAGAACCTGAGGTAAAATACTTTACTGGCTTCCATGATGCTAATAGTCATCTTGACTTCTTGTTCATGCAGGATCCTGTGGCGTTACATTCAGACTGGAAACTGGGTGTACCCGGTGTTTGCCACCCTCAGCCCACTGGGTATTATTTTCTTCTTCTCAGCCACTTACATCCTGAGTGCTGGCATCTACCTGTTTGGAGAGAAGATCAATCACTGGAAATGGGGTCAGTGCTTCTTTCTCTCCCAGAGTCCACAGTGACACTTCTTACCCATTCTCCACTCTTCCCCCAAACCAAAGGAAAATTTAATCCAAATCAGAAGGCCACACTAGTAGGTACCTTTGTTCACAGGGCTCAAGTGGGTCCTATGAATACTGGCAGAATAAAAACCTGGTGCAAATTGGCATTCTCTTAGAGAACTCCAAGTGTTTCCTCTCTTCCTTCAAATTACATCTCATTTAACTCAAATACCCAATCTTTGCAACTTTAGGACCCAAAGAACAAAGTGATATCCCTCCCAGCATGAGGGGGGAATTTCTATAAGGGTCTTTTCTCACCCCAGTGGAGGCTTTGAGGGGCATAAACTGTTAAAATGTGAGTTCCTTTTCTCCACAAAAAGTGTGACTCTCATTCTAAACTATAAGACACAGTTTATTCTGTGCCAAATATGAATGAGCATGGTCCCAGAACCATGGATTCCGGTTGCACCAAATGATATATATTGAAGAAGTTACATGAACATACATAGTTACTGAACAAAGGGCGATCACAAATCATTGCATTAAACCAAATACTGATGCTGATGCTTTGATGGGGACAGCAGGTAGATGGGCCCCCTGTGGAATACAGCAAAAACCCTCTGCCGTAAGTTTCAGATATTATCTGATGACTCTTAGCTTTGGGGAGAGTGAAAGCCAGTAGTTTGCCAAGTTAATCCATTCCAAAGGCTTTGTGTGACAGGCAAAGGAGATGATGTCAGGCCAGATACAGAGGTAGGCAACAAATGGCTATTTAGGGGAGTGAAGACATCCCAGGATAATTTTGGTGCAACATTCCTGGGACTTGGGGGTGATATTTTTTTGTGTCAATTCTGCAAAGAGACACACAGAAATTCTACTCTGGTTTGTATAGAATGCCAAGAATCCCTACTGTCTCACCTCCTACCATGGATCCATCAGCAGCTCTGTTCCATCAAAACAGAAATGGCATCTCCTGCCCATTCTCTGAATTCATGCAAAGCATAAATTTGTGGGTGCAATGAGCAGGCAGTTCCCAGGGGCCTAGAGTGAGTTACTTCTGAGGAAAGGCAAAGACCTCAGAGATCTGTCACACTTACTTCTCTTGGAAGATTTAGTTCATGAAAATCTTAAAGGGAGAGTTTTCTGTAAAAGTAAACATTTAAAATGAGATGCTACAAACAAGGAAATAAAACTAACTCAAACAACAACAACAACAACAAGAACAAGAACCACTTAAAATCAGTATTTCAAATCCCGGATTCCAACCCACTGGGAATTCACAGGAGTATCGGGGTAGGGATTGGGATTATTTTAAGTGTACTGATATCTAATTCTAACAAGTTAGGGGTTCTTGAATTACTGGGTAAAGATATCTATCTATCTATCTATCTATCTATCTATCTATCTATCTATCTATCTATCTATCTTCATTTGTTCATTGCTTTTTCAAGATAGGGTTTCTCTGTGTAGCCCTCGCTGCCCTGGAACTCACTCTGTAGACCAGGCTGGAATTTACAGAGACCCTCCTGCCACTGCCTCCATAGTTCTAGGACTAAAAGCATATGCTACTATTATATCTGGTTAAGATTTCTGATGATTTTCAAAAATCTGTATTTCAAAAAGAAAATGGGAGGAAGAAGGGGAAGGAAAGAGAGAGAGGAACTAATTTACTTGAAATCCAATGGATAGAAGTGAAGATGAAGAAGTCTCAAATCTCTTAGAGATTATCAAGAACAGTGGATTTATAAATCACTTGTATTGAGTTTGAGGATGATTGATGTTTTAAATTATTTCTTTACAAGAGCGAATGTTAAACATCTTGAATCAAAACCTGAAACATCACTCCCAAATTCTCGGGAATCCAATACCCTCTGGTCCCTGAGAGCGTTTGCACACACATGGTGCACACAAAGTTACACAGACAGATTTGCACATAAATAAAAATAACAGATACATTTTTTAACAAAACAAAACCTCACTGCATTTATCATCCTTCAAATCCCTACAGCAGCAAGTTCCTAATACACCCCACTGCTGCGCTTTGTGTCCTGTTTTGCTCACAGTTAGGTTGCAATGAGTAGGTAAACTGACATCAGCAAATAGGCTCTCATTCACCAAAAGAAAGCACATAGTGTGCAGGGCAGAGATTAGCACAGCCAGTGACATTATCTCCCCTCCAGTTCCACATTCATGAGAAGAAATCAAGATGAAAAAAAATCTTATTGCATCCGAATAAAATAAGAGTTACATCCTGAACAAATTATTGTTCACTGCAAAGAGCCAAATGATTAGGGAGAAAAGACAGCGAGGGTAGGTGATGGTTGACGCACACCTGTAATGCTCCTGCTTGAGAGGCTGAGGCTTGCTTCTCGTCTCTGTAGCAGTAATGGCTGTTTATCAGAATTGTTCTCTCCTTGTGAAAAGGTGTTTTTGATTTCCCACTGCCCCATCAGGGTGAATCTCAACCCACTCAAGAATACCCATTAGGAGCTGCGCGGTGGTGGCACACACCTTTAATCCCAGCAGTTGGGAGGCAGAAGCAGGCGGATTTCTGAGTTCGAGGCCAGCCTGGTCTACAGACAGAGTGAGTTCCAGGACAGCCAGGGCTATACAGAGAAGCCCTGTCTCGAAAAAATAAAAGCAAAAACAAAAAAACAAACAAAAATGAACAAAAAAGAATGCCCATTAGGGAACCCTATCTGAGCTATCTCTGTGTCTGTCTGTACAGGTGCCACAGTGAAGCCATGGATGAAGAAGAATTGACTGTACACTATTTCCCAAGAGCCGTGGAAGAAGAAACTTAGGAACTGGTCATCTTTCTATTCTTCTTCTTATTATTTCCTCTTGGATCAGGGGTGGAATTGCTTGGGAAGATAGGAAGGATGGAGAATGTTGCATAGTTTTAATAAAGAGTATGAAGGGAGCTTGACTTGGGATCTCTTGGTTTTCTAAAAGACTGACAGATAACTCCTGACACCTCAGACTCTGTTGCTTTTGTCTGACCTCCATGGAGGAGTTTGTTTCTAACCGAAAAGGCTTGTCAAAACTTAATGCTGGACCATTTAGAGAATGGGTGTGGGGACAGGAATGTAGAGACATAAAATCTCTTTAACTTCAAGGAGTACGGGGAGGACCCAGGTGACATGCTACATACGTCAAAATCATAGTCAAGCTGACGTAGCAGTGACACTGGGCATTAGCGTGCTGGAGGCTAAATCAGGAAGATCATGAATTCAAGGTTGGCCTAGGCTGCAGAGTACGACTCTATCTTTGGAAGACCCAAAATAATAATTTAAAAAGTTGTTGTCACAACAAGACAGTGGCTTCTCCCAGATCTCCCAATACCCAATACTGGGCCATTTTTCAATAATCCATACTTCTCTAAAAAAAAAAATGTATTTTTTAATAAGCTAATTGTTTTCAGTGATTTCTAACCTATTTCCCTTGATTTAGAAGTATACAGAAATAAAACCTAGTGGCAGCTAACTTTAAAATAATAAATAATAAAAAAAAATGGCAGCAAATTCACTGGAGCCGTGAGAATATATTTTAAGAAGTGGTGGGAAGTCCACCCCTCTTCAGAGCAAACATTTGGGGTGGGAATTACCAATTACTGTGGAACATAAGGGGCCGTCAAATGGCACTTCCATTCGGATACTGGTTTGAAGGGAGGCATGGATAAGTTATTGGGAATTCAATGTGTATGCCATATATAAACAAGACATCAGCTGGGAAAATGAGTAACTGTGAAGGGGCTGAGGCTGCTTCTACCCAAGCTCCTTGGCTGATCAGATGACTCACAAGAGCTCACTTCCCTGGAAGTTTTTAGGTCCAGCTTTGTCACTGCTGTATATTTGTTTTACACAGAACAGGGTCTTGTAAAAATAATTCTTTTTAAGAGATCGTGTGTTTTAAACATTTGCCTCCCAAGAACATCACCTTCCCCTGCCCCCGCTTTTCCCAACTCCTGTTCCTCCCACCAGCTTCCCTTCTGATTTCATCTCCCCCAACCCCTCACATGCACACACGCACACACACACACACACACACACACACACACACACACACGGTTCCATGTATTTGCATATAATCTAAGATCCGAATATGAAAAAAAAAACCCACATTTGTCTTTCTGAGTTTGGCTTATTTCCCTTAATTTGATGATCCCTGTGTACACCCATTTTCCAGCAAAGGATATCATTTCATTCTTTATGAGTGAATAAAACTGCATTTCTATAAAGATGTTTTTCATGTTTCTCGTATTTCTGGGTTAGGGTCCGCACCTGTGGGATTAAAGCTCTTCCCTGGATTTGGTTGTAATCACCCATATTCTTTAAGAGGAAATAGTTTCCTTAAGTGGGAGCAGGATCTGCTTGCACCACAGGGCAGTTCTCCCTCAAGATTCTCAGTAGTTAGATAGCTCATCACCCCTGGGCTTAGGGCGTCAAATTTCATTCTCTGCTGTGTTAGTTGGGTTTTGTCTTTTTTTTTTTTTTATACAAACCTATACATAACTGACAAGGGAGAATCTTAACTGGGAAAATACTTCCATAAGATTGGCCTGTAGGTTATTAGGGACTCTAAGAAAGGGCACACCCATTGTGGGTGACACCACCTTATATAGGTAGTCTTGGGCTGTATAAGAAAGGCTGAGCAAGCCATGGAGAGCGAGAGTTGTATTCCAACTCCCCTCAGTAATGGATTGTTACCTGAAAGTATAAGGAAAATAAACCCTTTCCTCCCCAAGTTGCTTTTGGTTATCATGTTTTATCACAGCAATAGAAGCCCTAAGACACAGGTAGAAGGCTATCATAGTCAGAAGTAGCTACAACTGATAGACAGGCTCGTATGAAATTATAGCAATTGCCAGTCACAACCATGGACCAAGCCTGCCTCTGTGAAATCCCTCAGGAGGGCAGGCAGTAAGTGCTAGGCCTCCATCTATTGTCTCTTGTGGGTTTGTGGGTGCGGGATATACCTCTGTACTAGCCCATATATGAGTGCAGCCTATCTCTATACAGACCATGGCTAAGATACGGTTTCTGCCTCATGCAAGTCTTCTGTATAGGTGTCCTGAAGGTAAGGTCACAGTAGATCTGTGACATTTCCCAGATGAGTCATGCAGGGAGGGAACTTTGCCTCTAAAGCTGCCTAGTAATTTTTTTAAAAATGGCATTTTGCTTCAGCTCCTGGTTGGTACCAAAAACAGAGCTTTGCCTGCAACACCCCCATCCCACCCCAACTGCCCCCCCCCAGCTGTCATAGCTTCTGCATGCCCCTCCCCCTTATGGTCTTTAAATTATTTATTGTGAATAGTAAGATGTGATTTTCTCAGATTCTCTCTTTTTGGTTTTTAGAAGGTACACACACACACACACACACACACACACACACACGAACACACACATGCTTACGTGCACAATGGCACATAGGTGACGTGGCCCCAGAGGGAGGCCTGAAGAGGACTTGAACGTTCATCTCTGGAGTTGGTTACAGGTGGTTATAAACCACGTGACTTAGATATTGCAAACTGAACTCAAGTCCTCTGCAGGAGAAGCATATGCTCTTAACCACCACTGAGCCGCCTCCCTGATGAGCTCTAAATCTTAAGCCACGATCACCACTGTGCGTGTTGCCCTCACACTGGGAGCCCTCCTGAACAGATACTGGCTTCTCTCTTTCCATTCTATTCTGTTCCCCGGAGTTTTCCTTCTCTCATCGCTACTAAAATTTGTGGGAGTTTTTCCTGTCCGCACCCATCTCAGACCATGATTGCTCTGGCCACTCTGCCCAGGTTAACTGCCAACGTTTCTAGTCGTGGGTATTATCTGCCACAGTCCCCCTAGGGTCATTAAAGATACAAGGACCAGTGTCTGGGGGTAGGAAAACATGACTGAGTCCTCTAGGCTCACATGGGTTGGGAGTGGGCACCGTGATGCAGTGTACCGTGGCTTCCCAACCTAACGTTACATAGTAGAGGCTGGGTAAAAGTGGACACCAAAAAATTCCTTAAAAGGTTATGAAAGCCCCTAGACCAAGCAGAGAGGGGCCACCCAGAACCCCCTCTGACAGGCGATCTGAATTCTTGCTTAGGCTTCGAGGCTAAGCACTGCAAGGGAATATAAATAAAAGATAAAAATATCTATCTGAGTTCCCTGAGAGACAAGCCTGACTGCATAGGGGTTGATGTCAAAAGTATCCCCTCTCCAGGAAAAAGACATCAGGATGGGTATGGCCCTTATGCCTCACTGGACAACAACAGGGGGACTGGAGCCATTACAAGGTCCCCTTCAATTACTGGAGGTCAGGCCTCTATCCCCACCTTCACAAGATTAGAATTGCCACAGCCCTTCTATACTTAGAGAAGGGAGGAGATGTCAGGGGCAGCCCTGCTTATACACTGAAGGCCTAAAGTCAGCAATAGGCCTGTCATACATGTATGCTAACACCAAGTCTTGGGTCTCAGTGAAAAAACATTGAAACAGATGGCTATAAGCTATTGTAAACAGGCAGCTTTTGTGGAAATTTGCCAGCCTGAGTAGTCATAGACCTTGTAAATAGGTAGCCTTGGCAGACAATTCCAACTTAGATAAGGACAAGCGAGCCATAGGCAGAGTCATAGTGACTTGTCCCCTGAACCTTCACCCAGCCGATACCCGGTTCTGAAGATATCTGTATTCCCCCTGAACACCCACACTCCAGTGTCATCCCCTTCCCCACATCCTGCCTTTCTGTGTTTATAACCCCTGTGTGACTGAATTACGATTTGAGAAAAAATAAATTATAAAAAAAAGGGTTATAAAAGGATATAAGAGTGGAATAGTCTGATATTTTGAGGACACATCCCAAGGGAAGACTACCAGACCAGGGGAAGTACCAAGAATCCTGTTTTGTTTTTTCTTTCTTCCCACTAAAGTGGGAATATGAGCCTCCACCTTTTTTTTTTTTCCTTGAAAGGAAAGCTCTGCCTCCTGCTCACACCTGCAGCTGTTCTTAAGTTCTTAACTGCTGGGGTGGGGCGCCTGGTCTCAGCAGAGGCCCAGGAGCAGTTGCCAGGGTGGAAACTCCCTAACTGTGCAGCTCACAGGGGATCGCCCAAAATTTCCACACCCTGAAGATGACCTATGTCGCTGCCTTCTCACAGGCACTCCTGTCAGTGGAGCCCATTTCTATTTGTGGCTTTACTGTCCTGGCACCAAATTAAACCTTGATGGCAGCATGGCTGCACAATTCTGTTCTGACACCAGAAATACCTCAGCCGGGTGTCCCACTGGGCACACGCATAATAAGCAGACAGGTGCTTCTTGGAGTTGTGTAGTTAAATTACAAGCAACAAGATACTTATAACGAGCGCTGATTAAACATTCATGAAAAGACATATAGCATTCGCTACCTGCAAAGCTATGTTAGGGGGCCGTGGTGGTTTGAATATGATGATAACAGGAGGCCAATGATGCCAGCAGTCATATTTGAACAGTGAAATTTCTAATCACACCCATTTTAGCCTCAAAATGCTATGTGGAAAATGTATTGAGTCCCATTTTACAAAGAGTCAAACTGACCTCCTGATAGTGAGTGCTGTGCTGGTGAATGTTTAATGACCAACAACGAATTAAGCTGCTGATTCATGATGCTGGCTCCTTCCCATAGTGTAAACACTCTCCATACGCACACCCCTCCCCAACCCA
Source organism: Grammomys surdaster (assembly GCF_004785775.1). Lineage (NCBI taxonomy): Eukaryota > Metazoa > Chordata > Mammalia > Rodentia > Muridae > Grammomys > Grammomys surdaster. Next base: position 8,391,009 of record NW_021604595.1, read on the forward strand.
TGATCTTTTTTTTTAAAGCTACCAATGTGCTACCAGAGTTGGCTAGAGATGTTCTCAACCCTTTGGTCCCAGAGAGCCCTGTACTCAGTAGACTTCTGGATCCAGAGGGTGTTGAGTGAGTCTGGACTTGGGTGAATAACAGGTCCGGGTTCACACAGATAGCTCATTCCCCCCTCTGCTTTCTTCCCTTTTTGTTCCAGAGCAAAATGACAATACTGTTGAGAAAACTGATTCCTTCTTGCAATGCTAGACAGGATAAAGTGGTCAAGTGTCCCCAGAGTGGTTGAGACCCTTATACAGGCTGCGGGAAGGAACAATGGCTCCTCGTCACTAACCCCACACCTGGTTGGCTCATGCCCACTGTCTCCAGGTTGCTCTCACAAACAAAACCAGTTCTGAGTTTGAGTAAATGCTTCCCTTGTAGTCTAAAGTAACATACCCACCCCCTCTTCCTTCCAAAAGGGTCATACGCTCCATAAGCTATTTTCAGCAACTCTTCACCTACTCGCCTGAAGTATCTGTCATAACAGGAAGCCAGTTTCCTATACAGTAATCCTCAAACATGTTGAGGTGCACGTGGGGAGCACAGTGGGCTGAGGGAAAACTGGGGATGCCAGGACACCTTCAAATCCCCGAGCGAGCCCTGAGCCTGGGTCCCATCCCAGGATATATCAGCCTCCTTCCCAGGCCCAGAGACTGAGAAACCCAATTTATTCCCTACTCTGGGAAACCCTTTTTCTTCCCCACCTCAATGTGGGGGGGGTTTTTTTTTTTTTTAATAAAGGATTTTTGAGTAGGCAGCTAAGCCAGTCAGCTGTTTATTTATAGCTGCAAATTTTCAATGCTGTATAAATTAGAAATCACCGCTGAATGAGGCCCGCGCCCACTCACACACGCAGGGCCCCTATCTGTGAGGCCTTTCACACAGTTTGACTGTACACAGTCTAAAATGGGAGAAAATGACATGCTCCGAGTCAAATGACGGAGTCACAGCTAAACGGCAAAGCAGAAAACCAGCAATTATTTTTCCTCGGCACAATATGGGAGGTACGACAGGTGCAATTATCCAATATTATTTAACAGCACCGGTTTGTGGTGTACAGAGAAAATAAAGGTTTCCGTGTCTTGGAGAGGGGGAGGGAGAGAGGGAGAGAGGGAGAGAGAGAGAGAGAGAGAGAGAGAGAGAGAGAGAGAGAGAGAGAGAACCTGCCTTGCAGCTCCTGTTGCTGTGGATTAAGCTGTGTTATGTAAATTGAAGCTGGCCAGGATTCTAAATCTGGGAAGGAAGAGCCACCTGGCTCCAGGGCCTCCCTCAGGCCCTAGAGACCAGCAAGCAGCTGTGTTAGTTGGGATTTCTGAGGAAAGACCCTAGACCAAGGAGCAAGAAGTGAACACCCACCCGCCTGAAGACTGGAAGTGGGGAGGGCTGGGCTGAATTACTTCTGTCCCTTTAAGGAGACTTGTCCTGCATTTGACTCCCTCTGACAGTGAAGTCCAAGGGAGCCCACGGGGACCGATTTCGGTTTGTTTTGCATGGACAATGCCCCGTAAACTCATGGGTTTGAACACTTGGTCCCCAGCTACCTGGTTCCATTTTGAAAGGCTATGAAACCTGTACTTGGAGGCTTCCTGGAGGAAATGAGTCACAGGGGACAGACCTTGGGCTTTGGTGGTCTGTTCCCACTTCCTGTTGAAAATCAGTTTCCTGATTGCAGATGCACCACACTGCTCAAGTCCACTTCGATGCACTGATGAACTGGGTAACTTCTTAGACTATACGACAAAATAAAACCTCCCTCCCTAAAGGTGACATTTGTTTGGTGTTTGGTCAAAGCCACCACCTTCTCCTTAGCCTCCAGCTTTCTCTTCCTAGGCCTTCACTTCAGATAATCTATCTGGTGCCACCATTGATCTCTCAGAGGGCTATCCCCAAGCTCTCTAGAAAAGCCTTTTTTATCAACCCTCTCTAGGGTTTCTGATCATCTGAAAACCCATAGTCCCAACCAGTCCCAACACACACACACACACACACACACACACACACACACACACACGGTCTTCTCTGTCTCTCTGCACATGTCCACTTGGTGTTAGTTTTCACACTAGGGTAGGGCACCCCGACCCTGACAAGAACTGACCTGAAATTCTGACTCCATGATAACAGTCTGCGTTAAAGCTAAAGAAAAAAAAAAAGTTTGCTTTTCTGAACCTTGTCTGTGTAGATAAGATTGTAATACCTTCCAAGATTATAATATCTTGCACAACCCTTTAATCCCCACACTAGAGGTACAATAAGCAGATCTCTGTGAGTTCAAGGTCAGCATGGTCTGCATAGAGAGTTCAAGCCAGCCATGGCTATATAGTAAGACTTCTCTCACATATATATATATATGTGTGTGTGTGTGTGTGTGTGTGTGTGTGTGTGTGTGTGTGTGTGTTTAGTAAGCATTAAATGGTGGGTCCAAGTACCCGGTCTCCAAGAACCAATCCTGTTCTGCTGATTGCAAATGACTGAGGCAAAGACCCCTGTCTACCTTTGTCCTCACCAAAGCCTAGTTGTACACCAGTATAAAACTATACGACAAAATAAAATCTCCCTCCCTAAAGGTGACATGTAAACAGATTTAGTGTTCACAGAGTTTCTTCATCTCATTGTCTTCTTTATCCAAATATTCAAACCCTGAGACCACTCTCTGACATTACAGACAATTATCTCATGTAAGATATCCTTCACCAGTGACGTCCAGAAAGAATTCCTTTCAAATCCATGTTCAAATGACAATTTCCATCTAAGTCTAGCTTGGTGAACTAATGAATTTTTATTGAAGTTACAGGAACATGAGTGAAGGAGAACCTACAGCAACATAGGTAACTCAAAGGCAGCTTTGTCACAGAAAAAGCCACCCCAGCAGGGACAACAACTCATGAAAGCTGCAACTCTGGAGCTTCCTGCATGGCATGCAGACAGTGTGATAAGGTTGCCAGGTCTCTGTCACCTTACTGCTTATGTAACTTTAAGGAAAGACCTCATGGATCTTGTAAATTTCAGGGACTCCTTAGCCTTTTGAGTTTTCTTTACCTCCTCAGTCTTAATGAGTCTTCCTCAATTTGGAACTTCCTGGTGTTTAAATTCAGAGGAAACTGCTACACAACAGAAACTGGATGGCCTTGGTTACTCAGAGGATCCTGTAGAGTGCAGGATTCCTTAAAAGAGACTGAAAAGGAACATCAAAGACGAATCCCTTTTTTTTTTTTTTTTTTGAGAAGAATTGGGCTGGAGAAATGCCTCAGTGCTTGTCATTCAGGCACTAGGACCTGAATTTGGATCCCTAGTACCCAGAGATAGAAAGTTGGCGTGGGGCAGCACAAGTGTGCACAAGAATCACAGGCCAGTGGGGACAAGAAAACAGGAGGATCCAGTAGCATGCTGGCCAGCCCAGCTAGCCAAATCCATGAGATCCAGGTTTGGTGAAAGATCCTGTCTTGAAGGAAGGAGAGTGGCTAGCCTCCACACATATTCACACAGACACACAGACACACACACACACACACACACACACAACAAAGCTCATTTTACTATAGGTAGTTGTTTGCTTCTTCCTACAGGATGTGCTGCTGTTGAGGCTTTATCTAGTGGGATTCAATTGTATCATTTCCATCCTGATCTTGAGTGGCCAACTCTTTTAAGGTCAGACATCATTTTAGAGAACCTGACCTAAGTTTAAACTCAGGTAGACTAACAGACAGGTCCCTAGCATTAGTTTTCAAGTTCCCCCAACAAAACCCGAGCCTAGCTCCAGTCTCTAGCCTAATCCCCAACAAGACCAGCATCTCCAAATTACATCCTCAACAAGACCAGCGTCTCCAGGTTATTCCCCCAACAAACCTGCACTTCCAGGTTACAAGCCCACCCCCTGCCTAATGATCACCAATCCGGAGGGGAGCAGAAGTTAAGTTTATGATGTGACTCCCAGCACCAGCCAATTACATTAAAGGCCACAGCAGCTTTCCAATTAGATGCTTGCACACTTACTCCCCCCCCCCCCCCCTTAATTCTTACTATGAAGCCTTGCCCTGGTAGATATTCAGGGCTCCACCACCAACAAAACTGTCCTGCCTGATGGTGGTGCACTTGGGGAGAGGCGAGCCAGCTGGAATAGAATAAAGACCCTGCCATGATTTGCATCCTATTGGCTCCAGTCTGTTCTTTGAAGGATCAAACTCTTCCTTGGCACCACAGTCTCATCAACCTGTCCCATGATCTGCTTCCAGAGGAGTTGAGGATAAAAGGCCTCTGTTCTCACTGGCAGACCACATATCTTGTTGAGGGAAGAAAATAAAAATCGCTACCAAGAATAAAGCCTTCCATACTCTATGGAGAAACAATTTGAATCTGTAACTATGGCCTATGTGCACCCTCCTCTCTGAAGACGGCTGGCTGGGAATCTTGACAGCTAATGGGCCAACACAGAGGTACACTCCCTTGGAAGCATAGATGGAGAAGTCAAAGCCATCTTAGGCTGTTGGAGTCCCCGGTCTTGAAGGTCTGGCTTAGATTGCAGGAATTTAAACTTGCATCGTGCTTGGAGAGAGAACTGGTTATCAGCATTTGTAGGAAGAGGAGAGACAGACAATCTCACATTGGCTCCTTTGGATCCTGAGGCAGCACTGGACTTTGCTACAGGCCTCTTTCCCAAATATCCGTCTTATTGATCAATCAGAGATCTCGCGTGCTTGTGAGAGACCATCTCGGGTTCAGATTCCATCTTAGAGAGCCTGATCTAAAGTTGAACTCCAGTTAACCAACAAGCAGGGCACCTAGCACTGGTTTCTAGGTTACTCCCCAACAAGCCAGTTTCCAGGTTACGAGCCTGACCCCACCCTCACCCCCACCCCTGCCCTTCACTTCCTAACAACCACCAATCAGGAGGAAAGCAGAAGTTACATTTGTGGTTTGGCTCCCAGCACCAGCCAATTATGTTAAAGGACAACAAAATTCCATAATAGCTCCCCCCCATCAGATGTGTGCCAGGCTAGAGACCCCCTCACTTTCTTGCCATTTGCTATAAAGCCTTGTCCTGCTGAGAGCTCCAGACTTCACCCTCCTGTTCTGCTGCATCAGAGACAGCGGTGTAGCCAAAGCTTGAGCTTGTGATAAATACCCTAGTGTGACTGCATCAGAATCAGCTCCTTGGTGGTCTTTTGGGGTTCACGAGGCAGGTACACTTGAATAATAGACACTGTGCTTGTGGGGAAGGGCAGCAAGATGTCTTCTTTATTCTCAAACCCCCCTTCAAAGCATAGAGCCTTGTGCATGGCACATGTGAAATACGTGTTTGGTACCCAGTCAGATTTAAGTAGGATGCTCAGTGATTCGCAAGGCACCAACATCTAGCTCCTGGTCCATCTGTAGAGCCCACACACTCCAGCAGTTTCCTCTCCGTCAACATCATTCAATCTTACTGAAAATACACTCTCAGAAATCATTTTTTTGGTCAAGTCCTCAGAAGAAATACACACACAATAAAAGTGTACTTGCCTGTGCATCACTGAAATAAAACATTCATAAATTCATATCTGTTTTAAAATATACATGAGGCCCTATATTTCCGCACAAATCTTATCTCTTCTGTTGTTTAAACTCTGTAACCATTACGGATTTTCTAATCCAATCAGTGTTATAGAAATTATGTATTTTGTAATCTAATAATGATAAGAATAATAATGTTCAACTTAGGGTTGAGCCACGTGACATTCTCCTGCCCTCATTCATTCATTCAATAAATAATTATGAAATGCCTGTTCTATATACGGCCATTCTACACTGCTTCTCATGGTTGTTTAGAGACTTGGTGTCCTCTCCTTGGGACATTTGCATTAAAGTTGAATGTTCACATCATTTCCTCCAGTGGCCCCCCCATAGGAGAGGCAGAACACAGCCAGTGTTCCCCGCCTCACTCTTACAGCTGTCCTACCACTCCAGCACCTTGGAGATGTTGACAGTCTCTCCATGACAGCTTCCACACAAGAGCCTCTGGACCATCTGCTGAGGCCTTAGCCCGTCCTAACAGACAGATTTTATTTCACTTCAGGGATTTGCTCACACTCAGCACTAAATTTTGTTAAGTAATGAATGATGAAATTAGTTGACGCTGAGTTAGTTTTACCTGGCTGGGAATCTGCTATGTGATCCCGAGGGTATGAGAGGGAACAATCAAGACACACTTTTGTGTGTGAAATTTCTATGTACACCTACAAGGCAAGTATGCTGTCATTTTATGTGTAGTATTAACTTAACCTGTCACTTGATTTTGTTGTACACTAGATTGTATCTTTGCCTCTGCCAGATGTTTTCTGCCTCTGTGACCTTTGACTGTCCCCATACATCATGACACTAAAAATGAAGAGGCCAAAGAGAATCATGAGCCACCAAGACTGTCATGTTTTTCCCCCATACTCTATGCAAAGGCTATCATATTCAGTAGTAGCCACAACTGATAAGACAGGCTCATATGAAATTACAGCAATAGCCAACCAAAACTATGAACCAAGCTTGCCTCTGTGAAATCTCTCAGGAGGGCAGGCAGTAAGTGCTAGGCCTCCATCTATTGTCTCTTGTGGATTTGCGGGTGCTGGGGCCACCTCTGTACTAGTCCATATAGAAGTATGTGCTTCCGAGTAATAACCAAATCAAAAGAAAGGAAAGAACCATCACAAAATGGCTTTGGACCATACAGAAAACTCTCAGTCTATCAGAGAGCCACCCAAGACCAAGAATTATTCATCCAACAGCACAGTAGCTCTCTCTTGGGAAATCCATTCCAATACCTGCATCAAACATCTGAAACATCTGAGGGTATGACAAACCAATATATACACTATGTTTTCTCCTGTGCATGCATACCTGTGGTGAAGTTTAATGAATTAGACACAGCAAGAGATCAACCATCATAAATAATAATCACAGAACAACTGTAGAAATGGACTGTAATAAAAGTCATTAAAAAACTTACCAGCTAGGTTATTTCGGGAATGTTCCGTTTCATGGTTTGGGAAGATAGCTATAACTAAATAAATGAACTTCAGAATTGCAACAGTAGCTAGGAGAAAGCCAATGTCCTATGATGGAAGGAACTTACATGTTCCTTAAGCTGAACTTAGTGGAAATTTCTTATATACGCAAACCTGGGTGCTTCTTACTGAGGAAGAAGTAGAAAGTGTAACTCCAGGGAGGGGTCCACAACAGGCAACTCTAAATGACTCATGGTCTACTGTGTTACACGCAATCAAAGGACAGCTCGACCTCCCTTCATGGTTGATGGGTAGAAATGTGGAGATGCAGCTCTTGGATGTTGACTGACCACTGTGCTGCATCTCACTTCAACGGCGCTCAACACCTGTCTTCTCCCTGAGTCACAGAGACACTCATGAAAGACTCATTAAGCACCAGCAGCCTTGATGGCTGTCGTTACCTTAGTCTCAAATAGTCCCAATGTATACTTAGTTAAAATGTTATCATTGCTAAATCTAATCACGTTTACAATATGAATTCCTTACAGTCTTAATACCTTAGAAGAAGGTTGCTGTTGTTCTAGATCTTTAGAATTACTGTAGAAAAATGCCTGTAAGCTGGGCACCTTAAACATTATGAAAGTGTATTCCTCCACAACTGCAGAAGCTAGTGGTCTTATGTGTCAAGCACAGTAGCTGTATGCCCTCTTAGAAGGTGGTGAGGAAGACCCACCCCTTCCTTCTGCGGGCTCCCAGTGACCCTTGTTTAATCACAGCAAAGCTATGATGCCTGCTTCCACTTTCCTTCCTATTTGTGACTCCTCCCCAGCCCCCCATTTTACAGAGAATCTGGATTCCAGGCCCAAATGTCCCTGTCCTTTCTCATATAAACCCCCAGTCGTAGGAGGGATTTAGTGTCTACTCCAAGTCCAACATAATTCACCTCAGGATGCTTAGTACTTCACAGATGCGAAGGTCTTAGTTCTAACTAAGTTCCTTTTCTGATGGTCTGGGAGTTTATGAATCCTGGAGGATGCTCTTGAGCTCAATGGAGCATCTCACCAGGAGAGAAGATAGTCAGGTGCGCTTCTCCCTTCAGATATGAGACTACTGAACAATGAACCCATGGAGCTGGAATTTCCCTGGAAGAAGGAAAAGGGGAAAGGAAAGGCTGGGGCTCTACTGCCAGACGCAGGGTAGCTTGTCTTTCCAGAGAAATTTTTGTCACCATGTTGTCACAATTTTTCCAGATAACAAGAACCAGGAGCCATACTCTATACATTTCCCTCTCTGCTCTTGACTATCATGCCTATTGTGCTGACTTATTGAGGGTGATCAGAGATTCTTTTCCTGTTAGACCTGTGAGGCTTAGGGCTTGTACCATAAAAGTATTGGTGATACCAATGAATAATTTTGGTTTAATAATTGAGAGACTGGAGATTCAGAAGTTGTAGATACCAAATGCTAGCTCTTAAGTCTTTTCATTATTCTGTCTCAGTGATGATTCAGAATCTGTACTGTGTGCTCCCCTTCAAATGGTCATTTGTTATTCATTATCCTGAAGCCTTCATTCACCACTGCACAGAGAGACTGACATCATCATTCTGGTAGCAAGAAAGCCCTGAAGGTCAGTAACATGGATGGATTTTTCTCAATGAAGAATTACCCAAGGAAAAAAATGTCTGGTAAAGCTGTTTCCTGTATGCCATATAATTTTCTTAACAAATCCTGTTTCTGTCTCCTTCATGTCTAGAAAAATCTAAGCCTTCCTCTGGGTCTTCAACACATTAGACATTTTTCTTTCAAATCTTTTAAGCCAACATGTGATGAATGCCAGTTTAGAGAAAATGGTATTGTTGTGGAAACATCTGCTTTTCTGAACCCAAGCAACTTTAATAAGAGAGTTAGGGCCAGTGTCACAGCTCGGTAAGACACTCTTTTGTGGGTACGTGTATAAGACCTCAGCACCATCAGAGAGAAAAGGTGTACTAATCGGACATTGAGGACAGCCTGGAAAAGGAAACATTGAGAGCTGCTAAGGGTGGCTATGGTTTTGAATGTGTCACCCAAGAGTTCATGTGTTAGAAAATGAACCCCCAAGTTTACATGTCAGTGGTAGTCCTTTGAGAGGTAGTTAGACTAAATGACATGAGAGGAAGGCCTACGTGGTAGCTTTATAGAAAGATGAAGACTGAAGATTTCACGTCTGAGAACTCTGCCATGATGTACCCTGCCATTTTAAGATGTAGCAAAGGGCCCTCCCCAAAGGCTGAACAGATACCAATGCCACATTTCTAGACTTCCCAGACACCAGAGCCTTGAGCCAAATAAGGTATTTTCCTCTGTAACTGACCCAGTCTGTCACCCTGTTAGGACAGCTATGTTGCACAGATTTCTATCCAGCCTTCCTTGTGTTTGAGCAGCCACTAAGAAGCTTATAGGAATACAGTTTCCCAGACGCTCCCTTCACCGCCACTTCAGAGATTCTGAATTTGTCTGCACTATGAACCCCGAGCTAGGTGTTTAAAACCCTCTTCTAGATAGTTCTAATATGCGGCCAAAGCCGGAATCCCTCTGGATGTGTAAGAAACCTGCTTTAACTATCCATGGAAAGGCAGCAACTAAGTCTTCAAGCCTCTGCCTGCTTTCCTAGCTGCCTTGAGCAGCCAGTGCCAAACCAGATAAGCAGAACTGGCGACCTGGCCTCTCTGGGTACACAGCAGAGGTGAGCTTGAGGTACAGTGCAGGGCCAAGCTCTGATAGAGGTTTGGAAGCAGCTATAGAGACTCTTGGTCAGGACTTCCCACAGCTCCCTATAGACATGAACCAATATGCTTTCCTACCGTTGGACACCAGGCTCTGGGCACCACAGTGGTAGCACCTGTGGGCATACTTTTGACATTCCACATCAGCAGCCTGCACATTTGAGATTTGCCAGACTGTGTCATCACTGGAGCCTATTCCTTGAATGAAATCGCCTCCGACATGCGCACGCGTCTGATTGGTGCTGTTTTCTCTGCAGAGCCTGACTAACACACTCCCGAAGCGTTGCTCCCTGCTCTACCTCCTTCCTCTCAGTCTGCCTCAAGCCTGCTCTGTGCCCACACTCCCTCCGTCAGCCCACTCGGTATCATTCGCCTGCAGTCCCTGTGACTCATAGGCCTATAATAATCCTTCGGCTTCCGCTTGCCAGGCTCCCACTCTCTCCTCTCTTCATTCAAGAGTCTCCCCAGATGCCACATCATCCAATCAAGGGAAAAACAGCCCGTGCTTCCTAGAATGAACCCAACCAGTGGAACAGAGCTAACGAAGATCAAGTAAATAGATGAGTGCTGCCTGAAAATTAATTTCTGAGACGGTTCCACAAAAGACCCTAGTAGGATTTTGAGTTCCAAGAAGTGATAGGGGCTGCTTGTTTCACAAGACACTTTGTCCCCGCCCACAGCCTGTGTCAATCTTATCTTCCCAAATGGCTAATGGAGCTCCTAAGCCTATGGTCCTGGCACAGCTTCCTGGATGGGTGCTAAAAGCCGTTGTTCTGTATGATGTTGGGCTGAAAAGACAAGCTTCTGCTACCTCATAGGATGGTTTCCTTTAGGGTGAGAAGGCATGAAGGAGTCAGGGAAAATTTCTAAGAAAGACACAATCTCTTGATGCTGGCTCATCATGATGATGGTTTTGCAGTAGGATCCAGGGCCTATGATAAACTCAGTGTGAGCACTTCATAATATCCACAGCAAGGACCACCATCATGTCCGGGGTGTGGTCCATGTACTCCACCTGTGTTTAGAGTCAGGGAGCTCCGTTCAGAGGCCATTAGTAGCTGGACTAGAAGAGTAACTATGGCCAGACGACAGCAGTTACTGTAAAAGATGTCCAAACTGCCCAAACTTTCTCATTGCCACCCACACACTGCAGACCACAAGGAACTCAAACACCTCCTCTCCCTCTCCAATACCAGGAGGAGCCCTTGTAATACAGCAGCCAGCAAAGAGACACACTCCTAATAGTTACCACCATGCTGCAGAGTATGTGGCCTTGGGTCTCCTCCAAGGAGCTAATGTACCAAACACCATGAATGATTTGAAAAAAAAAAAAAAAAAACTGATGTCCAAAAACACTGAAAACCGGAATGGTTAATTTGCTTTCTGTGGGCTCCTTAAATGTCAAGGTGAAAAAAGCCGTAGACTCTCTAGGCACTCTAAATCCAATTAGTTCCATCTCTTGCAGTCATAGGTGACTCAGCTCAGAGTCTGGTCTCTTCTTATGCAAACTGGGAGCATGACACTAGCTTTCTGCTGGTTACTGGGAGGATAGATAACAGTAATAACGTACCCACTTTCAGGACTCACTCAATAGAATTAATTTCCTTCTCTGTTCTCCTGATCCAAGGGCTCCATCAGTGCGGTGAGGGATTTTATTGGTCGTCACTTGCAAGCACTGGTAGATTTGCTGTTAAATCCCGGCACACAAAGGAACAGTGTTGACTCCAGGAGTAAGATGTGGATGGGAGGTAAGAAAACTCACTTAGTGTCAGCACACATCCACCAAGTCAGCGAGAAGGTCCCAGATCACACCACGTGGTATATTAAATAGAATTAAAAAAAAAGAAAAGGACTATGAAGACAACACATCTCACGAATGCCATGGACTCGAGCAACCTTAGATTTCAGAGGGTTTTTGCCAAGCACTAAATTTTCAGTAATTAACACAGCTTTGATAGAGTCACCTAAAGGGAAGAGGCCCATTGCCACATCCTCCCTCTTCCCACCCAACATATGGACAGTGTTTCCAGGCAGCTCCTGCATCACAGTGCACCAGAAATAAATTCAAACAGCAATTAGGAAAAGACAGGGAGGAGGGCCGGCTCAGCATTTGGAGATGGATTATTTAGAGCACGTTTGTTTAGCTTCAGTCTCCCATCTTATATTAAGAGGGCTTGGCAGGATATCTTTATAATGGCCGCATAAATTCAACAGGGAGGTGGGAAGTCTCCTTCTACCCTCGTGTGTGTGTGTATTTGTGTGTGTGTGTGTGTGTGTGTGTGTGTGTGTGTGTGGTGTGTGTGTGGTGTCCTTCTGGGCTTCAATTGTATTTTTCTCTTCATTTAGTTCTAAGCCTTCCATTAAATGAGAAGATGAGAGCCCCCTGGTGGCTGAATTAATTCTTCATTTCTTAGAGCCATTGAAACACATTATCTTGAGTTGTGAGATTCCTATGCCTTGTTTTGATTAGCAAAATCTGCTTTGCTAAACAGGAGATGCCCCTCCATGGTATCAGACCTTGAATTTCTTTGATGTCTGTCCTCTGCATTTAGGCAAATAATCAAGGCACCTTCTGAAAAAAATAAAATAAAAATACCACTCCAGTAATTACATCCCAGATGTTTATCTAATACCATTTATTGAGTATCTCTACAAAGTCTGACACTCTACTAGGTACAAGAAGAAGAAAAAAAAACAAGGAAATTTAAGTCACCTTTGACCTTGAGAAGCTTACTTGTCAAAGAATGACAGAACAGAATGGCCTTGAGGTTTTTAAAGATGTGTTTTCCCTATAAAGCTGACCTAGATCAACAAGTGAATAAGTGTTCTTATCAGAGCTATGCCTCTAGGCTCCCTACCTCCCTTCATTCTTCTACACTGCAATCCAATTACGAACAATTTACAACCAACTCTCTACTTCCTTGCATTCCTGTTGACATAAGCTTCATTAGCTCAGGGCGCCATCATTTCAGATCCTTCCCATATACACCTTAAACTTTCAGGTTTTGACAATGATTTTGAGTATATGCAACAGACCGTTTCCCAGAGCTTCATGTGTCCTTTGTCTAATGATACAGAGAAGTAATGGGACCGTAAAAAAAATGTGGGACCTGATGGGAAGTAAATCCATGAAATAAAATGCTCAAAAATGGATGGGTGTCCTTCCACAGAGTCTGTTCTCTTGGGAACTAGACTAGCTCTGTGTGGAGATGCTCAGCCTCCCTCTGCTCTGTCTTGCAGACAGGCCTCTGTTGCTCACCCTTCCACTCTTTTTCCTCATTGTAACCCAGCAAGTAGCCTGGCCAGAAGCTGACCAGACCCTCATCTCATGCTAATGGACCCCCACGCTCAGCACAGGCACATACTGTAGAATTCAGAATGTATAATAGTGACTACATTAGAAAGGCCTTTTTTTTTTTTTTTAATCTAAACCTTAGTCCACCTAGTTTCCTTCTTCAAAGCAACTATAAGTCCACATGAGTTGAGACACAGGTAGGCTCTTTGAAAAAGTGATACAGTGCTGTCTGGCTGCTCCTTTATCTTTCAATGAACATTGCTGACAATTCTGACTCAATGTAAAGGAGGCTACTTCGTCCTTTTTAAAGAACTACACAGAAGTCTGTTATATGCATCATAATTTGTTTACTCAGTTCCCTGTGGGTGGAGCTTCAGACCTCCTTCAATCGCTAACCATTACAAGTTGGCACTGCGGTGAATATCTTCATACAGACATCATTTGTACACGTGCCAGAATATACTTAGACTAATTCCTAGACGTAGGATTACTGCATCCGAGGGATATGTATATTTTTACTTTTGACAGTTACTGCCAAATTATCTTTTATCAAAGTCTATCCTCTCTGACAGAGAGTGGGGCACTGTTTTCCAAAATCTTCAGTAATATATTGAATTATAACTTTGAGTTTATCTGTACCAATCCTATGGGAGGAAATTGAATCTCAGTAGAGTTTTAACTTAAATTATTCTTCTTTTGAGTGAACTTGGATATCACATAACAACATTTAAAAAGTATTAAGCTATATATCTTCATATCTATTCGTAATCATTTTTGGCAGGGATCCAGGGCTTTACATACACAAGGCAAGTGTTCTGCCATCAAGTTCCATATACTACCAGAATATGACATATGTAACATATGTGAATTACTAAAAACGTGCTTTCTATATATCTTATCCTCTCTCCCTTTCTTCCTTCCTCTTTCCCTTTCTCTCCCTCCCTCTTTGCCTCCTAGTTCAATAGTTTTAATTGCCAATTTGACCCAACCTCGACTCACCTAGAAGAGTCTTAATGGGAAATTATCTTGATCAGGTTGACCTGTGTGCATGTCTGTGGATGATTGTCTTGAGTGTTAATTAGTATGGGAAGATCCACTTTGAATTTGTACAGCATCATTTCATGGGGTAGGCTCTATTTCATGGGGTAGGGCTATGTGAGAGTAAACAGAACAGCTGAGAACTAAGCAGGAAAAAAATAATCATGTACTTATTTTCTGCTCTTGATTGTGAACACGCAACTTTAACTTCCTACCTGGACTTCACCACAGTGGTAGACTATGGCCTGGAACTATAAGCTGAATAAACCTTAAGTTACTTTTGATAAGGATGTTTTATTGTAACAACAGAAATGATTCTCTCTCTCTCTCTCTCTCTCTCTCTCTCTCTCTCTCTCTCTCTCTCTCTCTCTGTTCACCAGAAGTGTTTATCAGGTAACCGCCAAGATAGGCCCAGATGATCCCAAAAATCACTGACACACACATCCCCCCATGACACACAGTGTACCATGATGTGTGACCTATAAAACATACCAAGAATGATGGTCTGTAACTTTCAAGATTAGCTTATAAAAAGTGTTCAGCTCATATCTTGGAGGCTGCCTTGAGCCACTGCTTGGTACTCAGTAAGCATGACATGAGCAGACAGACGAAGGAGCCATGTGAAGAGTAACAGAAGTCTCCAGTGATGGACAGAGGCCTCTAGCATGTCTCACACAGACGGCCACAGAAATGGTCCTCTGGGCTCATGAGCTGGGCTCAGAGACCTAGTATCATCTCCATCCTGCATCCAGGTTCTGCCCTAAATCCTGTGAGATAAAAATAAACACTTGCTGGTTTTGCTTAGTTTTTTTGTATATCAACTAATGTCAGTATAGATTTCTCAATATATTAAGAAAAATTGTCCTTTCTTTTACGCTTCAGCTTACTGATGAGACTAAAATATCTTTTTTTTGTTGAACGACTATACTGCTTTATTCTTTTTCCTCCCTTGTCTGCCCTGAAGATGTTTATTTACTTTTTTACATTGTAAAACATCAATTTGGGATTACTTCTCTATTTGGAAATGATGAAAAAGATATTTGGAAAAAAAATTCCAAAATTTCCCCTCTTCCAAGAATAAAGGCCAATTGAGACAAACTTCCTGTTAAAATTAATTTAAAATAGAAAAAAAAATCATGTTCTAAACTTTTTTTTTTTTTTTTTTTTGGTTTTTCTAGACAGGGTTTCTTTGTACAGCCCTGGCTGTCCTGGAACTCACTCTGTAGACCAGGCTGGCCTCGAACTCAGAAATCTGCCTTCTTCTGCCTCCCAAGTGAAAAATTATATTCTAAAATAAGACAAAATAGAATATATTTGTTACTATGACAAAATACTAGGCAACACTAAGTTGGAGGAGAATAGGACTTATTCATCTTACAAGTTATGTAGGCCATCATTGAGGGAAGCCAGAACAGGAGCTTGAAATTAAAACCACAGAGGAACACTACTTAATGGCTTACTTTTTCTGGTTAGCTCAATTGTCTTACACAGCACAGGCCCATGCACCTAGGGAATTGAACCGCCCACAGTAGACTACACCTTTCTACTTCAATTAGCCATCAAGAAAATGCCTCACAGTCAATCTAATCTAAACAATTCTTCAGCTGACAGTCCCTTTACAAGGTGACTCTAGGTTTGTATTGAGTTTATATCTGAAGCTAACAAAGTAAGAAATTATCAAGGCAAGTTCTGAGAGACTTTGGGGCCTCAGAACAGAAAGAAAAACAGGAGCCTTGGCCTTAAGGATTCATGAAGGTCCTAAAGTAAAAAAAAAAAAAAACAAAAACAAAAAAAAAAAAACAAAGAAACAGCCAGAAGTCAAGTTCAGAGTCCATACAGGTTGGAAGGCCAATGTTAGATTTCCCTTTGTGCTAACGTAGACTCTCAAAGGGAGAACTACCAATCCCCTGAACACTTTTACCTAGAGATCAGCCTTTCTGTAGAATTAGTCTGAATTGTAAAAAACCAGGGGAGATCCAGAAAACTCTAAGCCAGGAATTAAATTTAAATTGATTACAGAAAGGTAACGCTCCACACTACCTGGCAAGGACAGCTATCTAGAGAGGGATACCTTCCTCTAAGGCATCCCTGAATGCATGCTTCTCAGAGAGTAGTCAGTACATGGTTAGCACAGGCTACTGAAGGAGGTGAGTGATCAGGACGGAGAAACAGAAGTAATAACAGACACTATAAACAGACGCTGAAAACCTCAGTACGGAGGTAAGCTGATGAAAATCTAGAAGGCTGTATTTATTTATTTATTTATTTATTTATTATTACTAAAACTGATCCTTTAATAATGATTCATCTTACTCTATTCCTGAGACATATTTTTAATCTAAATCTCTTTTAATACATGGAATATAAGTAAAATCACCTCGTTAACATTAAATGGTGAAAATTTGGGGCCAGTGAGATGGGCTTAGTTAGTGGCTCAGGCTCTTGTAACTGAGCCTCACAACCTGAATTGAATCCAGGGATTCACATGGGAAAAGGAAAGAACTACCATCCACAAGTTTTCCTCTAACCTCCATATATTCACTGTAACATGTGCACAACCATACACCAAACAAATAAAATGATAATAAAATCAATCAATCAATGAATGAATCAATAAAATTGAAAGGCAAAATAATTAAAGGTAGAAAATTCTTGTCCCATTAGAACTTTGGTCCCAGGTATTAAAGCTTACAGCTGTGAACCTCCTTCCTAGTCTAGATGGGCTGTTCTAGGGGGATTGGCTTCTTCATTCTGCATAAGGTCCAGGCAGAGACATATTCAGAGCACAGATGGACTTCAGCCTACATAAGTCAGTAAATATTCAACTGCAGTATGGAGAACAGAGAGATTGCTGGCCATTGACAAAGACGTGCGTTGTCAAGGCGTTTTTTCTAGAAACATCGTTCTACTGGCTTGCACCTAACTGAAGCTAGGAAGATGTCAAATAAGTAGAGTAAAAACTAATGTACAGAAATGAGTAAGTCACACAGCCAGTGCTGCTGAGAAACTCTACAAAAGACTGCCTGGATAGTGCCAAGGAAGGTCAAGGGTCTGAAAAGAGGTGACAGCCCCTGGTTCTTGGCCTTTTTCATTATTCTAACAAATAGTGTTCATTGTACTTTACAATTTCAGTCAGCCCACAGCAGATTTGTTGTAACAACAAAACCCTCTAGTCAAGGCAGTATGGAATATTTTCAGGGAAGGTCCACAAGGACCAGAGGCATCCTTTCCTCCTCCCCAGCAAAGACATGATGCTTTTCCCCAACCCTTAAGAGGCAGCTAGAATTGGGCAGCCATAGGATAAGAATTCAAATTCAGGACAGGAGGCATTTTGACTTCTCTTCAGACATGAGAACTGAACCTCATACATCATAAATAGGGATTTACTTCATATATATATATATATATATATATATATATATATATATAT
>NW_021604595.1:8408647-8435507 GCF_004785775.1 Grammomys surdaster
ATTTAATTTTTCTCAAATCATAATTCATTCACACAGGGGTTATAAACACAGAAAGGCAGGATGTGGGGAAGGGGATGACACTGGAGTGTGGGTGGGTGTTCAGGGGGAATACAGATATCTTTCAGAACCGGGTATCGGCTGGGTGAAGTTTCAGGGGACAGGTCACTGTGACTCTGCCTATGACTCACTTGTCCTTATCTAAGTTGGTATTGTCTGCCAAGGCTACCTATTTACAAGGTCTATGACTACTTGGACTGGTAAATTTCCACAAAAGCTGCCTGTTTACAATAGCTTACAGCCATCTGTTTCAATGTTTTTTCACTGAGACCCAAGACTTGGTTTTAGTATACATGTATGACAGGCCTATGGCTGACTTTAGGCCTTCAGTGTGTAAACAGGGCTGCCCCTGACATCTCCCTTCTCTAAGTATAGAAGGGCTGTGGCAATTCTAATCTTGCGAAGGCAGTGATAGAGGCCTGACCTCCAGTAATTGAAGGGGACCTTGTAATGGCTCCAGTCCCCCTGTTGTTGTCCAGTGAGGCATGAAGGCCATACCCATCCTGATGTCTTTTTCCTGGAGAGGGGATACTTTTGACATCAACCCCTATGCAGTCAGGCTTGTCCCTCAGGGAACCCAAAGAGATATTTTTAAGTTTTATTTATATTCCCTTGCAGTGCTTAGCCTCGCAGCCTAAGCAAGAATTCAGATTGCCAGTCAGAGGGGGTTCTGGATGGCCCCTCTCTGCTTGGTCTAGGGGCAGAAGTCCCCTCTTTTAGGTTGGGTGGAGATGAGTTTTGGGAGCATCCTATATAAAGTAACAACCTCATCTTGAGTCTCATGGTCCTCCATAACTAACTTATGGTAATATTACTGAATAGGTTTTGCTACCAAACTCTTTATTTGTTGTTTCACAGAATTAGTCAGCCTATTTGAGGCTCAGGGACCGGCAGAAATAAGCAAAAAGAACCCAAATAATGGTCCCAAGATAGGAGAAAGTAGGGTTGACAACCTTGGAGAGGCTGAAAATCAATTCTTGTACCAGCATTCATCTGTCTCTTTCTCTCTCTGATTTTTCTCAGGGCCTTCACTGATCTATTTCATGTTCTCTTTAACCCTCCCTGTCTTGTCTATGTAAAGGCAACATTCTTCTTTAAGGGCTGTACACAGTCAAGAGCTGTACATAGCCTTTTCTATTGTAATAGAGTAAATCAAGTCCAATAAGGATCTTTGCGATTTTTGGAGGTCTCTTCAGACAGTGAAAGAAGGGATTTCTTCAGATTAGTGATGTCAATCTCTAGTTGTTTGATGTTCTTGCTGGTGGCCCTTCAAAGGTCTGAGTAGTATAAGTTCAGAGACCAGCATCTGGATTCACAGTTGATTCATTTTTACCTGGAAAGAAAAAAGAAGGGAATTCTCAGGGAGATTTCTCTTCCCTGGATGTAAATTGTTATTCATCTTATTTATGGTTGGGCCTGGTTTTGTGGGGGTATCTATTTATTTCATTAATCTTTTTGGTACCCGGTTAGCTGTGCCTTCTGTGGTATCAAACAGGCATATCAGTCCTCGGCCCCATAAGAACACTAGGTCTGGGCCATTCCCTTTAAGGGTAAGAGGGTCCTTCCTCATATCTGTGGCATAGTTTTTGTTGGTCTCAGTGGTGCCAGAGGCAGTCATCAAGAAGGCTGTATTTAAAGGAAGAAAGATCAAAACTGTTTGAAATGAACAAGGAATGATAAAAAGAAGAAAAGAGTAGGACTTCTAGACTCAAATGAAAAGAAGCAACAGTTAAACGCCTCGTACCTCTTTGTAAGGAGAGAATGGATACAATCATGGAGGACTGAAAGACTGAAATGTAGTTAAAACAATAGCAGACTGAAGAGTACATGTGGTTAGAACCGTGCGTGCATGTGTGCATGCATGTGCAAACTGCTAGAAGAGATTAGTGAATTTATCACTGTTAGAGACTATATGGTCAATATTGAAAATTAAATGTACTGTTACATGTTAATATAAATAACTGAAAGATAAGGCTATTAAAAACAATGTAGAGTGGTCCAAACACACAAAACACCTAGAAAACACTTATTGTGGTACAGTTTATTTGCAATATAGAGTTTACATGTTAGTTTGATGATCCTCAAAGGATGACGCCCTATGCTCCATCCCCACACCCTACTCCTAGTGAAGATGTGAAACCTTTCATCATCTGTGTTATTCCAGGAGGCCTCCTCAGACTCCTCCTCAGGTTCACCTCCAGCCCTGGCAGCCTGAGTTCTGATTTCCTTCACTGCAGCTGAGGACAGATATGAGTTACATCACTGTAGATGCACATGGACGACCTAGTGTCTTTGTCTTGGCACAGCCCTGATGTTCCCCAGGCTCACCCATCCACATTTCATCATTTTTATTACTTTTCATATGTACGAGGACATCACACACTGATTATATTCTTGCTAGACATTCAGGTCAATTTCAGTTCAAGCTATTATAAATAATGTTACTGTGAACTTTTCTGTACAAGTCCGTTGGCAGATGGATGTTTTCATTTTTCTAGATGTACCTAGAGGTGAAACAGTGGGTCAGACTGCACTCAGCACACTTTAGAATCATCCACAAAAGTGCTAACCCCTTGGACTGTCAGCCTCTGAAAATAGGGAACAGGTGTGGGTCATCAACTTATCTCCGATGTCTTGCACAGTAAAATGCACACAGAAAGCAATAGTACTTTTGAATTAAGTCAATATAGTTGGGATGCATTTTTAAAAGACAAAAGCAAACAATACATATCTAATTCAGTTTACCCGAGGTTATATAAAGTTGTACTTTAAGAAGACATGCTAGTTTTAAAAAATTATGTAAAATAAAAACTCCTGAAAGGTCAGGTACTGTGGCACATGCTATTATGAATGTGAGGTCATAATAAGAAGTTGTCTCAAAATAATATAAAAACAGCGAACTGCTTAAGAAAACATGAACTCTTAAAATAATACCAGCGTGGGTTGCTGTTTGTGGGATCCTAATGCCATAGAACTAATTCGATGATTACTGTATTCATTTCTTGTATCCCAAGCAATTAATATAGGATGACAAGTCTTGCAGCAGGTAAGTACTTTGCAAACACAATGTAGCCTGTTCAAAGTTTTGATGTTCCCTAAAAGACATCTCCATGGCTAACAGTGCTTACCACTGTTGGAGAGGACCGACGTTTGGTTTCCCTCACCCACACGGATCTCATAACTGCCTTTAACTCCAGTTCCCAATGAGCCAATGCCCTCCACTGGTCTCCACAGGCTCCTGAACAGACATGGTGCATATAAATAAAAACAACAAATAAATTAATGTTGGTGTATTTACAGTGGATATGAAAAAGAAATTTTGAGTTTCTATTTTACTATTACTTTTGAAAGCCATTTTCAATCTGTTTCCCCGCCCACGCCAAGGATGAAAACAAGAATAGCAGTAGTCAGATGGTAACATATGTCGTTAATTGGTTGTAATCGACTCTGTTAACAGAAAAGCTTGATGCAAGGTGACGTCTCATGTGTATCGTCATCACCGTCAGCATCATCAGTCAGCATTACCATTTGGCCACTGACTGCCTAGCCTTGAGTGGGAGAGTATGGACTCATGAAATGACAGTGCTGTTCTAGCATATTCTGAAGATTCAAAGCTACTATGTGTCAAATGTACCCCTACTGTGGTTAGCAGTAAATCAAAGCTCAATGCAGAGCCACTACTGCCGCTCTTGACTCTTGAAGTCATGGTTCTTGTTTGTATTTTCATTCCAGGCTGTCTGAGCCTCTTTTTCCATTGCTGGGATAAATTACTGTGGCAAAAGCAACTTAAGGAAAAAAAGAGTTTGTTCTGGCTCACAGTTAAAGAGTACAGTCTCACAGGGTAGGGAGGTGAAAGTGGCAGGAGACTGAAACAGTTGGTCACATTGTATCCACAATCAGGAAGCAGAGAGCAATGCATACTCCTTAGCTCTTTCCCTCCCTATGTGGTCCAGGATCCAGATAGGATGGGATGGGTGATGCTTCCTACTTCACTTCCTGAAATCATGGTGATGTCCCACAGGCATGCCCAGAGGCCCATTTCCTTGGTGTTTTAAGATACTTTCAAGTTGACAATTATCAGTACCTATCACACTGTTTGACTGGTCACTCCTGGGAAGGTGAACGATTCTCTTTAATCAGACTTCACAAGTCTCTTCTCAACAATAGATGATTAAGCTATTGGAATGTGCATCAGAGGACCCCCTGGCAGCAATCATTTTAGGTTCTAGCAATAAGTCAAACACCAGTATCCTTTCCCCCTCTTGGGGGAAAAGCTACTATGTGTCAAATGTACCCCTACTGTGGTTAGCAGTAAATCAAAGCTCAATGCAGAGCCACTACTGCCGCTCTTGACTCTTGAAGTCATGGTTCTTGTTTGTGTTTTCATTCCTGGCTGTCTGAGCCTCTTTTTCCGTTGCTCTTGGAACCTTGAGATTCCAGTTTAGAAGTTATAGCCTCGACTTTCCAGTACCACGAATCAATAAACCACATTTACAAATTGATCAATTTCTCTAAACACAAATCACCTGACGTATATAGTCTTATAATGTTCGAGTTAACCAGGGAGTAGAATTCAAACTCTATTCAGCCACTTTTTGTTACCATCTGTGCCCCTAAATACTGAAATTACATAACCCTTCACCGGAACCACCATTTTTATGGGAAATTACAGAAGTTATAAGGTCTCATTAATTTGAATCAAAAACTAATAGATCTACTGCCAAACTTTTATTTCCACAAAACCTTGGCATAAAAAATCTAGGAGCATAACAGTGAGGACTGAGTATGGTCACTTGCCTAAAGTTCTACACCCCTTTCCCCACATATCCC
Source organism: Grammomys surdaster (assembly GCF_004785775.1). Classification (NCBI taxonomy): domain Eukaryota; kingdom Metazoa; phylum Chordata; class Mammalia; order Rodentia; family Muridae; genus Grammomys; species Grammomys surdaster. The sequence continues at coordinate 8,413,535 of NW_021604595.1, forward strand.
TGAAGCTGCTGCAAAGGCTCTGACAAACACAGCGGGGTTCTTAAAAAGCAGTGCTCAGTAAGTTATTTTCCCAAGATGATGCTTCCAGTGCCATCCGTTCCTAGCCTGTGCCTTCCATAGCAGTAATGCAGGAGTCTGTGAATATATATGTGGACCTCAGTTCACAATCATTGCAGGAGATGCCAGTCTTTAACTGTCGGAATGACTACAGTTCATCATCCCAGAGAGTGGTCAGAGGGCTATCCTTTGTCCCTGGAGAGACACGCTTCAGGAGCAGATGTGTGAATTGTAAGCATCGCAGGGGTTCCTCCGTCTGACCTGTGAGTTCAAATGAAGACAAGTACTTTGAATCTAAATAAGCCTTCTAAAGTGCCAGGAAATGGTCCTCCGCTGGTGTCTAAATGTTCTGACTCATCTGGTCACTAATGAGTTTTCACTTTCACACAGATCTGCAAGCTGTTTCGATTTATTTACATGTACATATTTATCTCAGGATGTCAGCACGGATGAGACACCAGGCATGACTAGCTCAGGAAGGGTCTAAGGATGTACATAAAGACATGAAGCAGAGGGAAAGAGAAGACCCTGTCAGGCGATACACGACATTTATAGTACCTGTCACAATTGACAAAACACCCTGTTGTACCTGATCTGCAGTATTCCAAGTTCTTACTGACAAATAAAACGAGTCCCCTGGCTACTTGGATTAGGGGTATATGTGCTACAAGGAAGTAAATAGTTCCCAACATTCCTGTGACCATCAGAGTATGTGCAGTCAGGAGCTAAATAAAAGAGGCCATTGCATGTGGCATGGTCACATAGGATCTAAGCATGCAGGGGCTGGACTTAGGCCTTTACACATCTGTAGCAGATGTGCAGCTTGGTCTTCATGTGGGTCCCCTAACAATTGGAGTATGGGCTGTCTCTGACTCTGTTGCCTTCCATTGGGTCCCCTTGCCCTATCTGGACTGCCTGGTTGGGCCTCAGAGGGAGAGGACATGATTAGCCCTGCTGGGACTAGATGTCCTAGGGTGGGGTGGTACTCAAGCTGGGTTGGGGGGGACTTCCTTTTCTCAGAGAAGAAGGGAAGGGTATAATGGCAGGAGGGATTTGTGAAGGTGGAACTTGGCAGAAAGGGGAAAGGAGGTTTGCAATTGAGATATAAAGTGAACAAGAAAAAATAAATTATGGGGAAAAAATAAAAGCTGTCTCAGTGATTGCCTTCCACTGGATATTGACCCCTCCTGTCACTGTGCCTTAAACTTAACCTCTAACAGTTTCTGAAGACTGGAGTCCATCCTCTCAGATCTTTGAGTCAGTAATATGTTTGCTGAGCGAACAAGAAGAGCTGAATTCCATCCTCAGAACAAGTGAGACATGGGGCACATACACGCAGCAGGGCGGCAGAGAGAAGTGGATCTAGGAGATGATGGGGAGGGCTATTGAATCTCCCATCACACTGCCTTCCGAACACGCACAGGCTCCATTTGCAAGAGAAATGAACAGACTCCATTGTTCCTCTTAAAACCTTGAACCTTAAGAGACTTTCTGAGAGTGGAGGTGGAGGCATTTCACAAAGAAACCTGGGATGCTAAGTGCTTACTGCATCTGAGCTCCACCAAGGTGGAGAGTTCCAGTCTGCATTTAGTTTTGAGGTCTCAGAGCCACAGAGAGCACTGGAGGGAGGAATGAGGTAGCCATTTCTAATCCCAGGCCCTGCTGTGCAGTGAGCATGTGTGATCTCAGTCTGCTTCAGCCCTAGCTAAGGAACACAGGCATGGACAGTGGAATAGCCATGTGGTAGCACCAGAAAACAAGCTTACTTCTGCTTGTACATAGCTTGCTTTGCCTGATTTCTGTCCACTGGACACAGAGAATGAAGCAGCCTCCCTGTTCTCTGCACTGGGCTGTCATTCATCCTAATGTGTCTTTTGTGCACAAAAAAGGGAGTAGATCATTTTCCCACCTAGGACTCCCTTCCTGTCATCATAATGGAAGCAAGGCTGTCCACAAATACAGTCATCCCTTAACATTCACAAGGATGTTTAACATTCACCCACAGATGCTCATGATTCTATATATGTAATAGAAGCATATTTGCATAGGACCCATGTACATTCCATTGTGAGTGTTAAATCACCTAGAGACTGCTTATAATATCCAGTATAATTTAATAGGTATTTTATGTTTGACTATATCTGATCCTGAAAGTTGTTCTCTAATTTTATACACATATGTACACACACACACACACACACACACACACACACACACACACATGAAAGAAAGTGGGGGAGCATAAAAACAACAATAACTAAAATGACAAAGAGGGGCAGCTACAGAGGATGGGGGAATGGAAAAGACACCATTCCTGCCCAGCACTCAGAGCTGGCCTTAGTCACAGCTGTCAACACTGGATCCGACTCCTCCTGACCAGATGGAATCCATCATTTTCTTTATTTTTTTAAAGCACCTCAATTCTGCAATATTTTCTCCCCTGGGGAATCAATTACCTACGCTTAAAGTTAAGCAAGACCCAACTCATGGGCTCCATTTGGACCATTCTTGCTCTCTGCATCTTAAAACATGTGAAGAGCAACAGTTCATCTCACCATGACTGGTGTAGCCAGCTCCCACTTCCCTCTACATCCCTCACTTGCTGTTCATGTTATAGAAGAATCAGAAGCCGGCCATATTACCATCTCCTTGATCTCCATTCTGTGAAATTCCCAAGAAGGTTCGAATGGTAAGGGTCTCTACTACCCCCAGCCTCTTCCTCTGCGCACTCAGCAAGGAGCAAACACACAAAGTAGGGGAAAGAGGCAGCAAAGCAGGAGATGAGCCCACTCATCACGTAACAAAATTAATCTCCCTATATAAAAGCAATGCCTGAGGAGAAGGGAGTCTGGTTCTTCCCTCTCCCCTGGAAGATTGTGAAGATGAATTAAATCACAGGAAGGAGTTGTTTTCATTCTTTTAACTTAGGTCTGAGTCTGTCCTCCCTTCCCAGACTCTGGAACACAGTTCTCCAATAATAAAAATGGGCTGTGGTAACCTAAAATTGCCTAGGATCCTGCCTGGCTTCAGATAAATTTGCTTCTGGCATGGTAGAAAAACTCAACTTCTCTTTAAATGAGCTCTCTCTTCTATCTAGAGAACCCCCAGGCAGCAATGCCATGAGCCTAGAAAGTACATCCTGACATATGTTAAATAAATGAAGTTTATGGCATAAATGACTGGCCTCCTGAGGGGCAGCTTTAAAATGAAGCCAGTAATGTGTCCGTCACGAGGGAAGAGTACATGTTCTTGCCCCATCCTTAACGAGCATCCTGACTCTGATCATAGCTTAGAAATTCACTAAGTGAGGATGTGCCAAAGACAAGATCCCTGTGTTCTTTGTAAGATGGCCTGAAGTTAAGCTATGTTCTCAGCTTCTAACTTGTGCTTCTAAATTGCCTTTATGAGTAGGGGTGAGATGGGGGATGGCAGTGCAAGCCCCATCATGGCTCAGCCAGCTCCTTCCAAGCCTGCCCTTGCCAATAGGCAATAATGAGGATGACGGGAGAGAGACTTTAAAGAGAGAACCCTGTCTTCTCATTGCTTGTCATGCTGTCTATGACACATGTTACACTCCCCACTTTGGCAGAGACAGTGGATAAAGTATTAGAAGTGAATCCAGTTTGTAGTTTGACACTAGCTACCAGCTAGCTGATGTTCCTTCCTCGGGCATGCAGGACCCAGATCTGTGAGACCCTAGGGGCAAGTTCAAAGGCAACAGTGTTAGATAAAGGAAGCTCCATTTCAGAGGTTTGCATGTTGGCGAGCCAGGTCACTTTCCCCGATCTTAAAAGCTTTAAAAATCCTAACACTATCTCTTGTTCTCAAATGTTAGAAGACATAGCTGCTTCCCGCAGGTGCTACTTCTGAAACTTCATATTTTTAATTAATAATTACTTATCCTGATGGCATTTATTAAAAGAATCTCTCTCACACACAATGTGTGTGTGTGTGTGTGTGTGTGTGTGTGTATTCTCTGTGTTTCTCTCCCCACCTTTGTGTGTGTATGTGTGTATGCTTGCATGTGCAGGTATGTGGAAGCATGTGGAAGCCAGAGGTTAACCTCAGGTATTTTTCCTCAGGATGCATCTACCTGGTCTACTGCAGCAGGATCTTTCACTGATACCTGAGGCTCACCAGCCATCTATCCCCTGGAATCTGCCTTTTTCAACCTTTCTAGGACCATAGCTACAATTGTATGCTGCATGCCTGGCTTTTTAAAGATTGGCTGGGCTCAAAGGAGGTCTTCATGCTTGCACAGAAATCATTTAACCACTTGGGCTATGGCCCAGAGACCCTAACTTACATAGATATGTATTCCAGAATGGATCCAAGGAAACACACTCTTCAATTCCTTTAACAGTGGAACCTGGGGATTGCTTGCTAACGTTGTGGAACAGGGCCGAGTTCCCTATTATTGATCACTAGAGTTCTAGCAACTAATGGTATAGAACATCACACAGCAAATTACATTAGCACCCAGTTAACTGTAATACTTCCTACAACAGGAGCCTTGGGAGGAACATGGGCCTGCTGCCCTTGCCAACAACATCAGAATAGATGACCAAGTTGACTACAACATAGGCTGGCTTCTCCTGAACTCTGAGAAACCATTTACATCCAAAGATGTGTTCATGTCTAAATTCTGAGCTCAAACCAGAGATTGACAGTCAAGAAGCTTCCAAGTTTGTCCTAAGAGACTCTTCTCTTTTCTTGATGAAAATAAACCACCAAAGTTAAGTGTGCTGATTGCAGAATGCAAACTGAGGTCAGATTCACAAATTCTGAGCTTTTACAAGTGATGGTTTCTGGTGTCAGTGGGAAAAGAGAAAGTACCTTAGGATTATGATGAAGACACACAGATAGGGTCAAGAGGGCCCCGTATCCTCTCTTACCAGTAAAAGTTTCTTGTATTTCTAGAAATACTGGCCTCTCTACTTAAGTAAACTTTAGTGATGGGACAGAATCTTTGATGTGAAATATCTGTTCCCCTAAGGCATTTCCCATTGATTTCTCTTGCTATAACATCCACACTTGTATTATTTTATGTTGTGATAGGACATCATGACCAGCCTTCAAGTCTGCACTTGTTCCCTGAGAAGACCTTAAGCAACAGGTCTGCACCCAATCACCCCAAATCAAAGGAGGCTGGACTGCCAGGAGCTCTAACAAGTGCAGGATTGTAAATGGGGAGGCAGCAACACTGGCCCCAAACAGGGAGTAATTGGGACCCACGGAGATCCAGGAACTCACTCACCCACAGTGGCATGAGTTCCTTCTGGTCTGTGCCGGTGCCTTGAGCAGACCTTGAGCATCAGCCCTGCATCCAATCCCCCCAAAACCAGAGAAGGCTGGACTCCTAGGAATCTTGAAACACCCAGGAACATAGGATCATAGGATCACAGGATCTCAGGAGATTGGTCACACCAGGATTTCAGGATCCCAAAGGCAGCCTGACTCCTAAGAGCTCTTACACCCAGAATCTCAGGATCACAGGATCACAGAAACAGCTGGACATGACCAAGACAAAAGGAAAGACAGGCTCCAGTCAGAGACAGTCAGTGAAGGTAGCACTAGAGATAACCAGATGGTGAAAGACAAGAGCAAGAACATAAGCAACAGCAACCAAAGTTACTTGGCATCACCAGAATCTAGTTCTCCCACTATAGCAAGTCCTGAATACACTTGAAAAGCAAGATTCAGATTTAAAAACACTTCTCATGATGATGATAAAAGACTTTAAGAAGGACATAAATAACTCCCTCAAAGAAATACAGGAGAACACAGATAAACAGGTAGAAGCCCTAAAAGAGGAAACAGAAAAGTCCCTTAAAGAATTTCAAGAGAGCACAACCAAGCAGGTGAAGGAATTGAACAAAACAATCCAGGACATAAAAATGGAAGTAAAACAATAAAGAAATCACAAAGGGAGACTACCCTGGAAATAGAAAACCTGGGAAAGAGATCAGGAATCATAGATGCAAGCATCACCAACAGAATACAAGAGATAGAAGAGAGAATTCAGGTGCAGAAGACACCATAGAAAATATTGACACAACTGTCAAAGAAAATGCAAAATGCAAAAAGCTCCTAACCCAAAACATACAGGAAATCCAGGACACAATGAGAAGACCAAACCTAAGGATAATAGGTATAGATGAGAGTGAATATTCCCAACTTAAAGGGCCAGTAAATATCTTCAACAAAATTATAGAAGAAGACTTTCCTAACCTAAAGAAAGGGATGCCTATGAACATACAAGAAGACTATAGAACGCCAAATAGACTAGACCAGAAAAGAATGTTCCTCTCGTCACATAATAATCAAAACAAAAAATGCACAAAACAAAGAAAGATTATTAAAAGCAGTAAGGGAAAAGGTCAAGTAACTTATAAAGGCAGACCTATCTGAATTACACCAGACTTCTCACCAGAGACTATAAAAGTCAGAAGATCCTGGACAGATGTCATATAGACCCTAAGAGAACACAAATGCCAGCCCAGGCTACTATACCCAGCAAAACTCTCAATTACCATAGATAGAGAAACCAAGATATTCCATGACAAAACCAAATTTACACAATATCTTTCCACAAATCCAGCCCTACAAAGCATAATAGAGGGAAAACTCCAACACAAGGAGGAAAATTGTACCCTAGAAAAAGCAAGAAAGTAATCTTCTTCCAACAAACCCAAAAGAAGATAGCCACACAAACATAATTCCACCTTTAATAGCAAAAAATGACAAGAAGCAGCAATCACTTTTCCTTAATATATCTTAATGTCAATGGACTCAATTCCCCAATAAAAAGACATAGACTAAAGGACTGGATACGTAAACAGGACCTAGCGTTTTGCTATATACAGGAAATGCACCTCTGTGACAAAGACAGACACTACCTCAGAGTAAAAGACTGGAAAACAATTTTCCAAGCAAATGGTCCCAAAAACCAAGATGGAGTAGCCATTGTAATATCCAATAAAATCAACTCTCAACCTAAAGTTATCAAAAAAGAGAAGGAAGGACACTTAATACTCGTCAAAGGAAAAATCAACCAAGATAAACACTCAATTCTGAACATCTATGCTCCAGACACAAGGGCACTAACATTCATAAAAGAAACTTTTCTAAAGCTCAAAGCACACATTGCACATCACACGATAATAGTGGGAGACTTCTACACCCCACTCTCAGCAATGGACAGACCATGGAAACAGAAAATAAACAGAGACACAGTGAAACTAAGAGAAGTTATGAACCAAATGGATTTAACAGATGTCTATAGAACATTTCATCCTAAAACAAAAGAATATACTTTCTTCTCAGCACCTCATGGTACCTTCTCCAAAACCGACCATATAATTGACCACAATACAGACCTCCACAGATACAAGAAAATTGAAATAATCCCATGCATCCTATCAGATCACCATGGACTAAGACTGGTCTTCAATAAAGACAAAAACAATGGAAAGCCCACATACACATGGAAATTGAACAGCACTCTACTCAATGATAACTTGGTCAGGGAAGAAATAAAGAAAGAAATTAAAGACTTTTTAGAATTTAGTGAAAATGAAGGCACATCATACCAAAACTTATGGGACACAATAAAAGCAGTGCTAAGAGAAAAATTCATAGCTCTAAGTGCCTACAAAAAGAAACTAGAGAGAGCAGCTTGACAACACACCAGAAAGCTCTAGGGGGAAAAAAAAAAGCAAATACACCCAAGAGGAGTAGATGGCAGGAAAAAATCAAACTCGGGGCTGAAATCAACCAAGTAGAAACAAAAAGAACTATACAAAGAATCAACAAAACCAGGACCTGGTTCTTTGAGAAAATCAACAAGATAGATAAGCCCTTAGCCAAACTAACCAGAGAGCACAAAGACAGTATCCAAATTAATAAAATCAGAACTGAAAAGGGAGACATGACAACAGAAACCAAAGAAATTCAAAAGGTCATCAAATCCTACTACAAAAGCCTATGCTCAACAAAACTGGAAAATCTGGATGAAATGGACAATTTCCTAGACAGATACCAGGTACCAAAGTTAAATCAGGATCAGATAAACCTTCTAAACAGTCCCATAACACCTAAAGAAATACCAGCAGACATTAAAAGTCTTCCCACCAAAAAAAAGCCCTGGACCAGATGGCTTTAGTGCAGAATTTGATCAGACGTTCAAAGAAGACCTAATATCAATTCTCTTTAAACTATTCCACAAAATAGAAACAGAAGAAACATTACCCAACTTGTTCTATGAAGCCATAATTAGGCTCATTCCTAAACCACACAAAGACCCAACAAAGAAAGAGAACTTCAAACCAATTTCCCTTATGAATATCGATGCAAAAATACTCAATTAAATTTCCACAAACTGAATCCAAGAACACATCAAAACAATCATCCATCATGATCAAGTAGGCTTTATCCCAGGAATGCAGGGATGATTCAATATATGGAAATCCATGAATATAATCCACTATACAAACAAACTCAAAGGAAAAAAAAAAACACATGATCATCTCACTAGATGCTGAGAAAGCATTTGACAAAATTCAACATCCCTTCGTGGTAAAAGTCTTGGAAAGATCAAGAATTCAAGGCCCATACCTAAACATAGTAAAAGCAATATACAGTAAACCAGTAGCCAATATCAAACTAAGTGGAGAGAAACTTGAAGCAATCCCACTAAAATCGGAGACTAAACAAAGCTGCGCACTCTCTCCCTATCTATTCAATATAGTACTGGAAGTCCTAGCCAGAGCAATTAGGCAACAAAAGGAGGTCAAAGGGATACAAATTGGAAAGGAAGTAGTCAAAATTTCACTATTTGCAGATGATATGATAGTATGCTTAAGTGACTCCAAAACTTCCACCAGAGAACTCCTAAACCTGATAAAAAAAACTTCAGCAAAGTGGCTGGATATAAAATTAACTCAAACAATCAGTAGCCTTCCTTTACTTAAAGGATAAACTGACTGAGAAAGAAATTAGGGAAATGACACCCATCACAATAGTCACAAATAATATAAAATACCTTGGTGTGAATCTAACCAAGCAAGTGAAAGATCTGTATGACAAGAATTTCAAGTCCCTGAAGAAAGAAATCAAAGAAGACCTCAGAAGATGGAAAGATCTCCCATGCTCATGGACTGGCCAGATTAATGTAGTAAAAATGACCTGAAAGCAATCTACAGATTCAATGCAATCTTCATCAAAATTCCAACTTAATTCTTCATAGAGTTAGAAAGAGCAATTTGTAAATTCATTTGAAATAACAAAAACAAAAAACCAAACCAAACCAAAACAAAAAAAAACCCAAAAACAAAACAAAAAAAACAACAACAAAAAACCAGGATAGTGAAAACTATTCTCAACAGTAAAAGAACTTCTGAGGGAATCACCATCCCGGATCTCAAGGTGTATTACAGAGCAATAGTGATAAAAAAAAAAAGAAAAAGAAAAAAAAAACCCTTCATGGTATTGGTACAGAGACAGGCAGGAAGATCAATGGAACAGAATTGAAGACCCAGAAATGAACCCACACACCTATGGTAATTTGATCTTTAATGAAGGAGCTAAAACCATCCAGTGGAAAAAAAGACAGCATTTTCAACAAATGGTGCTGGTTCAACGAGGTCAACATGTAGAAGAATGCAAATTGATCCATTCTTAAATTCCTTGTACAAAGCTCAAGTCCAAGTGGATCAAGGACCTCCACATAAAACCAGATACACTGAAACTAATAGAAGAGAAAGTGGGAAAACACCTCAAACACATAGGCACAGGGGAAAAGTTCCTGAACAGGACACCAATGGCTTATGTTCTAAGATCAAGAATTGACAAATGGGCCGGGCAGTGGTGGCGCACGCCTTTAATCCCAGCTCTTGGGAGGCAGATGCAGGTGGATTTCTGAGTTCGAGGCTAGCCTGGTCTACAGAGTGAGTTCCAGGACAGTCAGGACTATACAGAGAAACCCTGTCTCGAAAAACCAAAAAAAAAAAAAAAAGAAATAACAAATGGGACCTCATAAAATTGCAAAGCTTCTCTGTAAGGCAAAGGACACTGTCACTAGGACAAAAGGGCAACCAACAGATTGGGAAAAGAGCTTCACCAACTCTACATCGGATAGATGGCTAATATCCAATATATACAAAGAACTCAAGAAATTAGACTCCAGACAATCAAATAACCCTATTAAAATGGGATTCAGAGCCAAACAAAGAATTCCCAACTGAGGAAATGTGAATGGTCAAAAAGCACCTAAAGAAATATTTAACATCCATAGTCATCAGGGAAATGTAAATAAAAACCTTGAGATTCTACCTCACACCAGTCAGAATGGCTAAGATAAAAAACTCAGGTGATAGCAGATGCCGGCGAGGGTGTGGAGAAAGGGGAACACTCCTCCATGTTAATGGGATTGTACGCTGGTACAACCACTCTGGAAATCAGTTTGGTGGTTTCTCAAAAATAATTGGACATTGTATTACCTGAGGACCCAGCTATACCACTCCTGGGCATATACCCAAAAGATGCTCCAACATATAACAAGGACACATGCTCCACTATGTTCATAATAGCCTCATTTATAACAGCCAGAAACTGGAAAGAAGCCAGATGTCCTTCAACAGAGGAATGGATGCAGAAAATGTGGTACATTTATACAATGGAGTACTACTCAGCTATTAAAAACAATGAATTCATGATATTCTTAGGCATATGGATGGAACTGGAAAATATCATCCTGAGTGAGGTAACCCTATCACAAAAGAACACACTGGGTATGCACTCACTGATAAGTGGGTATTAGCACAAAAGCTCACAATACCTAAGATACAACTCACAAACCTCATGAAGCTCAAGAAGAAGGAAGACCTTAGTACGAGTGCTTCGGTTTTTCTTAGAAGGAGTAACAAAATACTGATGGGGGCAAGTACGGAGACAAAGTGTGGATCAGAGACTGGAGGAGGGACTGACTGGAGACTGCCCCACCTGGGGATCCATCCCACGTACAGTCATCAAATGCAGATACTGTTGTGGATGCCAGGAAGTGCATGCTGACAGGGGCCTGATATACCTGTCTCCTGAGAGGCTTTGCCAGAGCCTGACATATACAGAGGGGGATGTTCACAGCTAACCATTGAGCTGATCATGGGATCCCCAACGGAGGAGTTAGAGAGAAGTCTGAAGGAGCTGAAGGCGCTAGTGGCCCCATGGGTAGAGTGATAATACCAACCAACCAGAGCTCCCAGGGTCTAAACTGCCAGCTTGGGAGCACACATGAAGTGACCCATGGCTCCAGCTATATATGTAGTTGAGGATGGCCTTGTCTGACATCAGTGGGAGAGGAAGGCCTTGGTCTCTTGAAGGCTGGATGCCCCATTGTGGAAGAAATCAAGGGCAGAGAGGAGGAATGGGTGAGTGGGTAGGGGTACAGCCTCATAGAAGTAGGAGTAGGGGGGATGGGATAGGGGTCTGGGGGGTGGGGAAAGGAGGTAACATCTGAAAGGTAAATAAAATATCCAATGGGTGGGGGAAACAGATAATGGAACTGGCTATTGCAGTTGAGCATTTGAGACTTTTTTCAACAATTTAATTAATTTAATTAATTTACTGGGATTCCTTATAATCCCCAAGGACAAGATATTGTGGAAGGAGCCCATAAACCTTAAAACAATATCTTCATAAAATAAAAAAGCGGGAGGTATATTCCCATACATCACAAATTTATTTAAATCATGCTTTTTATTTTAAATTTTAAAAATTTTGGATGCCAAGGAACTTTCTACTGATTGTCTATGGGACTTTACAACTAGGCATAGTTATGCCTAGGTGAAAAAGGATTCACTCACTGGCATATGGCAGGATCCTGATCAGATATCTAATATGGGGAAGAGGGCATGTTTGTGTTTTTTTTGCAGGATGCTGAAGAAGTATGGTGGCTGCCAGAGTGATTAGTGAGACATGCTGATGCCAGGACAAAGAGTAATACTGACCTGTGAACTTGCTGAGTGCTCTGACAATGGTGACTGGGAAGCTGTATTGGACATATGTTCCTGACCCACCATGGCTTTCCTATATCTCAGACGGAACAAACTGACTTGTCTCAAGTTTTTAGACCTTGTGGGACAGATAATCAAAAGGAGAAGTTATAATGATTCTTGTATTTTTCTTAAATGTGACCAGTTATTCAGACTCAATCATGGACTGGTCTAGAAATCAATCCAATATTGGAAATAACAGTCTTCATTTGGAAGGCTGGATCTGGACATCTTCGGACACATATTTGGAAGGTAGCTGCAGTCCTCTATGATGTTATATTAGCAAGAGATAAAGTTGAAACAGGATCTGGATTTCAAACAAGTGTTAGTGTATGTGATAAGGTTCTTTTAATTGTCAAGTTAAAATTACTTTTATTTCTTCTAAAGTATTTATTGCAAGTTGCATTGATTGTACATGTTCTAATTGTGTTAGTGTGTTGAAATTTGGCGTGTCTGTTACGGAGATCTATCAACCAGCTTTTGTCTTATTGCCCTGAGTATCACAGAACCTTGGTTTTCTGAAAAAAAAAAAAAAAAAAAAAAAAAGCTTGCAAGTACTGAAAGAAGAGAATTAGGCTTTAAGCAGATGCAAGAGGGTAGTGGGCTTAATTATTGCTGGTATAACAGCTGTAATTACATTAATTGCTAGCACCACTGCTTCTGCAATTGCTTTGATACAAGAAGTTAAGACAGCTACTTTTGTTAATCATTTAGCAAAATAATATTACTAATGTGTTGAGTATACAAGATTTAGATAGGCATTTGGAACATTGGATTGATCCTCTTTATCCTATTCAAATTATTGGAAGGAGGTTCAGAGTTTAAGAGTAAGTATTCATCTTGAGTGTCATGCCAAATATCAATGGAGTTGTATTACTTCTAAAATTTACAATGATAGTCATTATAATTAGGAAATAGTTTAAAGATACTTGCAGGGTATTTGGCATAATTCTAACACCTCTCTGGATGTTTTAACTTTGTATAGTGAGATTATGAATTTAAAGAATGCTGCTCTGATGAGTTTGATGCTGCAGAAAATGCTGATAAAATTATCCATGGCTTGAGCTCAGTATTTCCATTTTGGTCAAGTGTCAAGAATGGCATGTATAGCTTGAACATGCTAGCCCTTGTTGTCCTGGAAATACATTTATTCCTGCTCATCATGTGAAAGCTTGTCTTTGACAACATCAACATGTTGGAAGCCAAAGTACATGACTTGAGACTGAAATGGACCCCCAGACAGAGTTATTAATTTAACAGGTTGACAAGCCAAGGACGGGTAAGTTTCTGCACAGAGCCTTACCAACCTAAGACAGAAGTGAATTGCTTTTGATAATGCATATTCCACAAAGGGTAAGAAAAGCATTCTTGTCAGAATGACCTAAGACAGACTCATTCTTGTTTATGAAATAAAAAAGGGGGAGGGGGATGTGGAGAGGTTTTTGGGCTGCTTGGCAGGAATCTGATATGGGCCAAAGACAAGGAAATGGGCTTCAGGCACAAAGCTAAATCTTAGGCTAGAACAAAAAAAGTAATTTCAGGTGGGAATCTAAATCTTAGGCTAGAACAAAGAAATAGTTTTAGACAGGAATCTAAATCTTAGGCTAGAACAAAGAAGTAGGCTTCAGGCATGAAAATGGCTTTGGACTAGGACAGGGAAGTAGGCTCAGATAGTTTGGTCATCCTGATAAGCCTTTAGGAATAGTGATCACAGGAGTGATCACAGGACTTTGTTTATTGCCTTGCTTTTTCTTTGACTATTTGTGCTTATTGTCTTGCTTGTTCCTCGACTATTTGCATCTATTGTATTACTAGTTTCTCAACCTACAACTGACCTTAATATTTGCGTGTAATTAAAATGCTATAAAAGCCAAAAGGAGGAGGAGGAATGGGATAGGGGATTTATGGTTGAGGGGGAATGGGGAAAGGGGATGACATCTGAAATGTAAATAAATAAAATATCCAATAAAAAAAGAAAATTAACAAAAAAGAAAAGAAAAAAGAAAAAGAAAAGAAGAAATCATGGTCAAGGTAACTTATAGAAGACAGGGTTTATTTGGGTTTTTGATTCAAGAGGATTAAAGTCTATGAAGGCCAATTGGAGGCAGCAGGCATGGTGGCTGGATTAGGAAGGTTAAGAATGACTTTTTGAGCCACAACACAAAACAGAGAGAGAAAGCTTGAAATGGTGCAAGTCTTTAAAATCTGAGTCTACCTCCAGTGACATGCTTTCTCCAACAGGCTATACCTCCCAAACCTCCCAAACAGCATCTATTTATGACCAAATGTTCAAATCCCTGGGACTATGGGGGACATCACTTTCAAATCAAACTACTATGAGATCTGAGAACTTTTTAAAATATGCAAGTACTAAGCTAACCAAGAAAGCAAACAAATACACACTACAATAATATGATAGTGTAAACTGAATGTACAGTGGGTGAATCTGAAAAATAAATGTGAGTATCTCTTCTAAAGATATAAAGTCAAGGACAAAATGAAAGGAATATAGACGAGATTGGATTTCATTAAACAACTCTATGAAAGAAATTAACAAAGTCTGGGTTTGAAGCTACAACTATCTCCTACAACTAGATTTGGCTTTAGTTGTTTGCTGGCAGCTTTAAAACCGTGATTCATGTTTACTGAAATGGAGATGCTTCCATCTATGATAAAGCACAAGGGACCTGTCTAATCCTTAGGAACACAAGGCCATCAGAGCATATTCACAATGTACTACCTATATTTACTGCCCTACAGTACATATCTCAAGGTAGCTGAAAGACACTTGTCTTATAAAAGCATTGAGACATCCATTGGTGATGGAGGTATCAGCATCCTTGAGCAGTTGTATAAATGCTGTCCTCTGTAGATTAGTGCTGCCATGGAAGATTTACAGAGACTATGAGGATCTAGCAAACCCCAGGGAGTTTGGGGTGTTGATTACTAACAAGATGAATTATATTCATAGAAAAGCACACAAGAGGTGAAGCAGTCATTTGATCCTTTCTAATATATAGTCTGAATGTCCCTGTCATTTTAGTAAGTGGGCTACCCATAAATGTGCTGCTGGACCTCTCCTGGGGTTTGCCAAAAGTATCCTATAAAGCTAGATATAGGAATATTTTGCCCTTTTTAGACCAAGAGGCAAAAAAAGAAGGTTCTTCAGAGGTACTTACATAAAAGAGATAACAAAACCTCAATAAGTGTTCACTAATGAAATTAAAAAGTATAGCAATATGAACTTGTAATTTTCTTGTAATAGTTATAATCTGGTGAGGAGAGAAGAGAAGGGAGAGTATACTATTTCACTTAATTCAGGCTGTGAGTTATTGCTTTCTATCACCAAAATTGATTGCGAGCATCATCTGTTAAAATTCAGTTTTAATAAACTTTTCGAATGTAACCTAATCTGTGAAACTCTTTTTACACCAAATATTAGCATCGAGGCCAGGAGCATATCATTTTAAGGATATTCATTACTGAGAAGTTATTTATATAACTCAAGTACTTCTCATATGTAGCCAGCCAGTCATAGTGTAAAATGGACATGTTGTAGTTGTGTAAATACAGAACGCACAGTACACACTGATGCAGCTTATTTGATGTAATCAAGAGGCATAGGAAATGGGGGATCATGAGGCTGCCCCACACTGTGTTACTTTATAGAAAACATGCCATTTCTTGCCACAGCCACTAGTTACACACTGTACAAAACTGTGTGTGTTCTGCTTTAATTCACCAGGCTTAGCCACAGCAGCATCACCACAGATACATCAGGAATGCACTGTGTTATGATTTCACCATGGCTACAGCACTGCTACCATTTGCAGCTTCCACATAATCCTATGAGATGCTATAGCCATCTCTAGGAGTCGGGCTATGCCTGCTTGCCAGCAATTAGCACATCACTGGGTTTATTGGCTCTGACTTGGAAAGAGAAAGCAAAGAGGAACCTTCACCTGAGTATCCAGCCTCTCCTCCCAACTAGTTGTATATATACTTCTACTTTAATTTCACATGATGTCAGGCTCTTGGGAAAGGCTAGATTAAGAGGATATAAGTGAAGAAGGATTATCAGGGGAAGTGGACACTTATCTATATAACCATGGGGAAACCATCATCCATGTTGGTTCTAGACCTTCCAGTATGGCTGCCTTACAGTCACCCATGCTTCTAACCTTAACTCTCTATAAATAAGCCTAATAAATTCATGGGTTCCTCAAAACAAGTTTTGGTGCAATTGAACCTTGGTTTATTGCAGGGATCAAAAGAGGACAGGTTTACATGGTTTACATTTCCCCAAGGGAGGGATTTTTAGCAACAATAATATTACAGATGTCCGTATTTTTGACAGAAAAAAAATCATTAAATTTCCAGTAGGTGAGTCTACAATATGGAATTTGTTGCCTTTCCAGGTTTGACAGCAGACAATAAACTCGATTTTTCTTCAGGGTACCTACTAAAGAGTAACTCAGTAAATAAACTGTAAAAGTTTTATGTTTTCACATATGCTATAATTTGTCTAAGGCTTTTTCCCTCCATGTGTATTTTAACTATTCTCAGCTGCAACACACAATAGCAGACTCTACTTCAAATTATACTGAACTAGTGATTTCTTACCTTCTTTGAACATATACTGACCTGCATTGGTTCCATACTGAACCACACTGTTCAGAGACTGTATCTTTAGTCATTTCAAACTAGTCAAAAATTGACTCCCTGAATAAACCATTGCACAATATCATAAACATTTTTCAATTCATCCAGAGCCTCCCTACCTCCACCCCCCCAAAAAATCACTCAAAATCACTTGTCTTGTTTTGAAATTGACTATTGATTTTTTTTTTCTGTCAGTGTTCTAAATTCTTAAAAACAACTGTTCCTGCTAAAATGCTAATAATCTTCCGTTTATTTCTCAGGACACATTTCTTTAGCTGCTAAGATCAAGCATGATTTAATTAATTCACCGTCAGTACATGAATCTTTTTGCTTGCTTGCCTGGCAAATGAGCCACATGGAAACTACAGTGTCCTTGCATAATTAATGGAATCTTGCATTATTTCATTTGATAAAAACAAAATATATACTGTAATAAATAAAATACAGTGGTTAATTTCCAGAATAAAAGTCCCTTGAGTCTTCTTAGGTTCAGCTACAGATGAGTAGAACACACTGAAGCCTACTGATCTACCATTCCATCCCACCCCAAACTAGAAGTTTAGAATAGAAAATTGTTAAGAACCAAGTTGACCTAATGACCTGAAGGCATGACCAGTTCATACACCTGAAGATTCAAGTTTCTCACTTATCCTTTGTCATGCCTTAAAGACATACACACAAATTCCACTTTTCTCATGTTTTCTGATCATGCTCTGATTGTGTTATCAATAAAAAAATACTTTATAGTATAGTGATAGGTTTGGCACTTAAAACATTATTGCATTGTAGAAATATCACAGATGTATCCCAATAATCTGCAGCATGTTTAGCAATACCTTGTAAGTGTAAAGCATAGTGTCCTGTCTCCATCCACTCAGTCAACTCTGCTATGGTGTCATGAAATCACATAGACCAATTGTACGACCTGAGTATGAAGTTCTCCAATAAAACTTTATGGGTATTGTAGTGGTTTAAATGAAAATGACTCCTATAGGCCTTGTTGGAGTAGGTGTGGCCTTGTTGGAGTGGGTATGGCCTTCTTGGAATAGGTGTGGCCTTGCTGGAGTGGGTGTGGTCTAGTTAGAATTGGTGTGGTCTTTTCCTGGAGTACGCATGGCCTTGTTGGAGTGGGTATGGCCTTGTTGGAGTAGGTGACCCTTCAGAAAGTAGCTAAAAGCAACATGCAGAAAAATAAGCTGGTTGATGAGAATGTTGTGGAGTTGTGTTTTCATAGCCAGTTGTTCAAAAACCTAGCACAGGACACTGTTTTCATTGAGTTTGTTTCTGTCCATTTCCTGCAGGCACTGTGCTGGTAGACTGCTGGTAGACTCTGTCCCCGTCCCATGTCATCAGGCAGGCAGGCCTCTTGCCTCTCTTCTCTACCCTTCCAGCATCTATGAGATCACAGCATTGTCCATTTATAGGACAATTGCTAAAATAGCAACTGAGGTGAGACAGAACACTAGCAGCCAAGAAATGAATGCTTTCGTCCATGTGCTTAAAAATAACCAGCATGGGATGACATCATGGGAAAAGTCCAGATAAGACTGCGCTTGCCCAGTATGAGGTCACCCGGGCTTTTTTCTTGGATGTGCTTCTCTGTACCACAACCATTGAAAGCAAGACCTACACTCCTAGTCTATTCTCTCCAAAGCATAGCGAGGTATGAGAAATTTTCATTTAGCGACCAGCATTACCTACGCTTGGCCCCATGATAGCTTTGAACTTTCAAGAGAAAACACTAAGGTGACAGCAGTTTATGCAACAACTTGGCATTTTCGACACAAAAAAAAATCTTAAAGCTTCGTTTATTTCTCTAAGAACATTATGCAAGCTTTTCTGGTGAGGAAAATAACAAAGAAAAGAACTAACAGTTACCATTGTAGCTCCGGCTCCATCTCCATCTCCACCCTGCCCCATTTACTAATGAACATCCAGAGCTGTCAGGTCAGGATGCAAACAAAAAGCATTCCAGGAGTAAACCAGGGACCCAAATTCTCAGCAAGAGGGCAAAGGAGACTAACACCTGGATCCAAACTAATATGCAGAAAGAGCTGGCTGACACACGTGATGAGAATTGGCCATTTTTGCTGACTGAAGTATTCCAAAGTTCCTATGATTGCTTTGAACCAGCTGTCTGTATCTTCCCTGCGTGTCAGGGAGCCTTCCTGTGGACTTTACCAGTATCCTCGATTGAATCCTATTATGCTGGTCATCACAGTCATGATATAGAAGTGAAACCTTCTTGAGGGCAGAGACTGTTGGTTTTCTGTTTGTTAGGGGATTATTATATTTTTGTATTTTTAATAAACAAGTCTTACAGAATCTACCATTGGAACGTAGTGTCAATGAACAAAGTGGTGTGTACCACAGCTTTTAGGTATAGAACTCAGTACCATGTATTTTTGTGTAAGCCTTAACGAAGTTTTTAAAGCTTGCAGTTTGACTTATAGTATCACTAAAATGAAGTTGTCGGAGACTATGTAGTTGTAAACTTGAGTCTTCTGGAATGAGATTAGGCTGAGAGCTTGCCCGCGCATCTGCTGAATAATCTTAACCAATTTCTTTAAGTTTCTGCACACCTCTGTTTTCCTATCTGCAGAGTGGGGATTTGATGAATACTAGATTAATAGAGAGAAATATTATGAGAAATAAAGGAGTTAGAATATACAAAATACCCAAAGTCTGCACAGTGTTACTATCTTAATTATGCTACCGTTGGTAGTATAAAATGACACCATATTAGGTGACAATGACAGTTCTGTACCTGGACTCATAAAACAGTGGTAGACTAGTAGACAACCTTCATAACAGTTAAAAAATTATTAACATAGAATGCATTAATAACTTCACATTTTAATTTTACAAACACAGGAAATGGGAGAAAGATGCAAAGGGCAATTCGCACCAGCAGAAGCTCAGTGTATATAAGCACACATTCACAATTTATTTATCAATCAATTAATTAATTTTACTTTATGTTTACTGTTTCTTTGTGTAGGGCTGGGGCATACTGTTTAATTAATTAATTAACAATATCAAACAATACTAAATAGTATATTAATCAATATTAACAATCACAAACAGTGTATTAATTAATATGTTAATAATTGATATACTTAACGTTAAACAATATTAAATACTAAGCAATACATTAACTAATTAAATGATATACTCCAGGCCGGGCAGTGGTGTTGCACGCCTTTAATCCCAGCACTTGGGAGGCAGAGGCAGGAGGATTTCTGAGTTCGAGGCCAGCCTGGTCTACAGAGTGAGTTCCAGGACAGCCAGGGCTACACAGAGAAACCCTGTCTCGGAAAAAACAAACAACAGAAAAAAGATATACTCCAGCCCTGCACAAAGAAACGGAAAACAGAAAGTAAACTTTAGGGAGAAAATTTTTTGATCAGAGCCAAATTGACAGACATTTCAGGATGTGTTGCGTGTGGTCAAGTGTCTGCACGGATCAGGTGACGGGAACTTTCTAGAGACGCTGGGGGTGTGACGTGGTATTGTGCTGACATCAGTTACTGTCTGGTACAACTGGGCATGCGCACATTTGAGCATGAGGCAGTTTCCACAGCAGTTATGTGTGACAGGGTTATGAACAAGTAGCATTTTTCCAGAGGGGCTTGAATAAAGCCTTCCTAGTTCACAGAGGCCCTTTTTTAAGCATCTCGTTTCTGGGTTTGAAAACCCTTCAGCTAATGAAACAAGAAGCAGCTCCTTAGTAACTATGTAGGATGCAGGACGCCTTTGGACAGGTAGCTTTTCCCAAGCTGCACGGAGGGTTTGAGCTGCATTGCAAAGATGGGCTAAAGGGAAAACATTCTGTTAGTCAGGTGGCTGGTGGGAGGTGAGGTTCATGAGACTGAATCCTGGGTGAGACATTTGAATATGCTATGGATTTTGAAGGTACGTGTAGGTCACCTTCTACAGGTCCCCTCTAGAGTCCTTTTGTGTTGTGTCTGGAAGGTACCAGTGGCTTGAAACAGCCAGGACTCCTTGGAAATGTGACCAGAACTATCCAGTCTCCTGAAGTTTGACAAAATCCACAGGAGAGACACTTTCATAATTTCTCTCTGAGTTGTGTGACCTTCAATAAAATACCGAACATGCTCACTATAAAAGTATGTCTGGCCTACAAGATGTTCATGGATAAAGATGATCTAATCAATAACTGGTCCAACTTGAGACGCATCCCTTGAGAGGGAGCCAACCCCTAACACTACTAGTCTGCTATAGTGCAGACAGGAATCTAGCGTAACTGTCCTCTGAAAGGCTTCATGCTGCAGCCGATGGAAGCAGATGCAGAGACATACAGTCAAACATTAGGTGGAGTTTGGGAGTCTTGTGGAAGAGTGGAAGGAAAGACTGAGGGAGCCAGAGGGGTCAAGGACACCACAAGAAGATCTATGGAGTCAACTAACCTGAACCCATGGGGACTCACAGAGATTGAGCCACCAACCAAAGAGCATGCATGGGCTAGCCCTAGGGCCCTTACACAAATGTAGCAGATGTGCAGCATGGTCTCCATGTGGGTCCTCTAACTAGAGGAATAAGGATCTGCCTCTGACCCTGATGATTCCCTTTGGATCCCATTTCCCTGAGGGCTGCCTTGTCTGCCTTCAGAGGGAGAGAATGTGATTAGTCGTGCTGGCACTTGATGTGCCAGGGCCAGTGCAGGCTGGTATCCAGGGGGTCTCCCCTTCTCAGAGGAGAAGGGAGATGTGGGGAGAGAAGATATAAGGGCGGGACTGGGAGGATGGGGGCTGTGATTGAGATGTAAAGTAAGTAAGTAAATAAATTAAGAGAAAAAATGAAAGTGTGTCATGAATAATCTAATCAAAATTAGCCTCCATCTGATGTTCAATGCCTTCTATTCCTAGGAACAAAAACAATGGCAAAAAAGAATAAAGTCACAGGCACTCACTCATTAATAGTGATCAATTTTAGCACTCTGTAGCTTTCTCTCTAAACACCAGGGGATGTTTTTATGTTGAGGCTGAGAAATTAAGATATTATGGATGATATTTACACTTGGTTCTAACTCATTTTTCCCCCAAGGCAGAACATAACACACACAACATAACACACACATACACACAAACACACACTCACACACACACACACATAAACACATACACACACTCATACACACACATACATACATACACACACTCACACATACACTCATACACACT
>NW_021604595.1:8435517-8470009 GCF_004785775.1 Grammomys surdaster
ATACACACTCACACACACAAATACAGACACACATACACACACATTCAGACACACACATAAACATATATACACACACACTTATACACACATATACACATACACACACTCACACACACAAATACACTCACACACACTCACCAAAGAAACACCATGGTTTCCATCATACAGCTCACTTCAGATATAGTTTAAAATTTCAGCTAGACAGTACCTCTCTTTTATAAATGAAGTAATACAAATAGTCACTTGACCCACTTTCTTCTTTATAACTATTAAAAAGCAAATACATTAATTCTATTGGATATACATCCTTTAAATCTCATTGCACTATGTAGTCTGACATGTATTTCTTAGTGGTTTTAGTAATGCTGGATATTTATTCAGTATTAAATGCAAATTAAATTCAAGAGGTACTTGATGGCATTTCTTTTCATCTTGCATTAGCATATTTATTTGAATTAAAAATGAAGTTGGGTTATTTTTGTCCAAGAAAAGGTTTTATCATTGATATATTTGACGAAGGCAAGGGATTTCTCCATATAGGAAGGATGGTTTTACAAACAAGTGGAGAAAATCTGGACCTCTGAAGTTTTAATGAAAATGTATCTCATAACATGTGATGGGATTAAAAATTATCAATAATAAAGTTGACAGTCTGACTGTTTTAACACTGGTGACAGATGCTGCTGCCTGCTAGGTTCCTGTTCCATGTCCTACTGTCTCACCTGAGGGCTCACTTTGGTGCAAAACTCCATATTTTGGTGATGGTGGTGTGTGAGTGTGTGTGTGTGTGATGTGTGTGCATTTGATATATGCACAGACACACACTTGCTGTGGCACTGAGGCTGAGGTACGAGGATCACCTCAGATGTTGGGCCTCACTTCCCATCCCCTTGAGACACAGTCTTATTGTTCACAGTTGTTGGCTTAGCTGGCCTGCAAGTGTCAGGGGACCCTCCAGTCTCTGTCTCCCATCTCTCTGTGGGAGTGCAGGGATGTGGCTGTCACACCAGGCTTTATGTGAATTTCTGGGATTTGAACTCAGGTCTCTATGCTCACATTGTAAGTGCTTTACCCAATGAGCCATTTCTCCATCCCCATACCTTCTAATCTTAAAGAAAGAAGGACTCCCACCGTGTCTATGGCCTTGACCCCTGTTCCAAGGAGCCTGTGTGATGAGACCTGAGTGGAGGGATAGTCTCCAGTGCCGTGTCCCTTCTGGAACAGTTTATTATTGTTGCTGTTATTCTGGGACAGTTTACTGTGGGGATTACAGGCACATGACGTCAGACCCAGTTTGTGACACAGCTCTGAGGTATATTACAGGACACCACAGAGGCAGGATCTCGCTGGATAACCCATTTCAGGTTGGATCCACTTGATTTTCAGTCTTCTTTCCCACAGATTACATTGTACTCTCAGGGGCAATTCTCTAACAGAAGCATTTGCACTGAAATATTTATCATTTCTGCTTAATAAGCTACAAACAATTATTGTTTGGAAATAGACCATCGTTTTCCTGACCAATCATACAACAATGGCAATAACATAACGACAACTCAACCCAGAAAACAGTTGTCACAGTCACAGGAAATAAACTGTCAGATAAATTTACGGAATTCAACCCTGGATCCTGGCATCTGTTTCAAGGGGAGCCAAAGCTAAGACACTGGTTCACTCTACAAGAGTTGCCTTTGTGTGGAAGAACACCAGGTATCATTAAAAGCTATGTGGGACATCTTGGGAAAACACTCCTGGGGAGAAAGTCTCAAACTTGAACCTGTTAATACAGTGTTCAAATAGGTGGTACAATTTCTGCCTGTCCAGTGAGCTCGACACCCATTGATCTGAAGAAGGTAAGAAAGGATTTGTACCAGACATGGTGACTGAAATATTTTCGTTGGGGTTGAGTTGGCTCAGAGATTAAGGGCACTGCCTGTTCCTCTAGAGGACTCAGGTTCAATTCCCAGTATCCACATGGCAACTCACAACCATCTATAACTTCAGTTCTGGGGAATTGGACTCCATCCTCTCTATGAGCCCTAGGCATGCTAGTAGCACACAGTATACTCAAACTTCTTAAGGTAAAAATGTCTTCTTCTTGATTAATTACTAGGCAATGTTTGGCATACCATTTATATGAACATGACAGAATTTGGATCCAATTGTTACCATGAATAGCCTTCATTTCAATTTGATACCATCAATAAATTCTTCCAGCACTTATTTCTGTTAAAATGACAGGGAGGCTGACAAAGCTGTCTCCTTAGAGGTCTGCAAGAGTCTGACATATTCAGAGGCAGATGCTCACAGCTAACCATTGAACTGATCATGGGGTTCTCAATGGAGGAGTTAGAGTGAAGACTGAAAGAGTTGAAAGGGTTTGCAACCCCATGAAGAGAGTAACAATACCAACCAACCAGAGCCCCCAGGGTCTAAACCACCAGCCTGGGAGCACTTAGGGAGGGACCCATGGCTCCAGCTGTATATGTAAGGGAGGATGGTCCTGTCCATTATAGGCGGGAGAGGAGATCCTTGGTCCCATGAAGGCTGGACGCCATGTGGGGGAATTTGAAGGTGGGGAGGTGGGAGGGGGGTGTAGGTGGGGGCACATCCTCATAGAAGCAGGAGGAGGGGGGATGGGATAGGGGATTCCTGGGTGGGAGGGGGAAATGAGGTAAGAGGATAACATCTGAAATGTAAATAAAATATCCAATTTAAAAAAATGGCAGGGAGGAATGAAATACATATCAATCTGTGAGACCCTGTGGGCAAACAAGGGAGAAACCTTGGTTCTTATCCTCAATAGAAACAGTGACAGTGAAATTTTACTGTTTGTTGTTGTTGTTTAGTAAACTGCAAAGTAATTCATTTTATAGTACAGTTTGTTTATCGTGATCAATTGTCCAATAATCATTACAACACTTCTATCCAGGAAGAACGCTTTTTAGAATGGTCTTACGGTCCTGGAAAAGCAAACAAATTTGGCAAGAGGAGCTCAGCCATGGTGTTCCTTACTTCTTGGTGTGGCTCAAGATTTTCTGAGCCTATTTGAAATGCAGGCTATATCAGGGGACTTCCTCAGCCTTATTTTTAAAAATGTTTTCCTTTCTTCTTCCTTTGTCTGTTCTTCAAGGACATCATGTAAGTGCACAGCCTGGAATTATCCCGCAGAAAGCAGATTTCTCCTCATTCTCCCTGGAGTATTTTGTTATCACTGAGTTACGTTTAAATAATTTGTCTTGATGTATCTTCAGAATCACTGATTATTTTTTCTTTCTGAGTTGTCTAATCTGCCATTAATCCCACATTGTGTAGTACCATCTGAAACATTTCCATTTTGAGGCTCTGCCATTTCAAATTAGGTTACTTTAACACACTGAGTCTTTACTCAAGGTTTACAACAAATACGGTGCAGTGATCTCTATTTTAACGTCCTTGAATTGCAATTCTGACTTCTTGTTATCTCTGACTTGATTATCAATTTTTTCTTGACTAATTTTCGTCTTCAGTTTTGCTCAGTATTGTTCATGTTTTTCTGATCCTCCTCATGAACCATAATTTCTGATTAGACTTAATTTTACCTCTTTGGACACCAGATAGCTTATTTATATGTAAATTAATAAATACAGAAATAAATTAAATGTACATACAAAAGAGTGTTATGCCGATATGCAGTAAATCATTTGAAGCTGCTGCATTATTTGTGGGTTTGGTTTAAAAATTTGCCAGGTGATGCAGAACACCATTTAGTCGAAGGCTAACCCCCACCCCAAGACCTTTTTTTTTTTTTTTTTGCTTTTCGAGACAGGGTTTCTCTGTGTAGCCAGCCCTGGCTGTCCTGGAACTCACTCTGTAGACCAGGCTGGCCTCGAACTCAGAAATCCACCTGCGTCTACCTTCCAAGTGCTGGGATTAAAGGCGTGCGCCACCACTGCCCGGCTACCCCAAGACCTTTTAAGTACTTTACTTGATGATCCGTTCTCTAGTCTGCTTGGACATGGATACTATTCCCAGCCTTGTTCATGCTCTGAGCGATGGCTTCCTCTGATATCTCTCTAACCCTTCCTAATACTCCCTGCCTACATTCAGGTCCCTCTGCCTCCTTGGTTGATGCTTATCCTCAGTTGACTTCTCAAGAGCGATCCCAGGTGTGTCTTTGGAGAAAACACTCGGAAGCCCTCTCCTTTCTCTCTCTCTCTCTCTCTCTCTCTTCTTCTCTCTCTCTCTCACTCTCTCCCTCCCTCCCTCTCGCGTCCCTCCTCCCGCCCCCCGCCCCCTCCCCCTCCTCCCTCCCTTTCCCCCTCTCCCTCTCCCTCTCCCTTCCCCTCTCCTCTCTGCCACTTAGCTCTGAAAACACCAACCCTCTTGAACTCCCTGAAGGATCCATCTACCCACGTCAGGGCCTCCAACAGTCTTCCTTTGGGTTCACTCAACCTGTGTGTGCTTCAGCCTGGAAGTACTCCCAATCATCCAGGTGGGGGTATTTGCAAGGCTCGCCACATTTCGCCTCCATCTATTAGAGACAGCTGAACTTCACTGCCTACTGTCCAGCATCTTAAAAAACTGTGGCTTTGTATATTTTGTCTACTTTGGGGCACACGGAGAAATCTGATTTCTATTACCCTATTTTGGCAGGAAGGGGAAATTCTGCCTGCCGATACCTTCCTTATCGATTCCTTTCAATTTCAGACAGTTTGGTATCTGCTGTTTGCATGTGAGCATCTGGCGGGTATACATCGATTTCTTCTGTCCCTCACTCAGGTAAACTCCCAGTCACATCATGTTTGGTTCTTAAGGATCCCCTGAGCTACACTCATGTTAGTTCCCCTTGGCTTACAAGCCGTATGCGTAGGAGTATGGGGCATGGGTATATACATAGCGTGCATGACTATTATCTTCCGTTTTAGGGATGAGGAAACCGAGGAACACGTAGGTAAAGGAACTTTTTAAGATTTAGAGTTAACAGGGTGAAAACTGGCAGTTTGAATCAGCTCCCATGGAAGCCCTGCCACCTCCTCTAATACAGCTTCCTTCTTCCGGTGTCTCTGCACCACCACGCTGGTTCTGTCCGCTATCATCCCACGAGAATGATGTGTCTACCTTTAACCTGTCTCTGTGTTGCATTAAAGTGAGCTTCAACACCCAAATCTGATTTTTTCTTTCTGTTGTGCTTAAAATTTATCAGCGGCACTCCCTGGAGCACCAAACAGGGTCTCCCTGGCCACTTTCCCACTTCGCTGCCAATGTGGGTCTCTCTGGTCACTTTCCCACTTCGCTACTATTCTATTTGTCCTCTTCCATGAAGCTGTGGTGGTTGTTTGTTTGTTTAGGCTTTCATTTTGTTTTTTTTCCTGCTCCTCTGCCTGATGACTCTTGGTCATGCTGTTCCTATGACCAACATCCGTCACCACATTTCTCTACAAACAAACTCCATGTCTACTTTGACTCCCTATAGAATATCCTGTGTGTGACATCCTATTGAGCTGTTAGACCACATCCCATTCGTGGATAAATAAACAAATGAGCAGGTAAGTTCTCTGGCGAAGGCGATCTTGTAATACATTGGCAGTCTCGATTCCAATCCCAGATAAGCATTTCCATGTGTCATGTGAATTAAAGCTGGGAGAAACTTTCTGAAGGACGATAGTTTGTGCTACCTGTTGTGGGTGTTAGTGATGATTCTGGGTCTGCTGTCTTCTAAGGAGTAAGCCACTCCCTGCAGTCCCTACCTGACTGCTCATTCGCTTTATATGTTGACGTTATTTATTGATAACTCTAGAATAATTTTGATTGATTCGGTACTTAGTCTAAGAATGAATTCTTGATGATTTAGGCTTGTTCCTAGCTAATTAACAATGACAAATGAGAAGGACATAGACCTGACATTTCTAGGTATCCAGCTGTGTGGGGTTGTGTCTTAGATAATAAAATACTTAAAGTCCGGTGTGCTATAAACCATTTCATTGAGATCCCTGCAAGCAGAATCATAACTTAACTGCATTGCATTAACTGCTTGAAGGACATATTATCATCCCAGGCATGGGGCAAGAAGTAGGTTTTCTTCTGTAAAAAAATGTGTGCTTTGAAAAAAGAATACAGGCTGGTGATAAATGCAGCTCCCAAATTCCCAAGATGCAATGTTTACAAGACAGGATGAACGTAAGAACAGGAGGATTCAGCCATAAAGAAACATAGACAATGCAAACTAAGAGGCAGGTCTCAAAATTGTCAAGATTGAGGAAAAGAAAGAGTGATTCCCAGGTTGGAGACCCAGTTAACTGTGAGCCTCAGCACTAGTTTGGATGCTAAGCCACAGGAAGAGCATCAGTGTCACGCCTGGCCACATTTGAAAACAGTCTATTGCTTATAAGGTAGTTATTTTGTGGACGTTGGAATGAGATGTGCACTTTGCTATACCAAAGAAGGTCTCTAAACCACTTTTACAGCTCAGAGGTGAATCTGAAATTATAATTTAAAAAAAAGTTCAAAAGTCTGTACTATACAATAGGCAGAAAACAGATAAGTCAATGAAAAGACATGGTTTATATTCCAAGAAGAAAAGTTTCTCCTTTATATGAGCTAGAAACTATCACCATGCAGTGGATGGTCCAGCAGCAAGCACAGAACACACACTTGGCCCTGCAGACAGGCTCAGAGGCCCTGGGCTCATGGAGCCAGTTAAGGGGAAGATCTACATCTGGATATCAATACTGTGGTCTGAAGTGTCTGTCTGTCTGTCTGTCTGTCTGTCTGTCTGTCTGTCTGTGCCTGTGTGTCTGTGTACATGGTGTGCATACTCATGAGTGTGCAGGTGTGTGTGTCCATGCAGATGCTGGAGGAGGACCTCACACATTTTATTTCTAACCCTCTCCACTTTATTCTCTTCAGTCAGGATTTCTCACTGAACCCAGAACTCTATTTGTTTGAGCTCTGCTAGTAAGTCTTAGCTCTCCTCCTGTCTTTGCCTTGCTTTCACAAGCTGCTATTACAGGTGTGTGCAACCACATCCAACATTTTCCATGGTGTCTCCAGATCTGAACTCAGGTCCTTATACTTATATGACAAGCACTCTCACCCACTGAGCCATGGCCACTCTCACCCCAGGCCCTGGTGTGCATCGAAAAGCCCTTTATATGCTTTTATTTATTTCGAACACCACATTGATGCTTCATCTGCAACATAAGCAAGTTTCTTGCCTTCTTTCCAGCTCTGAGGCCTATAAGCTGTAGGCATAAAGGTGGGTGGCCAGAGAGGTCCAGTCTTTTCAAATCAGTAGCATCACCAACAAAAGCAGATGATAATTATGGCCCACATTTTACATGAAGAAAGCTAGGCTCAAGGATGCTTAGGGATCCACTGAAGATGCTGCAAGATGAAAGGGGTCCCAGAGATTCTAGTCCATAACCAATGCAGCCACATCCTCTTCAGCCCCTGTTTTTATCATTTGCAGTAAACAGATGAGATCAGGAATGTCTAACATCTCATGTAGCTCTAACGAGCTGTAATTCAGAGACAGAAGTTATTCTCATGGAGAATACAGACTAAAAGCAATTGCTGCAAATTACCACCGCGAGAAAAATATCAGCGTCGCTGGAGGGAGGCACTTCTCTCTCTAGCCTGAGAGTCACCTGCTGTGTCTCAGTGTGCTCTGAACCCTGTGGCCCCTCTGATGCTCAGTTACCCTCTCACAGCCTTTCCTTTGGTGGTCGTTCTTTTCTTTTCTTTTTCATTTTGATGTCTTTTTTAGTTAAGGACAACAAACAAGAAAAATGTCTTCCCAGCTTTCTCTATCCCTTCCTATCTAAATGCTGGGAGAAATGATGTATTTGTTTTCTCCCTTGTCCCCTCTTCCAGAGCCCCTTTAATCCCCTGCTCCATGCATGGCATAGGGGTATCAAGAGACACACAAGGCCACCCATAACTTTAGAGGGCCAACCCCAACAATCATTTCCAGTTGTCACTGGCCTTAGACAACTGAGTCCCAAGTCACAGTCCACCTCTCCCCACAACCCCCAATGCTTCTTTTCTCAGCCCTCCAAGATGATATAACCGGTTGTTTGGTTTGGTTTTTCTTTTAGGTTTCTTTGACAATTCCTCCTGCATGTTCTCTACTCGTCCCTACCTCCCAGACAGTTAATGTCGGAATTTGTTCAGACTAGATCCTGAGGCCACAGCTTGTCTCCTCACTCTCACCCCAACCCCAACCCCAACCCCAACCCCAACCCCAACCCCAACCCCACCCCACCCCCCGCACTGTCTCTTCCAGTGGCTTTAAATGTGTGTGTTTTCTGCACCTTTAATACTGACTGAAGTCTGAGCTCTGGATTGTCAGCTCACAGCTCTGTTTATCCATCCCTAAAGCACCTGTCTTGGCCACTGACGTAAGCATGTGATAGGAAAAGCTTAAAGAAGGGTTCCTTATTTTCATCATTTGGCTCCATGGCAGAGAAGGCCTAGTGGTGGGAGGGGCCTGCTCCTGGTAGCAAGTAGTTTCTGTTCACAGATTGCCAAACAGGAAGCAGAGTGAGCGAGACAGGAACCAAAAGCAGGAGTGAGTGCCAAAGGCCCATCACAGTGACATACTTCTGACAGAAAGGCTCTACCTCAGCCTTCAAAATGGTACCACAAACCAGGGACCAAACATTCAAAACATGTGCCCCTGGGGATTATCTCAGATTCAAACTAAAATAGAGCATCCAAAATTTAATGTATCTTAAGGTACTCCACCTTTCACATCCAAGTCCCCCTTATCCATCCTGTCTTGTTACTTGATTTCCCAACATGCTCAGCAGCGCCATCCTGCTTTGAGACATCCTCCTCAAAGCCTAGTTACTCCTGGCATCTTGCCTTCATCCCACATCCAACTGTGATGATAATTTTAAGATATTGTGTAATTTATTCTTTGAGAAAATTACATATGTACAGAATATATTAGAATTCTATCTATCCCCTCTTCCACCTCCAACTCCCTCCCTCAAGAGTTGATAGTCAACTTGGTTAGATCTGAACTCAACGGCCAGATACACCTCTAGGCAGGTGTGTGAGGGTATTTGAAGGAACAATTAGTCGAGGTGGGAAAACCCTCCCTAAATTCAGGCTCCACTCCATGGGTTGCGATCTTTGATTGAAAAATAAAAAGGGGGAAACAAACAAACAAACAAACAAACCACATTGAGTACCACCTCTCTCTGCTGACTGACTGTGGTAGAAACAGTGTGGTTGCTGCTCATACTCCTGCCCTGGCAATCTTCCACCTGTGACCATCAGCCGAAATACAATCCTCTTCTGTAAACTGCTTCTTGCCAGGTCATGATTTCAGCAAAAGAAAGCTGTAACTGACATATCTGCCATCACCCAAGAAATGCTGGGGCTGTAGAAATGGCTCAGTGGTTAAGAGCTGTGACTGCTCTTCCTAGAGGACCTGGGTTCGATTCCTAGCACCCATGTGACAGTTCACAACTGTCCATAACTCAGTTCCAGGAGACTTGACATCCTTATATAGACATACATGCAGGCAAAACACTGATGCACATGAAATACAAATAAATAAATAAATAAATAAATAAATAAATAAATAAATACCTTTTATCTCACTTTCCTAGGTGTCTCATACCCACTCAGTTTTCTGTGTTTCTACATGTATTACTCTGCTCATAGTGAAAGATACAGTGCTGGAAGATGGAGGAGTCCCAACAGAGACTCCCATCACTGTCACAGACAGCCTGTGTGTCATCTTGTCATCCGCTACTGCCTCCTTCCAGCTTCTCTTTTCTAAGTCCAGGGTGGCCTTTCTTTTTTTTTTTTTTTTTTTTAATTTTTTTATTGGATGTTTTATTTACATTTCATATGTTGTCCCCTTACCCCATCCCCCACCCACCCAGGAACCCCCAATCCCCTCACACCTCCTCCTTCTTCTTTGTGGATGTAACCTCTATCTACCCCCCCACTCCCACCTCCCCACCCTCAAAACTCCCACCCCAGGGTGGCCTTTCTAAACTACGTTCTACTTAGAAGTAATTACAGATCACATACTTTCAACATACAGAGGCACAGCATATGCATGACCATTTCCAAGAAGAGGAAAGAGAGAATCAGGAGGCAATACCGGACCAAAGCAATCAGCAGGGCCACCTCCAAATTCTACACCTCTATGTCTGACATGAAATCACTCTTCAGATCTCTAAGTCCTTTCAGCTTTGTTGACTGCAGTACACTTCTCTTTCTTGGGCTGGTTCCATTTCCTGTTAGCTCCTTTCATGGGCAGGAATCCCACAGCTCTGGCATCTCTAACATTTTGAGGTCTCTAAAGCAATCCAGGCTTCACCTTCACAGCTTCACACAAAGGTCTTTCTGAGCCTCTGTATAGGGATGTTCCTCCAGATGCCTGGCCTCAGTAACTTTCTTTAATCATGGAAAGAGACTCTACAACCCCTTTCTTGTATCCTTGGCTCTAAAGCCAGAACCACATGGCCGAAGCCACCAAGTTCTTCTGCTCACTGGAGCTGGAACATGGCCCCCTCATTCAAATACATCTGTTTTTCATTGTTTCCTTTACTCCCTAAACTTGACTGTCCTGGAACTTGATCTATAGACAAGGCTACCCTTGACATCAAAGACCTGCCTGCCTCTGCCTCCCCAGTGTTGAGATTAAAGATGTGTGCCACCACACCAGGCCCTAAGATTTTCTTTAATTTCTTTTCTCAAGTTGGAAGCTTAGGTCAAGTGAAGTCTCGACCTGAGGTCCCCACCCCCTCTATTCCATTTAGCACCAGGCTTTTCTTTACACTTTAATCTCCTTGAGCACTGGACTTAGCTCCCTTACACTTTCTGTTACTCCTTTTCTCCTCAAACTGTACATTTTGTATTTTTTTTATTTTTCATCTTGTTCCTTTTCATTACAGATATGCATAAGAATGAGCAGTAGTAGCTCCATGACATAGTCAATACTAGGCTGCCCTGAAATCTCCTCTGCCAACACCATTAATTCAAAATTCTTTAATTTAGTCTCAGCCAAATTTTTTCAGACAAGGGCAAAAAGCAGTCACATTTTTTGCCAAGATATCACAAGCATAAGAATGGTCTCTGGGCCACATACTAATATTCTTCCCTTCTGAAATCTCTTCAGCTGGTCTGCCACAGGTCAAATTAACCTCAGCACCATTTTCTTCCATGTTCTTACCAGGATAGCTCATTAAACCTGACTTAAAGTGTCCAATCACTTTTCTTGTCCAAAGTTCCAAAGTGTTCCCTATTCTTCTATACAAAAGCACGGTCAGGGATCAGGCATATAACAGCAATACCCTAAGTTCTTGGTACCAACTCCTGTCTTAGTCATTGTTCTATGGCAGCGAAGAGTCACCATGACCATGACAAATCTTATAAAGGAAAGCATGTAATTGGGGCTAGATTACCGTTTCAGAGATTTACTTTACTGTCATCATGACAGGAAGTATCATGGCAGGTGCTGAAGAGGAGCTGAGAGTTCTACATATGGACCTGCAGGCAGCAGGAAACCATGCTAGCTCAGTCAGTCAACTGGGTCTCAAGGAGGGAGTGAGAATTGAAAAGAAAAAGACAATTAGACAAGACTATAACATGACTCCAGCCAATGCTGAGGCTGAAGCAGGTTTACTTTTCTCCAGCCTGCTTTTATACCATTCTAAGTACATGCAAATAATAAGGTCAGTTCTAGGTCAAGGAACAAACAAGACAAAAAAACAAAGTCCCATGATCACTGTTTCTTGGGGCTTATCAGGATGACCAAAATAAAAGGAATGCCACGCATTCCTCCACTGAGTTCACCTTGAGCATTGAATTAGCCCAAATGTAGATATTCTTGCCTGAGCCAACTTCCCTGTCCTGGCCCAATGTCAAACTCTTGCCAAGTTTCTAGAAGCAGCCCCCAAACCCCTCCACAAACAAAAGAGAGAGAGAGAAAGACACTAGGCCTGACTTGGCCCCTTGAAACCTTAAACCTAGTGACACACTTTCTCCAATAAAAACCATACCTATTCCAACAAGGCCACACCTCCTAATCCCTTTCAAGTAGTGCCACTCCCTAATGAACAAGCATTGAAATATATGAGTGTATGGGGGGCCATTCTTATTCAAGCCAGCATAGATGTCAAAGCCAGGTATTCAATGTTGGTGTGAATGTACAGAGTCTCATATCATCAGGCCTGTATATTCACTTTCCCAACATGGTCATGACTCAAAGGCTCTACTGTTCCTCCCATCTTCTGGAGCCACTGCTCTGCCTACCCTCCCTGCAGACTTGTCACCATCCCTGCAGACCCCACATCCCTCAGACCCCACCAGCCCTGCAGTTTCCTCTTCCAACAGCTCATAATTACATGATTATCTGTTTGTATTTTGTTTAGTGCCATCCATACAGGATGTCAAACTTTACAGGGACAAAGGCCATGAACATCTCAGTTTCCATAGTAACCCCATACCAAATAACAGAAGACATTTAAGTATATATTCAACAAGTGCATCAGAGATGCTATTAGCAGAAATATAAGCAAATGTTGCCTAGTTTGAGAGTTTGTACCAATCTGTTTCAGAAGTTCAAGGTGCAGATTTTGATTCCCAGACTGAAGGAAACAAGGGGATAACTACGCAAAATCGCACTGCTCACAGAGAGTTGGCAAAGGGAATTCTAAATTTAACTAGTGACTTTTAAAAGCCAAATATGACTCTTTAAGGCCCATTTTATCCACCGACTGAGCTGTGTTTGGTTCTAATAAAATCACCTTCATAGTTTTTTTTTTTTTATTGCAATGGTGAACATTCATATGCACCCTTCCTAGAACTCAAAGTTTCATGAAAACCTCAAATGATTCTCAGCTATAGCGTCTTTGTTTTGTTTTGTTGTGTGTTGTGTTGTTGTGGTTTTTTTTCTTGAGACAGAGTTTCTCTGTGTATCCCTGGCTGTCCTGGAACTCGCTCAGAATACCAGGTTATCCTGAACTCAGATATCTTCCTTCCTCTGCCTCCTGAGTGCTGGGGTTAATGCCACCACCACCCAGCCACAGCAGTAGAGACTTCCTGTCAAGTTCTGGGGTAAGAGCAATGGTGGTATAATCTGTTATATTTGGGCGTCTACAGAACCTCACTGATCAACAACTCAAAAAGAGGTAACCCGTTCCTTGTACTGAGGTTTATTTGCTATCATGCGGTGTTTAGTTGGAGTACTGCCCCCAGTATAGGATAATTCCATTTAAATGTTTTAAAATATATGTATGTATTTTCTGAAGCTTCTATGCAGTAGGTTTCCTTATGGCTTTTAGGGCTAGTTATCACTCTTTCTATTCCCTTCTGAATCTCTAACCCCATTTAACCCTTCCCATTCCATTGCTCTATTATACTCTGCTCCATCTCCTCTCCTCCCCTGCAGCTCCTTACTCGTTGCTTGATATCTATGGGTATTCTCAATGAAGGATACATACCTAAAGAGCCAAAGCTAACATCCACATATGAAAGAGAACATGCAATATTTGTCTTTATGATCTGCACATTAGAGGTATGTAAACCTACACACACAAATAATTAAATAGACAAAGCCACACAGATAGACGGTAGAGAAGCTAGGATGGTTGAGATCACAGAGAGTCCAAGAAACG
The DNA here is from genome assembly GCF_004785775.1 of Grammomys surdaster. Classification (NCBI taxonomy): domain Eukaryota; kingdom Metazoa; phylum Chordata; class Mammalia; order Rodentia; family Muridae; genus Grammomys; species Grammomys surdaster. Next base: position 8,449,143 of record NW_021604595.1, read on the forward strand.
AATCCCTGGGCAGCTTTTGTTCCCAGGGAGTGACTCTTTGGTTAGCAAGATGAGGCACAGGCCTCTTAACAACATGTATGTGATTTTTTTTGTTTGTTTGTTTTTCAAGACAAGGTTTCTCTGTATAGCCCGGGCTGTCCTGGAACTCACTCTGTAGACCAGGCTGGCCTCAAACTCAGAAATCCACCTGCCTCTGCCTCCCAAGTGCTGGGATTAAAGGCGTGCACCACTACTGTCTGGCATGCCCGTGATTTTGATGTTGTCGATTATTGCAAACATACATCTCAGGATTAAATCTATATTCTACACATGCTTATCTCCATAAGCAGATGCTTAAGAAAAAATAACTTACATAGCCCTGTCTATCAGGAAAATTGAATGTGTGTGTGTGTTTATCATTTCCACCCCCCAAAACAATACAGTTCCATGAATATTCAACAGTGCCTAAGAGAGCAGCCTCCAAGAGGCGAATGAATAAACAGTGGCCTCACCATATAATGAAACTCTACATGGTAATAAAAATGAAGTATGGTGCATACAAGAGCGTGGATAAATCTCAAAGGTGTGCTAAATAAAACAAATCAGACCCAAGAGAATTCATGCTGTACAGTTCTGCTTACATGGATTTATGGAGTAGACTAATCTGATCTGGGATGACAGGAAGCAGGCCGGTTTACCTAGAGTTGGGGAATGCAAGAAGACAGCCAGGCATCCGGACAAGAGTGGAATTGAAGTCCTGGCTGATGGAAAGGTTCCACATCTTGACGTAGGTACTCAGGAAAACTTACTAACTGGACCTTAAAAATGAGTGCATTCTACACAGTGTAAATTACGACTCAATCAAGTTGGTCTAAAAGGGAAGGAAGGTTAGGATGATAGAGGCAGAAACTCTGAGTCTTAATTTGCTGAAAACTCAGGTCATGTCTTGGTACACCTGATCTCCCTCACCAGACCACATAACTTCCCATTTTTTTTAAAGTATTAAGTGATAAGAAAAAATAATCATCTATGTTTTACTAAAATTCTGAATAATAATCTTTTAAAACCATGGTTTTAGACATAGTTTCTTATTATATAGACCAGATCTCAAGCTCTTGATCCCCCTGCCTTAGCTTCTCAAGTATAGGGATTCCAAGCCTTCTCACTATGCCTGGCCCAAAATTGTACTCAAATGCCATTCCAATCTTCACTGGGGTTATGGCCCTAGCTAAGTAAACCAAGTTGGCCACTGATTAGGAAGCTGTGTGAAGGGGATCCTCTCCTCTCATTTTTGCTTCTTTCCTCCTTGTCATAGATAGAGGCGGGGGTCTGCTCTTCTGAGCCACAGTTCATGTCAATATCTGCTGGGAACGGATGATGGGTAACCCAGAGCTCACCGTTTCTGCGGATGTGTGCTTCAGGGGTAACTCGGCATCTATTCCATTCCATACTTTTAAGACTAACAAGCTATCAGGACTCAGTGTTGGGAGCCTTGCTGTACATTAAGGGCATTTCCTAATCTTGTGACTAGGTGTACACAAACTGGAACTACGGGAGGGAAGAGGAATAATGTAAACCCTCAGGCTGGAATGAGAAAGCCAAGGACCAGAGGAACACAGGATATACTGAGACCTTCAGGAGAGTGTTTCTTTTAGTTACAGGTAACAGGCCGTTGCTGAGGGGAAGACACAGTTTGGACTTGAAACAGCTTGTCACATCCACAGTCAAGAGCAGAGAGAATGAATCCAGGCGTATCTATTTAGCATTCCTGACACTTGGACAAGTTAGGATCCTCTGCCTAGGAATGGTGTTGCACACAGAGAGCTGTGCCTTCTCACATTCATTGACATAATCAAGACCAGCCCAGACAGACATACCCGCAGGCTAACCTGATGTAAACAATCCCTTCTTGAGAATCTTTTCCCTGCGATTCTACATTGTGTCAAGTTGACGACTAGACTGATTAAGATGAATCATCATACCAACTGCACTCAGGAGACATGTTTCATTTCAAAGTTTAACAATATTCATTTTACAGCATGCTTAAGACAAAAACGTTTTAGAGTCTGGATATTTTTAAGATGATAAAATATTTGCATGTATTTAGCTACTGTATTGGGCTACTTAGGCCCCACATCTAAGTGTCTAACCCATTGTCTCAGATATACCTTATGCACCATACGCTGACAGTAACGTTACACAATGCTTTAAACCATTTTATGCAAAGAACACTGTGGAACTTTATGCCTGTAGGGTTGTATTGGTGATAAGAAAGTGTTTTGATGCCCCATCTACTTTGAGAATGAACACCATTCTCAGCAATCGGACTGTAGACATTCCAGAAAATGTCGACATCACTCTGAAAGGGCGCACAGTCGTTGTGAAGGGCCCCAGGGGAACTCTGTGGAGGGACTTCAATCATGTCATTGTAGAGCTGAGTCTTCTTGGAAAGAAAAAGAAAAAGCTCCTGGTTGACAAATGGTGGGGTAACAGAAAGGAGCTGGCCACTGTCAGAACCGGCTGCAGTCATGTTCAGAACATGATCAAGGGTGTTACACTGGGCTTCCGTTACAAGATGAGGTCTGTGTACACTCACTTCCCCATCAACATCCTTAATCAGGAGAATGGGTCTTTGGATAAAATCCAAAATTTCTTGGGTGAAAAATACATCCAAAGGGTTCAGATGAGGACAGGTGTTGCTTGTTCTGTCTCTCAAGCCCAGAAGGATGAATTCATCCTTGAAGGAAATATATTGACTTGATGAGGAGCTGGTTCTTTCCCTAGGCTAGAAACTTCTGTAGGCAAAGCACTGGGCATGGTGAGTACAAAGCAGTCATTGAAAGAATGAATGATAGTGTTCTATCAGTTAGGTAACCCAGAGGACTCTCTTTTCCAAACAGCAGAACCGTAGCCACATGGTAAAAGCTGGATCTGCCTCCTCAGCACCATGCTGCAGGCTGACAAAGGCTGGTAGAAGTTTGTGGGCCGAGAAACTGGATTGTCATTAGGATGCAAACTCAATAGAGTTCTCTTTCCAGTCCTTAATCTCATCTGTACTTTCCTTTTAATAAACTTTGTGGAAATAACTCACCCTGAGTTTCCACTGTCTACTGCCAAGAACCTCGTATTAAGAAAGGCTCCTACCTGCAGCGTTTTGGGTTTTGGTGAATGCACTCTGTGGCACTTTAAAAGGTTACTTTTTGCTAGAAGAGATTGCTGACTAGGCGGTCCTTCAAGCGCATGGTTTTCCTAATAAAAACGTCTGCTGCCATCTGCTGGCCAAATGTACACCAAACGTGTTGGTTTGGTCTGATAAAATCCCAATGCAGGTCATTTGACAGAATTGGCATAATATTGAGGACTTACATTGCCAGTTCCTTATTGGAAAAGTTGTCATCTCTGCTATTGAAATTTGGAGAGCATTTGTTTTCCTAAACAGATCGTTTTCTTTAATTGCCTTCAAGTGAAATACATTTTGTGCCAGGTTCATTTTTGAACTAAAAGAAAGGTGGGGGTTGTAAATAATTAATTTCACAAAACAGAAGTAGAGTTGTCCAGACATGTTCTAGGTCCTTTGATCTCTAACCCAGGATTCCAAGAAAGTCTGAGGACACTCCTCATGTGTCTGGCCCACAGTGAGTGCATACTGATGTAGTCAGTTTTGACTTCAAGACAGCCTTGCATTCTCAGTCCTTGACTAAAGCCCAAATAGACCCAGGTTGATCCATCTGAAGATCCTGCCAACCGAATTGTACTTCTTAATCCCATCCCCCACCTCTGGCCCCTCTGAGTATGAGGAAAACCAGAGATACAATGCCTGACATCCTCAGAGGCCAAGCTAGGGCTGAGATTCCAACTGACTGCTTGAACCAGTACAAGTTCCGTGTCAGAGAAATTCATGCTCTTTTTCTACTAGATCTATAAAATCAGATGTGTACGAAATAATCCCCATGTATTCATGTATGTAGGGCATGTGCAGAGCAGAGCAAAACCAATTTTGTCAGTCTGTGCAAAGGCGAGGTCTGTCTGCCTTACACTTTAGAGAGAAACAGACAGTAAAGGCATCCTTTAGGACACGGGCACCCTTTAATGACCACAAGAAACATGACCATCTATCAGCCAGTGAAAAAAAAAGACCCAGGAGGTACCATGGTGTGCCTTGCTCTGCTATGTTCATCACCAGAATTTGGGTCAGTCTGAAGGGCCCACAGGTGATTCCATTCAAGAGCCTCGTTTTTACTGGAGAATCAATAGAGATCTGAAGGTCTATATGACATCGTCAGGGGCCCATTTAAGTTAGGGCCTAATGGGGAGGGAGGAGATTAATCTGTTTTCAGCTTCTCCTTCTCCGGGTGGTACAAAACTGCCCAGTGGTGGGAGAGGCAGTAATGGATATAATTCATATAATTGAGTGTCTTTCCCCTTCAAGGAAATAAAGCTCTTAATGTAAAAGGAAGGAAATGATAGGGGGGTGGTAAGCTGAAAGCAGAGAAGTGTCACTACAGCTAATACTGACATCTGTGCTGTGGCACAGGCATGTGTCATCTTCAGGCCCCAACACTCTTCAGTATAAGGCATGTGCATAGCTCCCACCTGCATGGAGTTACACACAGTCCCCTCCAGATTACTACTGGTCTCTCCACCCCTAAGCTCTAAGGCTCTCTGACAAGTCCCCAGTACCTCCCTTTTCTTGCTCAAATATATGCTGGAACTAGGTGAAGTGTGCAGATACCCTGGATCGGTTTTAGAGGAGTAGGAGTGTGTGTGTGTGTGTGTGTGTGTGTGTGTGTGTGTGTTTGTGTATGTAGACAACATACATGCTGTGAGTGAACTTTTAGGTGAAACTTCCATTTATCACCCTATGCCTAAGCATGCTTGGCCATGCATGGGATTAAAAACAGGGGCATCTGGGAAAAGGATGTGCAAAACTAACAAAGGCTTGCATAGCCTGAGCCTGTCAATCATGGACATACCCTGGCAAGCATGTCTTTTTCTTCTGTACCTATAAAAGCAAAAACAAGCCTGGGAAGTAACCTAGGAATCTTGGAGGAATCACATTCAGGAACACTGCTTCTTTGCTTCAGAATAAAACCCCCTTGCTGCTTTGGTATCTGTGCACACTCCTATAGTTCTTAGTACAAGATTCCAAGAACCTAGGAACATGTATACACACACACACACACACACACACACACACACACACACACACACCAGTGGGCTTTAATACCCTCATCCTAGCTCTAGCTGCCTGGAAACCTTTCTGCTCCTGCTTGCCTTTGGAACAAGATGTAGATCTCTCAGCTCTTCCTGCATCATGTCTGCCTAGACACTGCCATGCTCCTGCCTTGATAGTGGACTGTAAACCAGCCCCTATTAAATGCTGTCCTTATAAAAGTTGTGTTGGTCACGGTGTCTGTTCAAAGCAGTAAAACTCTAACTAAGACAAGGTGAATACCTTGTCCCCCTGCACTACTGTGCTAGTATAGTGGGTTGGGGGCAGGATCTACGCATGAAATAAACATTGCCTGACTCCACATCCCGTTGTTTCTGATCACTCCTCCTTTTACTAGAACCTACAGATTTACCAATGCACAGAATCCTTCCAAGACCTAAAGATAGAGAGAGGCCCATCTAACCAAGTTCTAATTCTAGAACTAAGCAAGTGGGGTTTCTAAGGAGCCAAACTGAGAAGCATCACGTCATCAAGCAATGTAACCTGGGTAGATTGCAAGTGCAGCATTTGTCTTTAAAATGAGAATTATTATCTTGACATAAAGACAGCTCAAGCACACAGAGGGAATGAGCAGACAGGCTTTGTTTTCAGTCAAGTGAGGGAGGTATGCATTTATCACACACACACACACACACACACACACAATGATGGGGTGGTAGTCATCATTGCGGCTGCCTTAGGCATCTCTTTGCAACAGAATATGGTCTGTTTCCACTCCACCCCTGCCCCCATCACCATGTACACATCCTTAAGGAATGTGATCTTTGCTGAGATCATGGGCAGGAAATGACCTTGAGAAAAGCTACTTGATGCCATTCCTTGAATAGTCTGCTGTCGGCTCCCCCAGACTGTCAGAGATGAGGTGGTAAGGGCTAGCTTCAGCTGTGCAAACAGAAGCCACCAAAGCATGCCAGGAGAGAAAAAACAAGCTAGTAATCAGAGCTATTTACGTGTGGACTAAACACAACCACCCCGACCCCTGAAAAAGGTCCACGGTGCTGTGACTCAGACAAATCCAAGCTTGGTTCTTACAGCTGACATCTTCCAGGACTGTTACAATGAGCCCCTCGTTACTATCTCAGGGTTTTCCCTGGTGTGAAGAGCCTCAGAGAGGTGTCCACTGTGGAAGTGTGTGCTACGGCCTGTGTTAACACGTCTTCTGGCGTGAGGAAATCTTGGATGTTCACCTAACCAGCCAGCTTTCTGGCCTTTAAGTTACACTGGAAATAATGAGGCAAAACTACAAAACTTGCCCCTGATCTGGCTTCTCTTCCAGGCTCAGATCCCCATGGATCAGTTTCATGGAACACTTTGGTCCTTCGCCCTCACAGCTCTTTGAACTATTTCATGACCTCCTGCGTAACTTTCTTCTCTTCTGCCCAGTGCCTTGCTAGGTTTCCCAGAATCCTTCAGCACTTCCTAGTTGTCGCCCTCCCTTACCCTTAACCACTGTAGTATCACCCATATGTAGGTCAATCTAAGGCACACAGGCCACTAGCTGCCTCCAGTGTCATCTTTCAAACAGATCCCAAATTTTTGTTCAAGTGCTCAGCACTCCCTCCTCTACCAATGCTTCAAGAACAATCTTTACCCACTTCTTCTCAGGCAGATCTGCTGGGTCTGAGTTAGACCATACCCCTTGCCTTGCCAGGGTCCACTGTTTCTGACCTGCGAAGTGATGGGCGATGAAGGGTTGTGGCTATTTCTGGGACTGTTCTCCACACTCTTACCCACCAGGCACTATTTTGGCACGAAGATAATCATGCCCTTTAATACACATGCATGTCTCCGTCCTCTATCCTGTAAGCTCAGTAACAGACCTTTGCTGCCTTTTACCCCTGACTCAATACAATGCCTGACATAAAGTAGACCTTCCGAATACGTTTGTTGAATGAATGAGTGATAGAAAGAATGCAGGATGGGGTAAGCACCCACCAAGGTGAATCTTCTTACTGTGCTTTGTGTGTTAACAAAGGATCAGAGAGCCCGAATCCTCAGTCAAAGGATCTATTTAGTCTAAATCTATTTAGTGCAATGCTTGGCAATGAAATGCAGTCTCATCTATAAGATCTGCCTTTTTCCAGAACAAGAGTCCAGGCCAGATGTAAGTGTTTTATCTTTCCTGATAAGGAAATAGTCCCTCCATACTATCTATATGAGGAGAGCGCTCATCAAGAACTTACAATTCTACAGAAAATGACCGACTAAGGAAGGTTTTAGGATACCCAAGTTACAGTGCATCAAGTGTTCTATAGTTTCTGCAGAGACAGCTCCACCTACAAGTTTGCCATCAAAATCAGCAAGACAGCGAGTCCCAAGGGTCATGAATTGGAACCATAAAATCCGATGCATGTGTCCCCTGCAGGGCATGGCAGGTAGATACGGAAGTTGGATAGAATGCCTGCCATCATGGTTACCTGAAATGTTAAGTTCAAAATCCTGCTCTTTCCCTACGGAGCTGTGTGTGGACCACTAAAGAACCATTTGCAGCTGAGAGCAGCACGCTTAGTTTTTTGTTCCTCCAATCATAATTTTTTTTCTGCCTGGACAGACAGATCCCTCATTGTGTCTGGAACAATCGTGGCATTCCAAACACAAAGCAAGCCAAAACAGCCTACCCCAGGGCCAGCTCTTTCAACAATCTATCGCTCAACAGCCCCGAGTTCCAGCCAGTTCGAGGACCCCGTTTCCTGTCATTGTTAGCATGTTGGGCCTGGAATTCCATCCAAATGGATTTGACCCCTTTACTAACAGCAGTGCATAGTTGCCTGATTAGTATATTCCTGTGTTTGGATGGGAAGTGGAGGGGCTGGGGGAAGTAAGGGCAGATAGACAAAGGAAATCATAAGGAAAACAGCTCTGTCTCCATGCTGTCACAGGAACAACTGACAGCTCTGGCTTCACTCACATGTGTAATGGGCACACACACACACACACATGCACACGCACACACACACACACACAAATGTCTTGCTATATATGTCTGATTAAAACGACCAGTTAAGGAATAGCAAGCATACATCCTTCTATTAGCAAAATGACTACAAAGGCTGTTCTATTTAGTCTCCACAAGAGCATACAGAAATTATAACCTCTGCAGTTGTCTCAAGCTGTTCCTTCAGGCTATTGTTTCCTTCTCACAGATTTTCCTGGTATTAGGTTACCAGGGCAATTCCTAGATTACATAGAACTGAAGGCCCTTCCAAGGCCTTCTGGCCACACCCTTGTTTGTTTGTTTTTTAACTCCTTCAGTGCTATACTTTCTTATCATGTTCATCTCTTCTGGAGCTCTGCTATTTAGATCAATTCACCATTACTTCTAGAACACACACTCACACAAAACACACACACACACATATATACACATACATACACACATACACATACAAACCCATACATAGACAAATACATCCACACACAAACACACACACTTGTCAATGACTAAAAGGCAAAAAAAAATAAATAAAATAAATTCACCATGTAAAGTCCAGTGAAGTTATCAAGACTTAAAACATACGCAGTTTACAGGACCTCAGCAAGAAAATGAATAGACAAGTTGGATTTGGTGACTCACACCTCAAATTCCAGCATTTGGGAAGCCACTAAAGAGTGCTGTGAATTCAAGGTCAGCTTGGGCTATATAGTGAGTTCTAGGCCAGCCTAAGCTATGAAGTGAGGCTTCATCTCAAAAAAAAAAAAAACAAAAAAACAAAAAAAAAAAACAAGAAAAAAACACACACACACAAACAAAAAAACAAAGCCAAAGAGAAAAGACAGAACTGGAGACACTTTTGTTAGTATAAGTCTGAACCCAGTGACGCCATATTCAGGGGCCAGAGGACAGGCGACTCCTGCATCGTTACTGAGGCAACCACTCCCAGGATTCACCTGTCTTGCTCACCTACACCTGGGAAGTTACATGTCATCACCCACTTAAATAATTGAGACCGCCCCAACCTCACTCTCTTCCTCTTCTCTTCACCTCCTCCACCATTTCCCCCAATTCTCTCTCCCACCCTCCTCCCTAAATAAACCCCCTCCTGTGGAACCGGATCGGCCTGTGTTTTCTGTCCAAACCACGCCCGGATTCTTACAACTTTTTCCAAATCATGTATCTCATAAGGGACTTGTATGTAGGGTGGATGGGGAGCCATCACAACCCCATAAGGGCTCTAGATCCACCCCAAAAGGGAAGCAGAAGATCAACCCACATTTGAAAAGTTGCTCATTAGTGGCCATTAGCCACCAAGAATGTGCTAAATGGAAAAGTAAGATGCCACTTCACTTTCCTGAAGATGGCTGTCATAGAAAGAACAGACAGTAACAAGCACTCTTGAGAAAGTAAAGGAATGGGGCATCAAGGCAGTGTTAATGGGGCTCTAGAAATCTGAGCAGCCATTCCTGAGCAGGTTAGAAACAGGGTCACCACAGGACCAAGTAATCCTGCCGCTAGGTATGTACCAGAGAAAAATGGAAATACAGGCCCATACAAAACCTTCCCAGCAAAGTACATGGCAGCATCCATCAGACACTGACAATAAAAGCAATGCCCATCAACTGACAAATGACTAATAAAACTACGATATATTCACTCAATATATTACTATCCAATAACAAAAGAAAATTAAGGTAGTAATGCATGCTACAGCCCTGGCAGGCCTTGCACATTTACTAAGGGAAGGAATCCAGTCATAAAGAATGATGTCATTCTACACAATGCCCAGAACTGGCAGACTATGGAGGCGGAAAGTAGGTTCACTGTTGCCTAGGGCTAAGAGAAAGAGCATCCTGAATAGATGTGTCTGCAAAGAAGGGCATAGATGGCCAAGAGAGAGTGTAGGAGCCTGACAGCTAAGGGCTACGGGCTTTCACGCTAGAATAATACACAACTCTGTAGTCAAAGCCACTATTCTGTGTACTTTAAATGAGCAAATTTTATATCATACAAACTCTGAAACTGACCATTCATTGAATAACACCTGATTTATATACACTCTGAAGCTAATTGAATTTGCTGGGAGATTTAATTGAAATAGTACTGGGATTCAAACCAAGACTCTTACAGTCATGTCCCGACACTGACCCCACTTGAAACAGCTAAGGCAGGTCTCTTCAGATCAGCTGTTGTGTTCCCACCTGTCAAGGGATGAGGGTGGACAGATCCTCTCTGAGGACCTTCCCACCTTTCATTTCTTCGAAAAAAAAAAAAAAGCCACTGACCTTTGAAACAATTGTGCTGATAAAATGTGCCTGACTGTTCTTTGAACCCTCCAGAAGTTATCATGGCCTTTTCTTTGGTTTTCACGATCCTACCAAAGGCTCTGCTGGGTGACTAAAATAATCAGTTAATTGTGTTTGATTTCAATGAAAGCAATGTGTTTTAAATTAGCCTGATAATGATAGCCTTTTCTGTGTACTGAGGTGGGTGGTGGGGTAGGGACTTTTGTCCACTTGGAAGTGGGGCTCTGTGGGGCCTGTGTTTGGCCTGCAAAGCCCCTTCTTTGTACTCACACTACGAAGATGTAGAAGTACTCTTTGGTCTCCCTTTGTCACCTGAACCCATGCTAAATCTTGTTCCTGGATGCCCCTGGAGCATGGTTGTATGCCTGTTAGCCAGCTGCACATTAATTTTGCCCTGTGAATGAATCTACTAGATTTTCTGGAGGTGATCTTTATTGCTTCTGACTTTTGTAGGCTTGACGGTGGTGGGTGTAGGGTATTGTAACTCCCAAGTTGCCATGTAAGATTCACAGGCATGTGTAATACGCAAGCCACGGTTGTATGGAAGGTGACCAGAGCTTGTCTCCAAGCCTGCGTGTTTATGAGTGTGAGGAGAATATTGTTCTCCCTCTTCCCCAGTGCCCTGCAGCCTGGTGGCTTTATACCAAAGATTCTCGTTTCCCATCAAAACAAGTATCTACGACTTAAACTATAGTTTCATCCAAATGCTGCCTTTCTGCCAAAGCTTCATGTCTACCTCCACTGATTCCCCTTTTCGTACATCCCGTTATAACAGTGACTGTCTCGGTCTGGTTGTTGTTGTTGCTGTTGTTGTTGCTATAACAAAATGCTTGAAGCCAGATAATTTATAAAGAATGACGATTCACTTGGATCATGGCTTAAAGTGTGGAAAGTCTAGACTATGGTGCTGGTGCTGGTGTCTGGCCACTGCATCTGTGCAACATGGCGAAGTGCAACACATAACCAAGCCAATTGTACCAGTTCAAATCTCTGCCGTCATAAGGCCACTACTGCTATCTGGAGGGACCTCACCCCCTGATGTCATCACATCCTAATTACTTCCCCAAACCCTACCTCCAAACACATCAGCAAATGAATGTGAGGATTGGGTATCTGATTCATGAGCTTTAGGGGAAGGAAGACACATTCAAACCACAGCAATGATCGTAAACATAAGACACCATCACTGGTGACTAGTTGTGTAACACTTGCTGTGATGGCTGGTCTTCATTATCTGCAAGAGTATATCTGTAACCAACTAAGATCTGAAGATCTGGGAACGTCTGAGATTTTCTAGATTTTTTTTTCTAGATTTTTTTTTCATCATTCGAGGTGGGAAGACCCACCCTAAATCTGGACCACACTTTCTGGTAGCAGCCAACATACGAGGACAAGAGAGAAGGAAGCTTTTGCTTTATGACTGCTTGCCCTCACTCTCACTGGCGAGCTGTCATGCTAAGGCACGCTGAGGCCCTGCTGCTGAGGCATTCCTTCGCTAGTATTAAAATCTACTTCTTTGGGATTCCAATAAATACTGAAGACTAGAAGTTCTATCTAGGATGTCCCTGAGGCTATAGCATCAGATTGGACTACTGAGACATCCCATCTCTCCTACCTTGAGTCCACAGATGGACTTCCCAGACCACAAGCCATAAGCGACTTTTTAAAAAATTCCATCTGTTTATCCAGGTGGTGGTAGCAATGCACACCTTTAATCCCAGCACAGGGGAAGCAGAGGCAGGTGGATCTCTGAGTTCGAGGCTAGCCTGGTCTATAGAGTAAATTCCAGGACAGCCAGGGCTAAACAGAGAAACCTTGTCTTGGAAAACAAAATCCATCTCTCTATTGATGTAGGTACATATGAATGTATGTGAATATATATTCATTCTATCAATCACATTCATTGTCTATCAGTTCTGTTCCTTTAGAGAACCCTGGTTAACATACCTGTAAAACCAGCGTCTTCTACTGGTTGCTGAAGTCAGACTTAGGCTACTCCTTCCATTCCTAGAACAATCACAACAGGCGTGGCATGAACTTAAGTCATTGGCTTTATCCAAAATGGAGCTTGGGGGACATGTGCAAGGATGCCATTCACACTGCTGATCTAAGACGGTCCAAACACTGTGATCATCCAACAGATTTCTGAAACACAAGTAGAACATTCTCCTAAATGCTATATTCATGCTCTGCTTATAATCCAGGTAGAAGATCGCCCAGGGTGAGGAAGCATGTCCTAAACAAAGAAATGACAGTGTCATCACCTTCTTTCTCCAGTTCTTCCATTGGGAGAAAGGACTTCTTTCCACAGTTTTCATTGCTTCCCAGCTGGAGTCTCTTCATCAAGAACTTAGATCAGCCTTCGTGTATTGCCTGACAATATCTTGATTATGGTAATTGAAGTGCCAAGATCTATCCTAAATGTGCATGATACCTTCTAGTGGTAGCCCAGACCATGACCACTGTCCATGAAAATGGATTCAAATTGCCATAAGCGCCATGTTCTGAACTGAGACAGTTTCACAAGCTTTTTATAGTTACAGATCAAAAGAAAGTCATGAATCAAGAGATTTCTCAAATATATTGGTGGGAGCTGGGGATGTCACTCAAAAGGCTGTCCAAGGATGCAGCTTTTGCCCTGTGCCTGCTTGTCTTTGCAACTTACTGATGAGCTCATTTACCATGTTGCTTCCACTGCAGCTGCTGTTGCCATGGCTGCCATTAGAACCCAGCTTCTTCATCCTTTCAACTTGACCTGGGGAATCCTCCAGACTCTCAGCAGCTGACTGGGAATACTGAGACATCCAGCCTTATGGATTGAGAAGCTACCATTTTTCATTCTCTGAGCTTGAAGACAGCCGTTGTTGACTTCCTGTACCATAAGATGTATAAGCCAATCTAATACATCCCCCTTTAATATCAGGGTACCCCTAGTATTATGACAGGAGGGAAATCGGTTAAACTCTCAGAGCAGGTGGGGCTCATCTTCTATGGCTCTTCATCTCCCTCCAACCCAACATGCAGGGGGATAGGGAGACACCTATTATCTATGCATACCGGAGATCTTGGGCTGTTACATGACTGCACAGTGGTACCATTTAATACAGAAACTCACAATGGCCCATCAGACTTTTCCTGATTCTCAATCCATTCATGTCCTTCTGTGTCTTATCAAAACCAGAGAAGTTATACAATCTCCCAAGGCTGCCCTTCTCCATGACAGGAAATCACTACATGGTGTCTTGAGCATTGTTCTCAAATGTTAGGCCCTTGCTTTCAGCAGCTCAGGGTTTTTGTTGTTGTTGTTGTTGTTGTTGTTGTTATTGTTGTTTTCCATCTCCAGACTCATTTGAAGCTGTCCCATAACCCGAAGTCCCTGGTTAATGAATTAATCCCCCCGAAACAGTAGTCATTTAATGTGTCCTTTATGGGCACCAGTAGTTCTAATTTTGAAAGAAGCCATTGGTGTGGGCTACAGTGGATGCTGGGGAATATTCCTCTATGATAGATTTCCAAGAACAATCCCACCAATCTAGGAAGCTCTGTTTCTCGTCTTCTCAAGTAAGCCACGTAGGTGTCCTGGCACTCCTCAGCAGCCCAAAGACAGAATTTAAACTTTTAAGGATCATAGATGATCCTCTGGTATCCAGACAATACCATTTGAAGGAGGGTAGTAAAAATATCTGGAAAGATTTTTTCTGAAACTAGAAACTGGGGCTTACTAAATGTCTAGAACGTCAGAAGCTCTGTCAGATGGTCATTCCAAGGGCATTGTCTCCTATCAGTTTGGGAGCATCAGACCCTATCTGTGTCCTCACCACAAGCTCATGGTGCATGGCAGGGGGTTGAAACAGGAGAATTTCCCCTTAAAGCACTACTGCTCTGATGAGTTTTGGAAGACACAAAGTCAAGAGCACAACTCACTTGCCTCAACACCCCCCCTCCTCTTTCCCACTCACCCGACAAGAGCACACCAGAAGTACACCAGCACCCAGGTCCCACACCACACCCTTTCTTGTATCAGCCTAATGGCCTGGTTCTCACTGGCCTTGTTCATTTGCTGCACCTTTCTCATCCATGGCCTCTGTCTAACCAAAATCCCACTTTCCTGTCAAGTTCCATCTCAACGCTAGTTAAGGAGCCAGATGGTCCAGCTCATGAACCCTGGCAATTCGGAGCCCACCAGAGCCCTGAAGGGAGAGACAGGATGTTTCCAGTCTCATGTTGTTCACTCTTCTAAGCATGGGACTAGCTCTGCCAATCCCTCAATCTTAAGCCTACAGTTCAAAGAGGGTTTTAACAGGATTGTATGTGTTTTTAAAACTCAGCTGTCCTGGGGTGATGGTACAACATCTTCATGCTTTTTAAAACACCTTCATCTGGAGCGTAGGTTTCCTACCCACTCTCTCTTTCCACTCCCCTCCCCTCTTCTGTCCAAGTTTTAATGGCTCAGATGGAGTGGAGACCATATTTGCTGTTCATGTTTGTTTGAACACTTCGGTTCTGTGAAAATATTTGCCTCCCGAATTCCCAATGACAGACAGATGTCCTAACTCATTGCCGTGATTTTTTTTTTTTTTAAGTTTCTTGGCAGAGAGGAAATTTGGCTTCACATTTCAAAGAATTCCTTCTTCTATGAGGCATCTTGGTGTCTCTCCCGCAAAGGCACTTGTGATGTGCACCCTGAAGTGAAGCCATCAGGATGGCCATAGAAAACAGAACCTGACTCTTCTCTTCCTCCAGGATCCACTAATTAACTCAATGACCTTGGGGTTGACCTCTCCATTCTCAGGTTTCCTCATTTGTAAATGAGGGGCTTGTTGGCTTTCTAAGGTTTCTTCCAGCCCTGACCTTCAGCAATCCTATCAAGACAGGCCACAGAAAGGAAACCAGCCTTTTACTCCAAGGACGGGGCTTTTCTGAAGAGCATTATAAATCTGCAGAGTGGGAGGTCTCTACCAAGGATTTTTCCTCAGTCCTGCTGTATCTTGGCTGGGGAGGGGGGCTTCGGGAGAGATTTAAGGGACCTCAGTAAGATCAGAGTGAACTCACTCTCCTCCCTTGGGACTCCAGTGTAAGGGGGAAAAAACTATGGAATCTGATTCCTTGTAGCAACCCAGATCCAGCGGTAGGCAAATTGGTTAGTCTACCTTGTTGATATAAAACCCCTCACCTCAAAATGAATATGATAGTTTATCCTGGAGCCAAATATGAGTAACCACTGTCCACGAAAATGGGTTCAAATTGCCACAAATGTCATGTTCTGACTTGAGATCATTTCACAAGCTTTTTATAGTTACAGATCAAAAGAAAGTCATAAATCAAGAGATTTCTCAAATATATTGGTGGGAGCTGGGGATGTCACTTAGAGGGTAAAGTGCTTGTCACGCAAGAATGAAGGCCTGAGTTCAACCCCAAACATCCACGTAAAAATACCAGGCATGGTGGCACACACTTCTAATCCCAGTGCTGGGAAAGAGAGACAGGTAGATCCCTGGAGCTACAGGCCAGCAAATCCAGCCAACTGTCACTAGGACAGTTCTGGGTCCTAGTGAGACCCTGTCTCGAAAAATAAAGTGGGCAGCTCTCGAGGAACAACACCGGAGGGTCACTTCTGTCCTCTACAGGCACATGTACCTGGATATACATGAACACACACACCCACACACACACAGACACACACACACACACATCATTGAGAACATACAATAGGGAGACTATACAAAACAGGGAAGTTTCTGCTGTATGTTTGTGATGACATTCTTAGTTATTTTGGGGGTGGGACGTGGGTTGGTTGGAAGCCGAGAAGTCTGTTCATGCATTCCCAAAGGAAGACCGGTAGGTAACAAATGCCTATTGAAGGGACTAAAGATGGACCAAGATAATTTGGATTCAGATCTGCAACATCCCAACTCTCCACAATCCCTGAAGTTGGAATCAGCTAATCAGCCTTGTAAAATCTTTCACACAGAAGTGGCTCCTCTCCACCCTTTGGGAACTTCCGTTCAGTCTGGATCTGAAAGGGAATGTAGATAAATATGTTTTCGTAGACGAATTACATGCAAATTGAGGGAGAGATGACTCAACAGTTTGGAGCCCTATTTGTTTACAGTCAAATTAAGCTTGCCCTCTAGAACCAAGAAATGTAGAAAAAGGCCATGATCTATACAGCACTACCCTTGGCAGGCATCTGTGGGGTGCCTCCTGGGTCGTGTCAAAGCTCTGTGCTGCCTCTTTCTTTAAAGACTTGTTATTTTGTGGGTTTTGTTGATGACACAGAGCAAGAATAAAGGCCACTATCACAATTTCTGAGGCATTTTGAACCAAGTTTAATAAAATACTAGCCCGGGTGACAGGTGTTGGCCAGGTCCATTCCTGGGATTCCTGGAGTATAACACTAAATTACATTAGTCTGGGGTTTATAAAGCAAACTCCATAAGGATATGTACTTTCTGCCTTTATCCAATCATGAGCAAGCATACATCCTGATGTATGTCCTACCTACATACCTCCCACCTACTTGGGATCAAACACATCTCGTACAATTGAGGCAACCAAGCTTGTCTCCAGAAGTGAAAACAGGTGGCTTTTTATATTGCATGAACAACAGCCTCCAGCATTCTAGGAAGTTAAAACATAACTTTAGCCATCGTAGTATGTGTGGGTTTTTTGCATGAGTATCTGTGGATCATGTGTGGATCATGTGTGGATCACGCTGGATGAGGCCAGAAGAGGGCACCAGATTCCCTCTGGACCTGGAGTTAGAGATGGTTGCGGGCAGCCATGTGAATGCTGGAAATTAAGCTCAGGTCCTCTGGAAAAGCAGCTAGGGCTTGTAACCCCTGAACCTTCTCTCCAGCCCCTCCCCTCCCACTGCCTCTTTAATACTAGATTTCAGGAAGTCAGAGGAAGGACAGGGTTGTCAACACCTGGAGATTGTTCCCGCACTGGGCTGATAATTGGTGATCAAAGTTACAATTGTCACTTTGCTCCTACAGCCGACAAGTCTGATCAAAGCCAAAGGAGCAGCTGTAGGGAGTTTGACGCAGAAACCTGGCCTCTGCCTGGACGCCACTTGGCCTTTACTCTGCCTGGATGCTGTGTCTCTGTCTCTTTACTGTTCCCTGGGATGCTTACCTAATCAGACTTGTGGCTAGTACTTCCAGCAGGGAGCCAGTATCACTTTGACACACTCTCTGTTGGGAGGCACAGCTGACCTTCACTTTGTCCTCCTCCAGAGCTATCACCACGGAGGAATCCAAGAAACTCAGTTTTTGGTGCTCAATTCCATTCTTCACTCCGGGTTCTCTGAATATCCATCTGTAGTGAACAGCAACCCGGAGTGATGAAAAACACCACCTTCCCTCAACATTTCCTGAGAACAATACAGGAGTTTTCATTTATGCCCACTAAGTGGATGTCTGTGTGCAGAGGGGAATGGTGAGAAGAGGTGTGAGGGCCAAAGTTAACCTATAAATCCCACTATCCAGGGATGGATAGCTTCCTGGAATGGTGAGGGCTATAGTTCTTGTGAGATAACAAGCTACATGGTTTTGCGCCCCTAAACAAGTTTGTTCGACCCAACTAAACAGGATGTGCTTGATCACATGTAGGTAGGAGATCCATAGGCAAGAAATACATCAGGAGGTAAGAAGCTGGCCCCTGATTGGAAATCACTTATGGTGGCTTTACGAGTTTGCCCTTTAAGCCTCTGCTAAATGTGACTTGTCACAATTTTCTGGGAATTGTTAAATGGTCCTCGCCAGAATCCATTAGTCTGGCCAGTATTTAATTAAAGCTTGCTTCAAATTTGGCTTAAAACTTGTGGAACTCACCTCTCGTGTGCAATTCTCAGGGTTAACAGAGAACTCAAGAGTCTATACCTAAAAACAGGAGGGTGGCATTTAGGATTCTTTATACCCAGCTATGAGTTCAAATTGGTTAGGAAAATCTCATGACCAATGACCTAGTTTATAATAGTTTGGAGGACACTCCATATGGAAAAGGCTCAAAAGTCGAGCCTAGAGGAAATAGAAGTTGCTTCTGCTCGAGATGTTTAGGGAAGGGGCTAAGAGGAGACAAGGTCATGGGGATTTAGTTTTAATGTATTCCTTGAGAATGTCATACTCGTAAGCAATGCATTATGATTACACTCATATCCAGCTCAATTTCCTTCCAGCTTCCTCCAAATGCCCCCAAAATACCCCCCTCCAACCTACATGCACTATGCATCTGTTTCTATCCCACTGGGTCCAATTAGTCTTGCCTGTATGTATGTCCCGAGCTGTGCAGCCATCCACTGGAGAATGAGCAGCCTGGCCCTACTAATGAAATGACCACATCCCCAAAGAAAAATGACTGTCCCTCCCCGAACTGCTATCAACTGCCAAAAGCTCTCCAATAATGCATGAACCCTTGTAAGCTCCTCCACTTTCTTGCTTGATCTTGTGCAGTTCTTGTCTAGGTAAACATAGCTACGGGGAGTTCCTATGTGCACCAGCCATAAAACACTCAGAAGACAACATTTCACGGCACTGTTGTCCATCCTCCAGCTCTTACATTCTTTCCAACCTTCTCTTCCACAACATTTCCTGAGCCTAGGTAGGGGCCAGGTGTGAGGGGTAATGATGAAGACATCCCTTTTGGAGCTGAGCCCTCACAGTTACATAGACAAGATGATCTTTTTTTTAAAAAAAAATCTCAGACAATAGAAGACATACACACACAGATGTGTATTCACCTGTATAAATAGACCCATAGACATCCATACATGCACTCATTCATACATGTTCATAGCTGTAGGAGGAGCTAATGTGGGAGGAGTTATGAGAGGAAGAGGAGGAGTAAGGAGGAGAAGAGGAAAAGGAAGAGGAGGAGCTAGGAGAGGAGAGAAGGGAGAGAGAGGATAGAGGCAGATGTTCACGTATCTGTAGCAGTCAAAGGTAGTTGGTATATCTAGGTTGAGTATTGGGTTACACTTCTGATTGTATGAGTATCTTGTTACTGATTATTACCAAATATATAAGCCTATTAATCTTTAAGCATTAGAGTCTCATTCTCTTACTGGGCCAGCATGGATGGCGGAATGGTCTGGGCAATGCCCAGCCTTTCGGAGACAGCGTGGAAGATTGGTAGAGCCATCTCCAATGGCTGAGTGGCAGGGCTGGTGTTTCTGGTGAGCACGTGGCCTCTGGCCGAGAAACATGGCGGCTGAGCTAGGCAGAGCCACTACAGCTTAGATAGTCGGCTTGACCAGAGGCCGATTTTATTTAATTACTACAACACATAGCCAATGGACCGATATAATTGTGGTCAGATTCTGTGGGTTGTTTTTGCCCTTTGATCCTGATGAGCTCCCAGTCACTACAGTCTGCTGCAGAAGCAAGGCTCTTTAAGGTAGCATGACTCTGTGGGACTTTGAAATCTTGACTACATCTCTGTTGGTTTCACACAAGAAATGGCAATCCATTTATTCGGCAAATTCCTTTTTGGTGTGCACCTTCCCAGGTCTAGGAAGTCAATGTAGCTCACAGGACTCTCTCCTGGGCTTATGACACAGCTGTGTGACCGTGGAAAGGGCATTAGAGCGATGCTCGTTGTGGAGGAGGAAGCCAAACGTTCTGAATGCAGACACAGAAGAGGGAATGGCTGGCTCATCATAAAGAAGCTAGGAAGGAGCCCACCGATGAGAAAATGTGTGCTGAGCCTGGCAAGAGGAGAAGGGGCTCACTCAGGAAGCTGGAAGAGCATCGACAAAGGCTAGGGGTGGGGGAATCACAGGTAACATCACAGGTGTTCTGTAAACAGCAGCTAATCTCACGGAGTTGAAATTAAAGCCTGAGTTGTATTTGGAAGGACACTAATTGACCACCACGTTTATTTTAGCTCGTGGCATAGGCAATGTAGTGCTACGAAGGGACCATCTCTCTGCCTTTCCTCTCTCTTTCTGCAGGCTCCTCCCCCTTTCCTCTTCCTTTCAGTCTTCCTAAGTAAACATCATCGTCAATTGTGGATGACAGGCTTGTCTCCCCATTTTTGTGTGACTTTAGCAACAGTGATGAGATGAGGGTGGAGTCAGGGAGGCAGAGAAGTCAAATGAGGGGACTGGGGCCATCTTTCTCCTAGGAGCTGATGAAATAAGTCCTGCCTTCAGTCATAACCATAGAAAGGATAGTTCACAGATTAAGGCCCAGTGAGCCAGACTGTTAGGGTTGGTCTGGTGTTGCTATGTATTCAAATGCTAAACTCTGTACCCAAGATCTGATTGCCCAAGATGAGTGAATTCTTGAGTATACCAGCTCTTGTTGTGCAAACCTAGCTCTCCAAGTTAATCGGTGAATAATAAGCTAATGCCTATGATTGAGCAGGAGAGAGAGAGAGAGAGAGAGAGAGAGAGAGAGAGAGAGAGAGAGAG
>NW_021604595.1:8470019-8473192 GCF_004785775.1 Grammomys surdaster
GAGAGAGAGAGAGAGAGAGAGAGAGAGAGAGAGAGAGAGAGAGAGAGGAGAGAGAGAGAGAGAGAGAGGCGGGACTTGAGGATTGAGGTGGAGCCTCAGAGAGGAGAGACCAGAGAGGGAGAAGGGAGGGGAGAAGGAGGGGAGAAGGCAACCATGAGAGGAGATGAACCATGAGCACATGGCCAGGAGAAATAACAAGCATCAAGGGACATATGGCTGGGGTTTAAGTTAGAATAGCTCAAAACCTGCCTAATTTAAGCTTACAATTTGTGAATACAATACCAAGATTGTGTGTCTTTTGTATGAGCTAGATAGAATATATAATTCCAACTACACCAGATCACCTTGATCCATGGACGACTAAATAATTCCGTTGAGGGTTATTTATCTCCTTCATGGCCCAGGGTCTGCAGCAGGTTCAATGGACTCTTCTGGGAACAGCTGTCACATCCCAATGGCAGGAGCTCAAAGGACATCCAACTCTTCATTTCTCTCAGGCTCTTGCTTGGGGTCTCAGAAGACGTATCCATGAGAATTCATGCTAGAGTCAGAGCCTAGGAAACCTGAAAGACCTTTTCAGAAACAACATCTTTCTACCTGGCTCAGACAGAGAAGCATTCTGCCTGACTCAGCTTAGAAACCAATCTAGAGACCAGAGATTCTGACAGTAGGAGGGTCCAGTTATGAGCAGATGAGAAAATACACAGAGACCATCCATCAGCAGGAATGTGATGGTGGTAGGGACTAGAGGCATTTGGGAATATGAGGTTCACAGTGCCTCTGAAGGCAGCAGTCATCCACTGCTTCTGCCTTCATCTACCAGGGGCCACCATCAGGCAATGCTGCCTGCAGACATGCACACACAGTTAACTGTGAATGAAGACAAAAAGAATGGCTGGTCCTCTCGATTCAGTTTTCTTTTAGGTTCTACAGTATGCTATTGGTGCTTGAAATATGCTCTTGACTGAAGGAGAGTGATGGACTACTTGAGCTCCAGATTTAGTGAGAGACCATGCTTCAAAAGGGAGATTAAGGAAGAAGCCTGAAGTTGGGCTTACACACACACACACACACACACACACAAATATATACACATATACATACAGAAAATATTTCTTTAATGAGCTGGTCACTGGAGAGATGGTTCAGTGGTTAAGATCACTTGTTGCTCTGGTCCAGTTCCCAGCACTCACTATAACTATAACTTCAGGGGTTCCGTCACCCTCTTCTGACTTTCTCGGGCACATACACACAGATGCATACACACACACACACACACGCACACACGCACACACACGAGACTAAAAATAAGTCGTTGAAAAAATGACCTCAGTGAACTGATCACATTGCTCTGCTCCAGCAGGCCACGTTGAATGTAATTCTAATTCAGTTATGACTGGAATAAAACCCAGCTGCCTCACTTGCTACACACAGCAACGAGAATCCTACAAGGAGCCATGGTGTAGGAGGAAGGAGGCGCCATAATGGACTTTGCTTAGCTGGCTTTATAAATATTTTCCTATCCTGGTCCTCCGTCCTCCAAACAGTTGAAAATTAGCCTTCTGCTCCCTGACCCCAACTTCCCTGGTCACCTCCCAACCTCTCTAGGGAACTTGGACTTTAAGCCAGGATGAACTTCACCCGCTAAGGAACGGGGGTTACATTTTTCTCCTCTTACTGTATCTTTCTAACTTCTTTCCATAATTAGCTTTAATTACGTTCTTCCTCCTCCTCTCTTTGTCTCCTTCCAAACAACACTCTATTTTTCATTCTTTGCGGGGGAGCAGACCTCCAAGTTTCTTGGCCACTCTCCCTTTCCCTGAAGTTTCGGGGGGGGGGTCAGCCGAGGGTGCAACAAAGCTCACTGGTGTGCAGAGGTGGACAAGAGGATGGGCAGGGGGAGGAGAACCTTACAGGACTCAGAGAAAAAATATTGCAAGCTTTACCACTTGCTGAGAGAGTTGATATGTAAAGGGGTGAAACACCACAGTGGCCACTGTGGCCTTCCTGGCCCTTGAGGGGCTATGATAGTTTCAAAGTTAGGAATGATAGTAGCATTGAGACTGAGGATCCACTGTGGGGAGCGGAGAAAGCCTGAGTGGACAACATTCTGAATGAATGTGTGCGGTTGTCATGGATGGCCATGTCTAGGACCCTGGTGACTCATCCCCAAGGCAAAGCGTTCATCAAGTCCAGGTGCAGATGTTCACAGTGTGTTCAGAAAATATTCACTGTAGCTCTCTCTTCCGTGCCCACATGATCATAGCCTGCTCCCCTACAGAGACTGCTCCAGCCAAGATTAGCTAAACCTGCCTCCTTGTTCGGCTGTTTATCATAAACCACGCCTCCTTGCTCAGCTGTTGCAGTGACTGCCTCCCTGGTCAACTGTGTATAATAAACATTCAGAGCTTCTGGGATGCTGAGATTTCTCTACCAAAGATCCCGGACCACACAATCTCGGCTTTTCTGTGTGTCTATATGTTTGTCTTTTCCTCATTCCTTTGCCACCCTGGTTCAGTATGCAAGAATATGGCAGTCTAGAGTCCACAGTCAAAGCTGGCTACCAGATAAAATGCTCACTCAATTCATTTAGTTAAAAGCCAACATACAAGTCCAGTGGTGATAGCACATGCCTTTATTTCCAGACTCAGGAGGCAGCGAGGTGAAGTTCAAGGCCTGTAGAGGTCTACAGAGCAAGTTGTAGGACATCCAGGACTACACAGAAAAACCCTGTCCTGAAAACCCTTTAAAGAAAAAGAAAACAACATACAAATACTGTCTTAGTTAGGATTTTACTGCTGTGAACAGACACCGTGACCAAGGCAACTCTTTTAAGGACATTTAATTGGGGCTGGCTTACAGGTTCAGAGGTTCAGTCCATTGTCATCAAAGCAGGAACATGGCAGCATCCAGGCAGGCATGGTGCAGGAGCTGAGAGTTCTACATCTTCATCTGAAGGCTGCTAGCAGAATACTGACTTCCAGGCAGCTAGGATGAGGGTCTTAAAGCCCACATCCATGTGACACACTTATTCCAACAAGGTCACACTTACCCCAATAAGGCCACATCTTCTAATAGTGCCACTCCTTGGGCCAAGCATATACAAACTATGACATTTATACATTCTCACCTTCAAATGTGAGAGAGAGAGAGAGAGAGAGAGAGAGAGAGAG
>NW_021604595.1:8473292-8478804 GCF_004785775.1 Grammomys surdaster
TTGTAGGTTCCTTCCAAGTTGCTCTTAGCAGAACACTGGTTCTAATTGCTCCACTGAGGACTGTCAGCATGAAGCCAGTGGGAAAGAGGCAGGCAATTGCTGAAGGAGTGGAGAACCCTAGACCCAAAGCCACCAACCTCAGCACAGCCATCTAGCCCTTGCCAGGCCAAATGCCATCTTTGATCTGCCTTCTTTATTCAGCACGAGTTCCCAGCATACCTCCGCTCTGTCCCTAGCACAATCAAGCATCTACCAAGCTTAAACCACCTCTGTCAGCCAAACATGACTAAGTATCTCTAAAGCAGTGCTGGAGTCCCTAATTCCAAATAAGCACATAGGCACATAGGTCTAAATACAAACTCACAAGTGTAGGAATGTGTCATAGGAAAACAGTAGAGAGAGGCATTGAGTGGTTTTTCTGTCTCAATACTTCTCTATCCTTCTGAAAAATTGACACAGTTTATTTGAATAGCTAATTCAACATGAGTAATAAAGACAAGCATGCCATCTTTAAGAAAATTATTACATTTACTTTTATTGGAGTGGGGATGCGTAGAGGTCAGAGATCAATTTTCAGAAGTTGATTCTCATCTTTCACTATTTGAGATCTGGGGATTCTATCTCAGGTTATCATGCTTATCAACAAGAACCTTTACCTGCTGAGACATCCTGCCTGCTCTACGTCATTTTTAAAGCTATGAAAAATTAGTTAGATATGCAGCCTTGTCTCTGAGTATACATCGTGCATTTACTCAGCAAACATTGGTCCCTCACTTGTAGATACTGCGTTCAGTACTCAGCATATGAAAAAGACTAGGGAGTTGTTTGTGTCTTGATCCCTCACAGTTCAAGAAAGACGGAATACACTAAAGACAGTTCAATGAATTAAGTAGAATCCTAATATTAGAATATTACCATCATGGAACACTAGATGGCAAAAATAGTTTGGCACCCGTCAAGGAGCAGCAAATTACAGACTGAAAACATGGTCTCACACAAGGATCCTG
Organism: Grammomys surdaster; assembly: GCF_004785775.1. Classification (NCBI taxonomy): domain Eukaryota; kingdom Metazoa; phylum Chordata; class Mammalia; order Rodentia; family Muridae; genus Grammomys; species Grammomys surdaster. The sequence continues at coordinate 8,474,300 of NW_021604595.1, forward strand.
CAGCCCAGCAAAGGAGCCTGTCAGACATGCAAGAGAATGAGATTTGACCTGAACTAAGTGTGCTTTTAGTTTGCTCATTCACAAAGACATTTGGATGCCTGTCTCCAGCAAAGGATTTGCTGAAAAAAAAAAAATAAGTCCACTCAGAAGTCTATAGGCTCAGATTACTTTCGGAATTGTTCTTAGAGAAGTTTGTTTGATTATTTTTTCAGACACTATATAGCCCATGTTTACCCCCAGATGTTCAATTCTCCTGCCTCAGCTTCCCAGCTACTAGGATATTGGCATGGTAAAACATACGCAGCTTAGCAGACATTTCTTTGTGACTATTTTAACAGTCACACAGAAAGCCAGTCCCCTATTTCATGGCATCTTCAAAATGGAGATATGAGAGAAGCAAGAATTATAGTTCTGGAAGCACCGTTAGGATGCATGCAATGCTAAGGACAGGAGGAACAACTGATCCCAGTCAGTAAGCTCCCACTCTCTGAAGGTCACAAGGCCCAGCACCACCTGCTATCTACCTCAGTGCCTGGCACACAGTGGGCAATGAGGAGGTGCTGATAGAAAAAAGAATAATAGAGGAACAGACAAAAGGAAGCAAAGAGATATTCTAATCATTAATCCACATGCCCGATATGACTGCCTGAACCAGTCAAGGATGCTGGGAGGGGGGGGGCTCAACTGCCATTGCTGCAACTAGAAGAATGATGTGCCATCTTCTCTTCCCATCCTTGTTTCTGATGAAGACGCAAGTTTAGGCTTTGACTAAACAGTCCTCAGCTTCATTGTTCGTAAACATGTACATGTGTGCCTCAGTAGCCACATGGATTTAGTTCTAAGGCCCCACGCACACACCTGCCCATGCCTAAATGCGGGGAAGCTGAATTGTCTTGTATAAAATGGCATTGTGTTTTCATATAACATATCCATAGTCTCTCGAGTATGTGGTCTCCAGATGACTCATATTGTACATGGTGTGAAAACTGTTGAAAAAGTGTTGTTTAGCAAGCAATGATTTAAAAAACGATTCTGTGTATGTTTAGTCCAGACAAGGTTGTTTTCCAAATACTTTTAATCCACAATTGATTGAATTTGCGTGGGTTGGGGAGAGGGTCCAGCTACATTTGGCCTCAAGGCACGGATACACCAGAATCATCAGCTAAAGGTGAGGCAGGTTCAAAAGCAAAGTCTTCATTCACATCAGCTTTGATACCTCCAAGTCCAGACCAGCTCTCTCCTGGCTCCAGATCTGCTTGCTCAGGGTCAGAGCTGTGTGTGGGGCATCAACCAGTGAGAGACCCGGTCATCACTGATGCCTCTGCCCAAGGGCAGGTCAGCATGTCTGCAGCATGACTCTGTTTGTACTTGTCTAAACTGCCCTCAGATTCCTTTACTTTGGTCAAGGCTCCAGACATCTTGATACATCCCCTCCCCCCCAACCCCACCCCCATCAGCCAGGAGACTGGAATTCCCACTCTCCAGACTAGATGGTTTTTCTCCTTACCTTTTCTCTAAAAGAAAAGAGGCTTCAGAGGCCACCCCAACCCCAGGAAGTACCAAGGGATGCTGGGGAGGGAGGAGAACATGAACTGTGTTCATCCCATTCTGAAGCTTAGTTTCCAGGAAATCGGAAGAGAGAGAGGTGTCCCCTCCCAAGTCCAAATGGTAACAGCCTAATATAAAACAATGGGCACCAAGATGCCTCTGGGTAAAGATACTTACTGCCAAGCCTGTCAACCTGCAATTAATCCTTGGAACCTCTTGGTAGAGGAGAAAACCAGCTCCTACCAGTCTTCTGACCTCCTCACATAACACATGAACACATAAATATGTAGACGTGTAATAATAAGTGAGCGAATGACACAGAGGCCTGCGTGCATGTCGTTCCACAGCCAACAACCTCTGAAACTGGCAAGACATGTCTGGCTCTATCAGGAAAATCTCCCTCAATTCAGAAATTCCCCCAGGTGGCCCTCTACTGCTTATCCCCTCCTTGGGCATGTTGAAGTTTTTACTGTAATTATATGAGTCAGAATCCTTCATTCTATTATCGACCGTACCCATCAAGAGCTGGCTATAAGCTAAGCCCTCCACTTAAAGCCAGCTGTTCCCTCGGATCCTTGCAAAGGTCCTGCAGAGGAGGGTTAATTCCAAACGTACAAAAATAAAGAGAGGATGTGTTGGTGGCACTCAAAATAGACTAGCAAGCCCACAGTCTGATAAAGACACTGGTCGGATTAAGGTAAGTTGTTACAGGTTATTTACAACGGAATTTTCCCTGTTCTGAGTATTGAGAGATAATATTGGTATATAAAGGTAGAAAATCATGGATTGCAGTGAATGTGGAAACAGGTTTACCTGCCGTGGCCAAGCATGGCCAGTAATTGGCTGCAAAGTAATTATAGGCATGGTCTGTATGGAGAGTGAGCAGGCCAGATGTATATTTTCTGTATGTGAAGTTTAGCTCTCTGTGGAAAGAGTCTTGCTTTCCATTTTTTACCAGCTTTTCAGTATGGTTTAGCCTACCTTGAGCACTCCAACGATTTAGGAAGATTTAAGAGTCAGAGAAAATGATACTAGCCATCTGATTGTTAGTGATTGGTATCTCGTTAGCAAACAATAGATTCTCTACAAATACATAGTGACTAACTGGTTCCCTGGCAGAGCAGTTTCTTGGGTGGGAGAGAGGCCACCCATCCCAGCCTTCTGTGCCCTGTCTGGGCTAGGCTTTCTGGAGAGGCATGTACTGTGGGTATCAGATGCTCTCCCCATTTCCTTCTTCGGGATCCAACAACAACAAACAAAAGTCAAGCTGGACTCAAGATCTCTGTGTTGACCTGCCTTGACTCCCCATCCCAGAGAGCCTGCTCTCAGGCAGCACCGAAGGCTGTATCTAATAGGGATGAGAGATATGGGGATATACTCCTGAGCCCACATGCCTAGCCCTGGAACCAGAGCTATGGAAGATTACCAGCAGCCAGGTGAGTGATAAAAAATGAACCAAGTCCTCTGTAAGAGCAGCCAGGGCTCTTCATCATGGACCCATCTCTCTGCTCTTAATCACAGAGCCATCTCTCTAGCCCCAGATTTAAAAAGCAAAACAAACCAAGTAAAAAAAAAAAACCCTTACTTTTTATTTTATAAAAGGATCCACTTTTATGTGGAAATTAGCTGTTAAGTCAACAAGCTACAAGTCACAGAACCACAGAGGTTAGGTACAGAGTAAGGGACTGGGAGGAACAAATAGCTCTCCCTAGGGAAGATAAATAGAATAAGTAGTTAGAGATAGACAAGGGTGCGTGTGCCTGGAATGGGAAGCGTAAGTGGGGAAGGAGAGGGAATATGGGGGGAGAGTGCTAAAATGCCAAAATTAAGTCACGTGAGGGGTAGCATGGGAACCTAATACGGTAGAAGCTTTCAAAAGCGTACTCATATATGTAGGCAATCTAAATGAAATCTCCAAGTCACAGAAGAGACAGAGTCCCAACTGGTCCTTTCTTGTCAGCAAATGAAACTTCCAGTACTGGCATAGGTTACATCTAATTGAGTTGTTGGTCAAAGGGGTCCCACGGGAGCCCCTGAACAATGAAAGCTGTTGTTCCCTCTCCGAAAACTGATGGCAAGGCTCCATTACTGAAGAGGACACCTACACAACCCATTGAACACAGACAGAGAGGCTGAGCTGCTGCCTACATAGAACCTCCACCACTCTGGCTAGTTCTTAGTACCCAACAGCTCTCTGTATGGTCCCAAAGGAGAAATGTAAGTACCAAGCCAGCTAACATCCCTTTGATCTATAATGGGGTCTGTTAGCCTATACTAATACAATGGTGGCATAAAGTGTGCGTGAGTTACCAGCCACTATCTGGTTTAAATAAGACCCACTCCATGAGATGAGACCCACACTCAATGCTGCTTGGGTGACCAAGAACCTGATACCAGATGTCCCAGGAACCTAGGATAAAACAAAATGCTGCTGTTTTATTAAAGGAACATAGCAATAAAATGACTCCTAATGGCATTCTGTTGTATTCATAGATCAGTGCCTTGTTTAGCCATATCCTCAGGGAAGCTTCCTCCTGCAGCAGATGAGAACAAATCTAGAGACCCAGAGCCAGGCAATATGCAGAGAGTGGAACACTCTACCATGGGGTCTTTCAACATTTTACCATTTGGTTTAAATGGGATGTCTCCATCAAATCCCTTCCCTCTGGATCTCCGTGGAAGAGGAGTTGAAAAGAGGATGGAGGATACCATGGAAACAAGGCCTCCTGAATATAACAGAGCTGCTTTGTATATGAACTCACAGAGATGGAGGCAGCATGCACGGGACTGGCATGGTGTGCAACAGATGGATTCCGTTCCCAGAGCTGAAAAGAGTGGATACCTGGCCTTATCTCTGGCACAGATACTTTCTTTCTTTCTTTCTTTCTTTCTTTCTTTCTTTCTTTCTTTCTTTCTTTCTTCCTTCCTTCCTTCCTTCCTTCCTTCCTTCCTTCCTT
>NW_021604595.1:8478904-8489213 GCF_004785775.1 Grammomys surdaster
TTCCTTCCTTCCTTCCTTCCTTCCTTCCTTCCTTCCTTCCTTTCTTTCTTTCTTTCTTTCTTTCTTTCTTTCTTTCTTTTTTTTTGCATTTCTGAGAAAATTTTATTGGTTTTTTAGATAAAATTTATTTTCCAGGAAGGATGATCCCATCATACTTCTGCTGGAAGCAGCGCATGGCCTCCTCTTTGCTGATTCTGTGTTTGGCCTCAATGTAGCTGCACAGATACTTTCAAAGACACTTTCTCCTGTTGATAAGGACTTGCAAAAGAAATTTTAGTTTCCTCCAAAGGAGTCTCATCAGGGAAACAAACTACTCTTAAGGGTAGGCCGAGTGCCTAGCAGTAGGTTGCCAAAACTGGACTCACTGGCATCTTTGGCGCTTCCTGGTCTCATAATGTCATGTCAGAAATTTTTCTTTTTAAAAAATTTTATCTTTTTAAATTTTTATCTATTTATTTCTCTCTTTCTCTCTCTCTCTCTCTCTCTCTCTCTCTCTCTCTCTCTCTCTAACCCTAAAGGTTCTTTGTTTCTATATTACGGCTTCCAGTTTTGTGGTTTTTATGGGACTCCTGAGTGTGGAAGGAAGGAATCTCTGTATCTGTTGGTTGTACCTTTCCTTGGACCCTTTTTCTTCTGTTTTTTCTATTCTGATGTATTTTGTTTTGGCTTGTTATACTACGTCATATTATATTATTTTATTTTTATCCTTTAGAAGCCTGTTTGTTTTCTAATGAAAGACAGAAGGAGGGTGTGTCTGGATGAATGAGGATGGGGAGGGGAACCAGAGGGGACAAGCAAAGAGAGAGAAAGCTGTAGTCAGGATCTGTCATGGAAGAAAAAAAAATCTGCTTTCAATGAAATAAAATAAATTTGAAAAGTGCACAGGATTATGTATATATCTCATATCTAAATGTATCATCAATTTTACAGGGGTGGCTTGGCCACTGAAAGATTGTGCAGGTGCCCAGTGTCTACAGGGCACTTAGAGCAATCCTCCATGGGCAGGAATGGGCAACTACTCTGTGCCATTCATATTCATGTCTACAGACCTCTCAGTCACAGTCGGAAGGTGAAGGATTTAGTACCCAAAGCTGTCAGCTTCCCCTGAGAATTTGCTTTGCTAATTGAAGGGCTCACTGAAGTCCCTCCCCTTCTGGGGCAGCACACACCCAATAGTTGGTCAGCACAGTATACACATTCATGCCTAGTTCCCTTGCTGTAACTTAGACAACCCTGAAGTACCATTCCCCTTGGGTCATGTGAGGCCAGGTGGTGTCTCCATAGTGAGCCCAACTTCTCCCCCACTGAGATTTTCATCCCAGACTGCTCCCAAGAGAGCTAGCCTATAAAGCTTCGCCCTTATTTTCCTTTCAAATGTATTTTTAATTAAAATATAAACTTGTCATACTTAAAATGGAAGAAGGAGAAACCTTAGCCCAAGCTTAACAAAACCTAGCATGTTCACACCAGGGCACCCTTAACGTTACAAGGAAATAACTCTTAAGTAAGCAAGTTGTAAAGCAGTTTTGGGGGGAAAAAAGCCTTAACACCAAGCCTGAGCTTACACGGTACACCCCCCCCCCCCCCCTGCTTGACAGCCAGGGGCCAAGAGACTTATTAACCTCTACCATGGGGTCTTTCAACATTTTACCATTTGGTTTAAATGTCAACCGTCCATTGTCTGATTGTTAAACATTGTTAAATACTGTTGCCAACTTTCCTGGAAAAGATCTGTTTTGTCAGCAATTCAAGCATGAATATTGGAATCTGAAAATAAAGAAAAAAGATGTAGTAAGCCCCTGGGACGTATCCCTCCAAAGAACAACATTGCCAGTGCATGTATGATCCGCCGCAGTGTGCTGCCTAGTCACCCACAAGCAGAGGTGTATTCACGACCAGCTGTGTTGTATTTAGGGTTGGAATCATCTTGAAAAATTGAGCCTTGGAAAAAATGACCTTGGATCAATATTTATCTGAGTCATGGAACCACAAATTTGATCTTGGATTCTATGTCACCCGCCCAGGCTAAGAACTCTGGGGAAAGCCTTAGAGAGCTATGTAGAGGTTGAAGAATGATGCAAAGAAGTATGAAGTCTGAGGAACCTTTATATGAAGGAATTGTGCCTAGAAACCACCATCAGGAAAGAGGTGCATTTCACTCAGGGGAATTCCTAAGTTGTCCCCCAGTTTTAGGTCCAGTGATTTCAGCAGAGATAATGAAACCAAAGAAAGATCTGGGTCTTAGAGCAGAGATCAGGAGAGTTCTCGGAGAAAGGCTTTGTGGTCAAGCTAATGAGAACTGGAAACATCTCTGAAAGCTGGCTCTTCCAGCCGCTTTTGAGATTTTTCTCATGATGAATAACAGAAAAATGTTAACTGAAAAAGAGCAAGTGAGGATGAAGCATGTCTGTGATGGGTAGGGGAAGGACTCGACCCTGGGGCTGGTCAGAGACGGGGAAACCCTCAGTCCCTGAGAAGACGTAAGCCACCTCTTTCTATGAGTCTCGAGTGCTAGAAGAAGGCAAAAAGGCAGCTGTATGATTTACCAGAAGACCACAGCTTTTCTCTTTCATACATGTGTTCTCTATTCTAACCCATTCATTATATTTGTCTGTCTGTTTATTGATAGATAGATAGATAGATAGATAGATAGATAGATAGATGATAGATGTAGATAAATAGATGATAGCTATCACAACCTGAAGCCATTGTGTTAGCAAATATACATATATATATCACACATACTCCTAACTCTGTTCATAAATGTCAAGTGACAATGGGCACAAAATCCTATGAACTGAATCACATTCCCTCAAACCGATTTGTTGCAGCGCTGCCCACCCCACTCAGGACCTAAGAACATAACTATATTTTAGAGATGAGGTCTTTAAGGAGATTGATAACCCTGTAGTGTCCCATGGATGGGTCTTAACACAATAGAATTAGGAGGATATTTGCAGGCAAACACGTACAAAAAGAAGGGCATGTGAAGGCACAGGGATACGTCAGCCATCTTCAAATCAGAGAGATCTCAGGAGAAACAAAGTCCACCCATATGTTCATCTCGGACTACTAACTTCAAAACCTGAGGAAATATGTTCCTATCATTTAAACCTCCTAATCCATTAAATTTTGGCACAGTAGCTCAGGGTGACTAACCATCAATCAACCTGGTGGGTAAAAATTAGGTGACTCTGGCTATCCCCCACCATAGGGCCCCTAGTTCCATGTCTAGTCTATGGTATACTCAGTGTTTGTGAAATACAAGAATGACTCAGGATTTACCGAGCTGTTAAAACTTCTTCTGTGATCTCACTCCAATAAAGAGACTCACTAGATAGTGATGGATAGTGCTGGCTTCCAAGATGCTGTAAGTGTACAGTACTCGAAAAGTGTAGATGAGGGGCTGGAGAGATGGCTCAGTGGTTAAGACCACTGACTGCTCTTCCAGAGGTCCCAAGTTCAATTCCCAGCAACCACATGGTGGCTCACAACCATCTCTAATGGGATCCGATGCTCTCTCTGGTGTGACTGGGAAAGTGACAGTGTATTCACATACATAAAATAAATAAAAATATCTTAAAAACAAAACCAAACTGTAGATGATTACAAGTCCCCAGGAGGTAGGAAGGTGGGAGAAAGCACTTTGGATTGTTTGTTTCAGCCCTCAGCACAGTTGTATAACCAGGTCAATGCTCAATGGTTGTTTCTTTTTAGGGAACTGACTGTGACATTCTCTCATGGGCTGGGGCTGTCTCCACCAAGAACATGGTTGATAGTTCTAGCTCCATCCCCCCCACAAGATTTTTTCTTTTGTCTTCCTCACTCTGGCATCGATCCTATTTAGTTCCTCTCTTCTTACAGAAATCAGTGGTACTTATATCAGTCAGTATTCTCCAGAGGAGCAGAGTTAATAGATTATATGTAATTATAAGAAAGGATTTATCAGTTTGGCTCACAAGATCAGAGAGGCTGGATAGTCCCATGATGGCTACCCTGTGAGCCAGGAGAATCAGTAACTATTCAGCACCCAAGGCTAGAAGCCCCAGATAGGATGGGTCAATTATCAATACTGCCCCAGTCCAAGGCTGGAAGCCTGGATGTGCCCTGGAGAATGGCTGCTGTGAGTCTGCCTGCAAAGGTTGAAGAAGTTGGAGTGTGATCTCCAAGTCCTTGACAAAGCAAAATACAGCACACCCACTCAGAAAGAACTGGGCACAGCTGGTGCGTGGGTTTCCTTCTAACCTTTGTTCCATGTTGGTCCCCAGCCTACAATGTCATGGGGTACATGGTGCCCATATTTAGGGTACCCTTACTCACTCAGTTTGCCAACTATCCTACCACTTATCTCTAGATGCACCTTAACAGACAAACCCAGAAGTGTGTTCTTCACTGATTGCCCAAGTGTTTCTCAATCCAGCCAAGCTGAGAACCAATATCAGACATCACAGTACGTATTGCTCAACACATAATGAAGCCAAGACTATGGCACCAGTTTTTTGCATAAGAAAGAGCTAGATTGTCCATCCATTCACCCAAAGATCGGAGGCTTGCTCACATCTGTCTCCAGATAAGCCTATAGTAAAAATAAATAAATAAGTAAGTAAGTAAATGAATGAATAAATAAATATTTAGGTGAGTTGAAGTCACCTGATCAGTTTCCACAATGACGTTATTCTGGTCCACTCTGAAACTGTTGGTGGGGCTGCTCACTTGGAATCTAAGTCTCAAACCTCCACTCACCAGGATCTTTGGGTCCACAGGGATACAAAGGTCATTTTAGATTGGTTCCCAGAGTTCTCTGCCTGAGCCTTAAACAGCAGTGTGCTCACCATAGCAGGCTTCAGAGACACAGAAGTTGCCATTTTATGGCCGATTTCAGTCCCCTTCTTCCACAGCTCAGACCCAATGCCTTGGGGGTCATACTTATTTCTCCCATATGCTTGAGTCTCTATATCAGTACTCCCTTTCCAGGTTCCTTCCCACATGATCCTCCTCCCTCTCCATCTAAGGGTCTCCAGTACTCCACCCAGGTCATGGCCTTAAGGGACAGAGATCCTCTAGGCCTCCTAACCTTTCCACCCCATTGTTTGGTATATTCTACCAACAGACTGTCTTTTGTCAAGTCTCAGGAAGCCTTTCCTGGGTCCCTGGGTCAAGAACAAAGGAGGGTTATCTTTGCTGGTTTCTGCCTGAAAGTCATGGATGGGAAGTTTATAGAAGGAGCAAGAATGAAACTCATAAAAAAAAATCACATTAGAAATATCTCCCATACTCACCTGTGGCCATTGCTGTTGGTTCTTTCAAAGTCAGAACCCCCAGTCGCAGTTTCTAGTACTAAATGTGTAGTCAGTCAGCCCTTTGTGCCATCAAGTTCCACACCCTCAAACCCAATTATCCAAAGATAAAACACTTCCCCCAAACATCACTGGACCTCTAGGCTCCATACTGTAGCTTGATGGTAAAGCCTTTACCTAGATAGACAAGGTACCAATATTCATCTCCCGAACCTACAAAAAGAATTTACAATTATAATTGCATATGCACAGACACGTCATCGGTATGATTCCCTAAATAACAGTTACAGCAATGACTTGTATAATACTCATATACTATTAAGACGTATAAGTAGATATGATTTTAAATGCCATTTAAAGAGGATGTATGTGTAGACTCTATGGAAATTCTGTGCCATTTTCTGTAAGATTTGAGGATTTATAGACTTGGTACCCACAGAGATCTTGGACACATCCATTGTAGATGCTGAGGAACTTATATACACATTATCAGATTCACAATAGGTAGTTGAACATGAGAAATCAGCTTCTAGAACATACCAGAGTCCGTATGCAAACTGATCAAATGACCTTTTCTGTCGGTTTGTTTTAGAAAGAATTGTTTCAAGACAGGCTGGAGTGGGAGCTATCATGCACAAGCCAGAGGGCTATGAAGAGAAAAGATTGTTCCCAGGGATACAGAGGAACAGCCAAGAACTATAATTCTAACCTTTGCCCTCCACGGTTCAATGGCTTGTGAGCTGGAAGAAGGAAAGTGACATCTGTGATTTAGTCCATATGAGACGCTCGACCTCCCCAGCTTCATGCTTCAACAGGCTCAGTGTGGGGCTGAGGCCAGCAGAGCCATGCAGGAAGCACTGGGGTTGGGGACATTGCTGGGAGAAGAAGCAATCCGTATGTTCGTCTCTGATGCTAATTACAAAAAGCCTATCCCTCCTTCGGGCTGTTTTGTGGTAGATTTTCTGCTTATGTTAATTTTTACAACAAATTAGTCTATTTGATTTGGTTAGTCATGGAAGGGTGATTTCCTGAACAACACTAGCACAAATAGAAACACCCTTTCCTGCCCTGACTGTTTCATGGAATACCATACCCAAGCACAGCTCAAAGCCACCTCTGTAGCCGAGAAGCCTATGATGCTGAGAGGCTGAGTCCATTTCTAAGACCTAGGATCTCCATGCTTGAAGGAAAGGTAGTGCAGAATGAACAAAGGACTTGTAGAAAGCCGCAATCGTTTCCTTGTTAATTGTTGTAAGGTTCAGGTAGAGGCGAGCTCGGCCTGACCACCAGAACCCTAGAGTCCTAGACTTAGTCCCTTACTCTGCCCCTGCCTCAGGTCTACCACAGTGCAGATTGAATGCCCTGACCTAGGACAGCCCTATCTTTGAATCCCAAGAACTACGATATTAAGAAAACAGCAAAGGGCCCACCTTCAGGGTGGACTGGATCTCAAAGGGATAGGTGCAGAACTCTTCAGATTGGGATCTGTTCCACTTCCTTGCCTAATGTCTCTTCCAATGGCCACATCTGTGGAGTTAGCCATAAATGCTAACATGTGGTAGCATTTTTCTAATTATTCATTTTAACTAGTTATGCTAACACCCCCATAAAATACCTGTCAGAGGCAATTGGATGCGGATAAATGGGGTATTTAGAGGAAAAACATTCATACTTTGTAACATTAGCAAACTTTTCTGGCATCAACAGTCCCATGACCACATGCAACCTATGACCCGGATGCCACTAAGATTGAGACACACAGACACACACAACTGGCTCTCGTGGCCCTGGTTGCACACATCACTGGTGAGGTACAAGCTGAGCAGTGTCAAGATCAGTTGAAGCCTGCTTGAATTCTTTGGTTTCTTTTTTCTGTTCTTTTTAGTCTGTTTGTGGCCAAGGCACTGGCCATACCCAGAATGTAATCTGAAATTGAACTTTCACTGGAATAGACAGTGAAGAGTTGAAATTTCGGGAAGCCAGGGTAGGCTCAGCTAGGTGATAGGAAAATGTGTGGAGCCAGGCCTTTGCCTTCTCCCCATCACCTTGTATAGCTTCACATCCTAACGCTGGAGGAGCCTGTGCTGACAGCAGCTCCATTTTTGCTAGACCATTATTGAGCTATCTACCCGGAACCAAACTCAGCCCAAAGCCCCTGACAAGTATTCAATAAATGTTAATCAAATATGAATGTGTTCGCTAAGAGGGTCTGGGATATCATCATTAAGACAATCTATGGTTTCTAGTCAGAGCTAAGTAAACCGATCCAACAGACCGATGGTCCATTAAACGGGGAGAGACGGTGGCGAGCGATGCTCCAAAACCCAGGAGAAGCACCATTCTCCCTACTGATGGCTGCTCTCATGCCACTGGCGACACAAGATGAGATCAAGTCCACAAAGGCAGAAGGGTTCCTGGAAGGCTGTATATATTTCCTTCAGGAAGAGTAACTCTAGTTATTAAAAGCCACACTCAGGAAACACCATTGCCTATACTGACACGTGATCATCCTTGAGTGCCCATGTAGACTAGAAGGTCTATAGAAGGCCTGTTATACTTGTATAACTCAGTCTCTTCACTTTTAAAACAAGAACACCAGTGACTGTTCAGTTGGCTTGTGCCTATTAAATAAAATACCACATGCAGGGGACCACTGATCCTGGAGCATGGGATTTCAGTAAGTGACAGATGTCACGATGATCAGTGTATTTGCTGCTTTCATATTGTATCATGTCAACTCCATGTTAGAGCACATCTGTAAGCTCCATGCCTGCCCTCACTCCTCTGAAGGTCCTGGGCATCATTCTATGGTAGAAACCCAAGTAGCTCAACTTTCAGGCACCAAGTAAAACCTCCTTTAGTTGGTGAGATATCCCTAAGGGCCACAGCTTCAGTACTTTTGTATTTCAGGCTGAGATTATAGAAGATGTCCACATCCTCATCTTCTGAACCTGAGTCGGTTGCCTCACACAACCAAAGGGACTTTGTGTAAGTGGCTGAGTTAAGAAACCAGCATGTTGAAATTGCCTTGGTGTGAGTCCAATGCCAACACTGGAGTCCTTAAGAGATATGGGCAGGAAGGTCAACTAGAAAAGGACATGTGCTGAGGGGATGCAGGCCTTGAGTGATGCAGCTATGAGCTAAGGAAGGCAGGACCTCTCCTACACCAGCCTCTCGAGCAGTGGGTCTCAACCTTCCTGATACTGAGACCCTTTAGTACAGTTCCGCATGGCATGGCAACCCCCAACCATAAACTTAGTTTGTTGCTACTTCATAACTGTAATTCTGCTACTGTTGTGAATCCTAACGTAAATATCTGTTATGTAGGATATCTGATATGTGACCCCTGAAGGGGTCACGACCCACAGGTTGAGAACTGCTGGTCTAGTGGTACCAGCCTTGCTAACACCTGAACATGATAGTGCAATGAGACACGCTTCCAGAACAAATGGTTTTAAACCACTGCATCATTTTTCATAGTCATAGGAAATGAATACAAAGGTAAACAATGAAACCTGGGTCCTGAGTCCAAAAAGGAACAAATTCCTTTTCTCTGAAGCCCTTACTTGAGAAGGAAGGATATATATTCTTTGTCGTGTGACTGTCACTTCCTCAGATGTTGTTTTTCAGAGCAGGGAAGTAGTGAACACCAAGCAGGCTCTAAATCTCCTAAGACTATACGTGGTTTTGGTCAGGGGACACACAAGGCTAAAAGTCAGGAAAGGGGAAGCTAAAAGAACAAAAAACACTTGGAAGCTGTTGGCACTCTGGCCTTTGAGAAATGTGTGTTGTCATTGTTGTCTTGTTTTTAGAAAAACCTCAGAGTAATCACATAAGTGGAGTGAAGAAGTTAACTAGAGAGTTTGTCAAATCCCGGAGAAAAATTAGAAAGCAAGGACATCAAATGAATTATGGGAAAATTGTCCAAGAGGAAATAAGAGATATAGCTTAGGCTGTTTGAAGAATTTGGTGGGGTTTTGCTTTGTTTTGCTTTGTTTTGAGACATGGTCTCCCTAGGCATCCATGGCTGGCCTGGAATTTGCCATGCAGATTAGGCTGGCTTTGAACTCACAGAGATTCATCTTCCGCTGTCTCCTGAGTGATGAAGAAGTTTTTAAGACACTGGGACACATTAGGTAAGATATTACCCTAAGAGGAGTGTGAGAGCCCCTCCCTGACTTCTCCGGGAACACAGTCTGAGATCCTCAGCTCTCTGACGGCCTGCCTGAACTTTATTTGTAAACTCCAGAGGCCAGGGGTCTCCAGAGAGGGAGTACTGTGTGTTGCCTGCTGTGAAAGAGCTGTCAGACAGAACTGAAGAGAACAGAGAGGAGGGTAGAGAGAACAGGCGGTCTGGATGACACCCCAAGTTTCCATTTGGTTTATGTCCTCTTACTTTGCGTGAGGCTCTCAACTCCCTTTCTTTAAGCAAAATGCTTTTCAAACAGAGCTGTTAATAGGCTGTGGTGGAGGCCTCTCGGAAGGGTGCATCGAATACCATTCATTATGCTAGCTTAGAAAGCATGTAGAGAGACAGTTACTACGAACAAGCTTGTAATGTTTATGGACAGATATAAATCCAAATACACAAGCATAAGGGTATTTAGGATAAAATACAATGCAATCAGTTAACTGGTAATTTTGTGAGTGGGAGCAGAAACTGTCTGGAAGCTCTGAACTCATGTTTCTGTGTCTGGACTTGTGTTTTTAAGTGGTGAGATTAAAGATCCTTTTTCTGTTTGTGTCAATTGTCTCAGCTTATTTTTTTTTTCCTTCAAAATATTTTTGAAAGAAAAGAAATCCAAGGCCAGGGTATAGTTCTGTCAGTAAAGTGATTGCCTAGTGTGAACAAAGCCTTGGGTTCTATTCCCAGGACCATATAAGCTAACTGTGGTGGCACACACCTAGAGTTCCAGAACTTGAAAAGTGGAGGCAGGAGTCATTCTCAGCTATACAGAGAGTTCAAGGCCAACTGGGGCTACATGAAGGCCTATCTCAAAAAAAAAAAAAAA
>NW_021604595.1:8489613-8531899 GCF_004785775.1 Grammomys surdaster
AGCAGGAAACCGGCGCCATCTTCCGATGGCGGACGCGGCTCCTAACATCTGCCCCTTTTTTATTAAATTGCTGCAACAATTTTCCAACTGTTATTTCGCCGATCAAGCCCACTGTTCTAGCAGTAAGGCGTTCAAGGCAGTTAAACAGTTGTGAGACCCTCCACACTTATCTCCCGTGCAATGGGAACCCGAGCCATGGGAAGTGTGGAGGACTACCACTCAGGATTCCTGGTGCAATGGGAACACGAGCCCTCAGGGTATCCCATTGAATGATAGTGTCTCATTGTTTAAGCATATTCAACCAAGCTTGAGGGGATGTTCCCTGCTCTAAGGCAAGCAGTGCTTGAGTGATAAGTACTTTATCTCTACGATGTTGTTTTTTAAATTTGCAGAGCAACCAGAGTGTGATCAGCACTCCCCCAAAGATCATACAGCCAAACATTCCTACCCCCACCCACTCCTTAAAAAGGGAGAAGGCGGACATGAGCCAGGAAGTGAAGTCTTCAACATCAATCGGGTTTATTCTGGTCCCATTCAAAACAGCAATCGTGAGCAGGAGTTCTTCTTGTAGCTCCTCAGCCTGTTGTGACCAATTTCCTTGTAAAAAATTAGATAATTTAGTACTTTCTGTAAAAGACTCATTGTTATATTTCAAGGGTGTGATACACATGTGTTTAGTATGACTCACACAGCTTACTTGAAGAATATCAGCAATTTCTTCCATTTTGCTTTGTAATAGATCTATTCGCTGATTAGCAAGCAGTATCCCAGAAATCAAATGGCTATTCATTTTATGCTGTTTTACCATAGCATCTGCTGAGGCATTCACTATATTATTTATTGTTTCTGCTGCTTGAACTTGATTGGCTAGGGCAATACCCGCAGTCACCGCTGCAGCAGCCCACATTGCAACGGCCGTTACAATGGCCGCCGTGATGCCAAAATCTCTCTTTTCTCTAATTAAGGAGATTATTGGAAATTTATCGGGATCGGCATCCACCGGTATAGGGACAAAGGTCGGAACCCGCACCAGCAGTGCTAAAGATGCAGACCCATTCCAGCATTCTGTCAAATGGCAGGTGACATTCGCACAATCTAATATGCTGCTTTTATTTTTAAATTCTGCTAAAATAAAAAAGAAGGGAGCCGAAACACAAACTGCTGCCCTTTTGGCTGAATAATTTGCCAACAAGTTATTATATTTAATATCATTCAATATCACTGGTGTAGTATCAGTTCTGGTTGCTGATACATTCCAAATGTCATGGTGTGACTCACCTAGAGTTGCAAAGGCTGATAAACTGGTAGCAGCCCCCGCTAAATTTGTCAACACCCATTGATAAAATGGCCATTCGTTTACCTTCCCTGTTTTATTTCCTGTCATAGCCATCCTTTTTAGAGGTGTCGATAAGGTGAAGCCTCGAGATACTTCTACCTTAGGCATCCTTTTAGATTGGCAGTGCGTAAACACTGGTGGAAATGACTGATCTGGAGGGCACCATGGCCACACTCTGACATTAGTGGCATTATTGGTTTGCCAATATGATCGTTCAAGTATGGTTACCTTACTTTTTAGCAATAATGTAGTGATATTCACAGGGGACTGTTTTTTATTAGATGTATCTCCACTGGCCTCAGATTGTCCTGCCACTATGTTATTGAGTACCTCAAGCAGGACACCAGTGCCTATTTGAGAATCTCCAAGTGGATCAATCCAGTGTCCCAATGTAGCATTGCGAAGTACAACGCATGGGGTCTCTGCCCTGTTTGTTATGGTGAAACACAAAGTATCATTTAATCTAAATTTTGATGCATTATACTTGACAATCTCTTTGTTTAAAGGTATGGCACATGGTGCCTCTAGCTGACAGCTCGATGATGTAAACATTGGCAGTACTTTAGAGTGGGAATGTACTGGGATGGGAACTGGCCATGATCTTACCACAGCCCACAATGGTATACTTATCGCTCTCTCAAGCAGGCAGATCATCAGCAGGATCTTTAGCATTTTCTTCAGGGGTCGGTGAGTCCTCTTTCACAGTTCTGGTCAGTCTGCTTGGTATCCAGATTGGATTTTCTTGATCCTGTGGAAAAACACAGATCGCTCCCCGGGATCTCACTAAAACTGGATCCGGGCCCTTCCATTGGTTAGTTAAGATATCTTTCCATTTAACATATTCTTTTTGAGGACTTGGAGCCACATGTCTGTCAGCAGCAGATTGTCCATCAGAATCCAGATTTAAAAAATTTAAGGTAAATAGGGCTAGGGAGATAGATGTCTTAGGTCCCATGTTGGGGCCTATTCCTCCCTTTTGTTTTTGTAAATAAGTTTTCAATGTGCCATTGGCACGTTCCACAATCCCTTGTGCCTGAGGATTATATGGCAAGCCAGTTATATGACGGACACCAAGCCTCAGACAAAACTGTTGAAAAGTTTTAGATGTATAAGCTGGTGCATTATCAGTCTTCAGCTGAAGGGGCTTGCCCCAAGCAGCCCAGGCTTCAAGACAGTGAGTAATAACATGTGACACTTTTTCTCCCGCAAGGGGGGTGGCATGAATGATGCCAGAGCATGTATCCACAGATACATGAATAAATTTTTGTTTTCCAAAGGCATTGCAATGTGTAACATCCATTTGCCAGATATGAAGAGGTTGCAGACCTCTGGGATTGACCCCTATAGATGGAGAGGGTCTGAATTCTGCACAGGAGGTACATTTCAGAACAATATCTCGCGCTTCTGCACGAGTTAAATGAAACTTTAATCTTAGGGTATTAGCTGGTACATGATAGAGTTTATGGAATTCAACTGCGCCTTCTAATGGCGAGCTTACCCAATATAGGTTTTTAGTGGCTTTATCAGCAATAGCATTAGCCTGAGACATAGGCCCAGGAAGCAATGAATGTGCTCTCATGTGTTGAATAAAAAATGGGTGACACCTATTGCGAATATGGTGTTGAATATCTTTAAATATCTCAGCAACCATGCTTTTAGGGTGGATAAAATCAGCCACTTCTAATTGTTTAACAGCTCCTACAACATAATGCGAGTCTGAAATTATGTTTATAGGCTCTGAAAATCTTTGCAACACTATCGCTACAATAGCACATTACACCTAGGACACATTCCAGGCACCTTTGGACGATTGTTATTAGTAGTGCCAGGTGCTCTACATTGTCTTTGTATGTGTCCCAGCTTTCCACACCTGAAACATTTAACATTAGAGGTCCTCTGAGCCGCTAAAACAGCAGCTGCCAATCCAGCATTAGATAGAGGTCCTCCTATTTCTCTACAAGCCTTCATCCATGCATTTAGTCCTTTTCCTTTCCAAGGTGTAATAGCATTTCTGCATTCTCTAGTACACTGTTCAAAAATTAGTTGTTCTATGAGAGGCATGGCCGTCTCAGGATCTCCAAAAATCCTTCCTGCCGCCTCCATCATCCTAGCCACATAGTCTGAGAATGGCTCAGTGTTCCCTTGGATAATTTTTGTCAAGTTTCCTGAAACCTGTCCTTTGTTAGGTAGGCTTTTCCATGCTTTTACAGCTGCCTTATTAATTTGCTCATATACTTCTACAGGGTAGGCCGTTTGATTGATAGCCCATTGTCCCTGTCCTGTAAGCATATCAAAGTTCCATTGTGGATGCCCCTGAGCTAAATTTTGTCTTGCCTGTGAAGCACAGAGTTCTTGAAAAATAGATTTCCAATCTAGATACTGTCCCATAGTCAGGCAAGCCTTAACAGTATTATACCAGTCATCTGGTGTCATGGCACTGACCACAAGTCTTTCTATTAATGCCTGAGTAAAAGAGGCATTAATTCCATAAGTCTGTACTGATTCGGCTAGCGCTTTTAATTGTTTTAAATCTAGCTGTGAATGTTGCCTGGTTTGGTTAGCATCTTCCCATACAGGAAAGGCTACTCTTATCTTTTTTCTCTCCTTAGCTGTAATAAGAGAATTGGACAGCAGTCTTTCCTGTCTCTCTTTTGGTTTTTTCTTTTTAACTCTAACTACTTCCTCCAATGGTGGGGCAGATGGGGCATACCCCGGTGCATAAGGCGAATCCAGCCCGTATCTTTCAGACTCATAACGAGCTGCTTCTTTATCTAACTCTGCCTGTTCCTCAAGATCTAACACACTATCAGAGGATGAGGTGTCGGTATCCTCTGTATCTTCTTCGTCCCCCGAGGACGTCTCCTCAGAGGCGGAGTCGTTAATTCTTAGATTTTGAAACTCAGTTAACACTGGGTACAACTTTTTCTTAGGCCCTTTCTGTTCCACTTTTGTAGCTACTTCTTTTTTAATTTCTTCTTTTTTCTTTTCCTTTCTCTTCGTTCCATTCTTAG
This sequence comes from Grammomys surdaster, assembly GCF_004785775.1. Taxonomy (NCBI): domain Eukaryota; kingdom Metazoa; phylum Chordata; class Mammalia; order Rodentia; family Muridae; genus Grammomys; species Grammomys surdaster. The sequence continues at coordinate 8,493,961 of NW_021604595.1, forward strand.
CGCTCTCTTCCTTTTCTGCTTCTGATAGGCTATCCTGGTGTTCTGCCAAAGCTTTTTGTCCCTCTCTTACCTTATCTTGGCATTTTGCATCCTCTATACAGGCTCTAGCCATTTTGTACAGCGGCCATGTGCCTGGTCTTAACTTTCCCTTCTCCTTTTCATTAATCAAATCTCCGCCGAGCTTGCCCCAGGAGCCCTTTGACAAGGACCCCGTGGATACAAACCATGGAGCTACTCTATCCACATCTCGCAGAAAATTACACAACACTTTCTCGGGAACCTTTAAACCACGCTCACGTAACAACGCCTGCATTGCTGCGAGAAGCGGCTTCATTTGGCGGTTACCCATACTGCTTAGAGGGAACGAGCTTGCACAGTTATCTACCTGTGACTTACAGCTCCTGAATACACGGAGGGCAAGTACACTCCTTCCCTTGTGTATGGTAGTTAAGACAGAAGCAGAGCACAAGAACTACCACGGCCCAAACGGGATAGCAATAGCAAAATAGACAGGATCCACCATACCTTGCAGAAAAGCGTCTAGACCTCTCGCGCAGCCAGTTCTGAATCCTCTGTTGAGCCAACAGGGTCCCTCGAAACTGGATAAAACTCCGAGACGTTCGGCTTCGTCTCCCGGGTTTCGTTCACCAGTTGCGGGGCGCCGCCTCGCCGAAAAGGAGAACGCCACGCTTCAGGATTCTTCTGGCAGCATTTTTATTACAGCTCTTTTAGTGTTACAGCTCTCTTAGATGGTAGTGTGGCGAGGGACCCCAAGCCCCAAAAGCTAGTGGCTTATATAGCGCTTTAGGAGATGTGCCGCACACTCATTGGCTCTTATGATGTCGCCAAATTAGCATACTGATTTTCGCGCCTTGCGCAGGCGCACATTCAAGCAAGGCTCGCAAGAAGAACCAGGAAGCAGGAAACCGGCGCCATCTTCCGATGGCGGACGCGGCTCCTAACAATTTGGGCATGTTGCTTTGGGCTGTGGTGACGAAGCAATTGACAGTTGGTAGCTTGCTGTGGAGGAAGCTGTTCAACTGTGATAGCTGGAAGGAGGGTTAGAGGAGGAAAGAGAGGTGGTCCAGGACCAGCATCCCCTTCAAGACATAGCCCCAATAACATAACTTCCTTCCACAAGTGTCTACCCGCTAAAGGTTGAAGCACTTCCCTAGAGCACTATGGGTTATAGACTCAACCTTTGATACACAAGAAACTAATATAAACGGTCAATATCTAAAGCTTAGCAAATGTTGGATCCAAGAACCAAATTCTACAAAGATGTGAACTGCAAGCCAGTAAGTCAAAAGCTTCTCAAAGCCACATAAAAGGTCAGCCAAGGTCACCTAGTTAACTCTGAAACCAGGCTGATTGTTATTCCAGGGTCTCTAAGACCACAGGTAGCCCCTCTCGGAGGCCCTAGAAGTGTTCCTTCAAATGAAGACTAGATTTCAGCACCAAATTCTTGCTTCTTCGAACTCTTTTCCCATAAATGGAAAGACTTCCTCTGGGAGATCCCCAGGGACCTTCCACTGGCCCTTGTTGTGGTCCCTGCTGTTATCACTGACATAGCAGAAATGGTTGTGATGCCAGTCAGTTGGAATGTTTGTCCCAAATACCAGGATATTTGCTTCTATACCTCTACAAGAACAGCTGGTATTCAAAAGCAGCACATGTATTTAAAAAACAAAACAAAACAAAACTAAATACTAGGTAATCAGCCAGAACTCAAGGGCAATTCCCACCCCTGAATTGTACATGCCAAAACTAACCAAAGCACTTGCTTGTGTCTTCCTGTTTGATTACTGGCACGCAAACAATCCAAGCACCAGTACCACAGTCCACACTGCAGACTTGGTATCACCCTCCACCGAGACAAAGGATCAAAACAGGCTTTGTTCTGGGACTCTCTGTTCTGTGGCCAGGGCGTTCTTGTGGGGTTTGTACTTGCTGAACCTGTGAGTATCTTCTAGGTTCCCTTAAGTCTCCAGCAGACTCATTCCTGTAACCGACTCTTCAATAAGGTCCTGCCCTCCACGATGTTTTCTATGACATAGTTTCCCTATAAGCCAGCCACTAAAGGGCATTGTCTATAGTCAGGCAGTGGGCACAGGGGCAGGTCTTGACCTCCATATGGCTCTGGGTATCTTACTACTTTCTTAGGGCCAAGCAGAGGTTCCGTTTCACAGAATCAAGTTCTAAGAGGTTTGGGAAATCATTAGGCACAATTACTGTGATTCACAATTGAGAAGCCCATGGCCAAGAGCAATGAAATAGTCAAGGTCATTCATCCAGTTTACAGCAGAGACAGAGCCAAACTCCTGGTCTTCTGGCTCTCTTAGCTGATGGAAATTAGGCTGTGTGAATCTACATCCCATCCATACAGGGAAAGTAGCATTTGAAAGCATCCCTCAGAGGGTAGAGAGGTTTGCAGGGAAGAACACTGCAGAGGACACTGGTTCAGTTCCTGTCACTCACATGGTGGCTCACAACTGTCTGCAACTCTAGTTCCGGGAGATCTAAAGCCCACTTCTGGACTCTCCAGGCACTGATCACACACCTTAGTATACATGCATGCATGCATACATACATACATACATGTAAACAAACAGTCATACATATAAAATAAAAACAAAATTTTTAAAGGCTTTGTTTTCATTTTATTTGTGTGCACGAATGTTTATCATGCATGCATGTTTGTGTACCTCATATGTGCTTCGCACCTACAGAGGCCGGAAGAGGGCACTGGATCCCCTGGAACTGTTATGCATGGTTGTAAGTCACCAAGTATGTGGGTACTAGGAAATGAACCAAGGTCCTCTGCAAGAACAGCAAGTGCTCTTAACCACTGAACTATCCCTACTTTCTGTTAAAGTATCCCCCAATGTCAAATCTATCTACAGTGCATAGAGTACCACCACCAGAGTCACTCAGTGAGGATCTGACTAGCTAAACGGTATTGTATTCTTTTCTTATCTACTACTGTGATCAAACACCATGACCAAGGCAACTTATAGGAGAAAAAGCTTATTTGCCTCATGCTTCCAGAGGGTTAAGCATCCATCACAGCAGAGGAGTAGGGCAGCAGGCAGCATGCAAGGCAGGTGAAGCAGAAGCCCACCCCCTACCCAGTGACATACTTCTTACAACAAGGCCACACTTCCTAAGTCCCAAACAATAACACCAGCTGTCCACCAAATGTCCAACACTATTGGTGGTATTTCTCATTCAGATTCACTACAATGGTTATCTAAATAATGACAGACTAACAGGATAGAGGGAAAACTCATTGGATTCAAGAACTGCCTTCAATCTAACATTGGATGTGTACTTGCATGGGTCAGTAGTTATCTGGTCACACTTTCCTAATATAACGTAGTATTGGCAAGAGGTTTTTACCTGCCGCACAAGACTACTTGGATGGTAACTAGAATGAGACTCTATCCTAACAGTTATGGCGTAAGTGGACTTGGAGTCAACACATCTAGGGTTGATTTCAGCATTATAGATTGGTGCTTCCAGCCTTCAGGAAAATCCTTTGTCTGCTCTGAACATTAGGTTTTCACACCCTCAAAAGTTAGGTAAAGACCTTTTAACTGTGTAGAGAGCTAAAATGAGATAGCCACTATATCAAGCATGTAGCACAGTGAGTGCCTGGAACACGAGAGGCATCTAACCATGCAAACTCATGTTCCGCCCTTAGGATTCGCTTGACAGACGTGATTTTCCCAGCTAGATCTCATTTCCCCTACATCCCCTATTGGATCCTTGATGTAGTAAGCTGACAAATGCTACTGTTTATTTGAAGGATGGAGAAGGACATGATGCGGGCCCTTGAGGAATTTTACTATCGGTGGAAACAAGATGAGTTCGTCCGTTGAGCGGTTACCACATGCTAAGGATTTTGCTTGCATTGTCTCCCTCAGCCTCAGTAAGTATCTCTAATGCAATGCCTATCTAGAGCTCATTTTATAATTGAGTTTATGTTGACGTCAGGACATTGAGTAATTTACCTAAGGCCAAAGGTCAATTAAAAGGATGAACTCTACCAAGCTGAACTTCCAAATTCTTCCCATTATTGAACTACATCAAAGAGGTCACAACAGCCTGTAACTCCAGCCCCTGGAGATCCAGTGACTCTTCTGGCCTCCACAGGAGCCTGTACGCACGTGGGCATACACACACACACACACACACCATTTATATATGTCTACCAGCTCAGTCATGCCCCTTTTGTCTTTGCTTTTTTTATTGATATGTTTCTTTGTGAACAGTGTCCACTGATAACCCTTCCAGTTCATTGGCTATGCTTTCCCACAAGGGCTAATCTGTTGTTCATTGTAGCATTATCACAAACATTGTCATCTTTCTATCTCAATAGTTGTTAATCTGCATCTACTTGTTAATGTCCATATGCTTTCTTTTCCCTTCTTAAAAATATAGGTTGTTTGGACAACACATGCTTTAGTATCCCCGGACTTCCTGCTTAGCATGTCAGTACTGCAAGGCCCAGCCATTCTTCATAGGTCACCCTGCGAAGAATGCAGCCCTGATTCTTTGTGAACAAACCCAAAGTTTGCTTATGGCTTGTTAGAAAAACACTAGCGTCCCCCATCCCTGACCCCTGACCCAATGCTGCTGAGCTGCAGTGAAAGCCACTGGGCGAGCATTCATAGAGGCCAGACTATGTTGCTGGGATGAGACGTAACAGGCTTGTTTTGACTTAGTTAACAGAAGTCTTTCTCTCTGACCAAGGAGTCTCATGGCTTCTGCCAGCTACCAGGAAACGGTAAGAGACTGATTTACTGGCTACTATGTATGGTGAATCTAAGCTTCACTAAATGCAGTACAATATTGTACAATACAATAATAACAAATGAATAAAAATAGTATGTATGTGCCTGAGCTTTCAAAAGTGAGAGATGAAGTTCAGGTAATAGACACACACACACACACACACACACACACACACACACAGACATTCACACTTACATTTCATATTTAATATAAACTTTAACACAGATTTAGAGTAGTGCTCCCCTCTAAATACCATTGATTAAGCCAATATAATTTTATGAACATGACATTTTACAGATGTACATATAATGATGTAAATAACTATATACATAACTTACAAAAAGCAGATAATGAGGTTTGTCAAAACCCTATACTTTTCCTGTGTTGACTGGTCAAAATTGATCTTGTATTAAATGAATTTTAGATTTACCTACGATTAGCACTTCACATCTGTGGTGTAAGGCTTTGATCCCATGTAAAAAGACTAAATAAATATACTTCGAGTTTGAGCATGTGTTGACCCATGGCCACTTGTAATGTGACTGTCATTTGTGCACCAGTGGGGCTGTGCCGGAGAGTGGACGGTAGATTTATGGTTCCTAGATACCTTGAAAGAACCGAAAATGAACAGCCAGGTCAGAGTCATTAAAGGCTAGGTGGATTCTAAGGACTGAAGCCGATCTTTGACAAGACCCACCAGTTTTCTTTCCAGTCCTCCTGATCGACCCTAAGTTCCCCTGGGCTGTCATATGGCATCTTCAGAATTCTCCCTGATTTCCTGCGTTTTTCTATAGTACTAGAAGCATCCTAGCTGACACTTAACCCAAATTGACATGACACTAACATTCAAGCTGAATATATACGAGTTCTGACAGTTGTGTCTGTCTGAAGTAGTTTCTGTGCTGTGGAGTCTCTAATCTAGCAAGCATCTTTTGTCTTTTATTGCTTGGCTAGTGTGATGGATGTTGATAAACCTCGTCTACACTTGCAACTCTCTTCCTTAGGGCTATTTTTCTTTTCCTTTCCATGGTCATCATAGCCAGGAGCAAAACAAGTCAGAAATGATCGTGAGTTAACGCCTCCAGGAATAACTTCCCACCAGGCATAGAAAGATGTTCTGGCTTCCCGTGTTCCTCCTCTGGGCTGATTGGGAGATAACACCACCTCCCAGGAACTGCAGGAGGAATGAGCTGGGGTGCCCTCAGTGAACTGCTTTCTCAATAGCTTGTTCACTGGCTCTTCCACCTTCTACAGCTTGCTTAAAACACTACTGGTTGATATGGATCATCTTAAATTCGATTTTGTATCTCACGGTGTGCTTTCGGAAAAAAACAAATATAGCCACTTAAATGGAACCGAAATCCATGCCAAGTGAATACTGGCCAATGAGCTATCCCCAACTATGCCAAGAGTGAACATAAGTTTCCACAGAAACTTGGACTTATCACCAGCAAAGCCAGCTACATATATATTTTATGGTACTCATAGAAAGATGAACATTGTTTAATAGCAAGAAGAACTATTGGAGGTGCTGTAGTGTAAAGCATTTTCCTTTCTTTTGTAAAGTGTCAACTTTTTTCTTCCTATTGATTCATTACTGGCTTAAATCAGTATATATCAACTATACATAATAATGGTTTTCAACATAACATTTTCACACACACACATACTCACCTGTGAATCTTTTACTTTGCTACTTAATGTCATCCTGAATAAAGAAAATTAAATCTTAAAAATGTCTGGGATGAGTTTCATTGCTGTCCTTTATGTTGTAAAATGTTGGTTTTAAAATGCAAACACAAAGGTATTGAACATGTATGCAGTCGCTGAAATGACAGTGTACATAACTCCTACCTGTGGCTTCTCCATACACGCATAGATGTGAATGTTAAGGGCCGAAGACCAAATGCACTCTTTGTTTCTTTCTCTCTCCTTCCCCTTTCCCTCCCCCTTCCCCCTCCTCCCTCTCTCTTTCCCCCTCTCTCCCCCTGTTAACCTACATTGTCACTTTGCCTAAGTCAGGGGAAGTGAGATTAGACAGAAAGGACATGGTAGAGTGTGCAGTCGTGTTTCTTAGAATCCCAAGGTCTTCATTCTCTATTCAGGACAAGTTCTGGCATAAATGGGACAACGTCGATGTCCTTCCTTCCTCACTCGGTCCAAGAAACCCCTCAGTCATATTTTCTTTCAGTAGAATCTGTGCTCACATGGCATCACAAATTCTAAATGTGAGCCAGCACCAAGGACCAGTAGATGCATTTCCTGTCATAACTCAGCTCATTCGTGTTATATTAAAGTTTTCAAGTTAGATAAAATTATTAGGGACTTTGAGATGCCCACAGCTGTGTGTGAAACTGGTTTAGGAACTCTTTTGAATCCAGGGCTGTGCTGATATCATACACCTGTGACATTGGCTCTGATGAGAAAGAGAGGTCATGGTATCTTGAGCATCTGGAAGCCAGAATCATGATTCTACAAGGCATTCAGTTTCTTGGTCCTTGGAATCCTTAAAGGATGAATGTCTCAAGCGTGATAATTACAAAGGTGTTATTGATAAAAAGTTTACTATTCTACTACCTTAGATTTTTTTTTTAAATGTTCAGGTAGGCTGTCCTGCTGCTGCTGCTGCTGATGATGATTTCATCAACTTGCTACAAGCTAGGTCACCCAGAAGGAAGGAACTTGAGTTTAGAGAATGCCTCCATAAGACGGTTGTGTAGTCTTGTGTGGTAAGAGCATTTTCTAGATGAGTGATTGATGGGGGAAGAGGGCTAGATTATTGTGGGTGGTGCCACCCCTGGAAAGGTGGTTCTGGGTGCTGTAAGAAAGAATGCTGAGCAAGTCACAGGGAGCAAGCCAGTAAACGCACCCCTCCCTGGCCTCTGTCTCAGTGTCTGCTTCCAGGTACCTACCTTGAGCTCCTGCCCTGGATTCTTCTGATGGTGGACTCTAACCTATCAGCTGAAATAATCCCTTTCCATACATTATTGCTTTTGGTCACAGTGACTTGTCACAGCAAACCAAACTAAGACACAGCGTGTTTTGAGACTTCTGGTCTCCCCATCCTCACTGATAACCCATTCAAATAGTGGTTCTCAACCTTCCTAATGCTGCATCCCTTGATACAGTTCCTCATGTTGTGTCAACCCCAACCATAAAGTTACACTATGTCATAACTGTAATGTTGCATCATTCGATGCCCCCCTCTTGTCAGGGATGGTAACCCACAGGTTGAGAATCATTGCTTTAAAATGTGAAAAGAAAGAATCACAATAGCTTTAGGACATGCTTAGGGGAGGCAACATTCTTTTTTAGATGAATTTCTGCTGTTAGTTTTCTCCTAAAGGCTGCTGGTTTGAAGATATCTCAGTAAATTTTACACTTGAATGCACCTATGATCGATGATCTCTCTCTCTCTCTCTCTCTCTCTCTCTCTCTCTCTCACACACACACACACACACACACACTCCACATACACACACCCCATACACACTCTCACACACACACTCCACATACACACACATCCATATATCCTCTCTCACACACACACACTCCACATACACACACCCCATACACACTCTCACACACACACTCCACATACACACACATCCATATATCCTCTCACACACACATACACGTATACATACACACATGCCACACACACACTACACACACACTACACACACTTCACACATACACTTCATACAACATATACACACTACATACACACACATACATATACTACACACACTCCACATACACACACATTTCAGACATATATACACATATACACTCCATACACACACTCTCCACATGCAAACACACACTGTACACCCATACTCCACACATACACACATTCCACACACACACTTCATACACAAACACACACATACATACACACACACACACATACACACACACACACACACACATACATGTTGTTCTCTAATGCCCATGGAAAATCCCCACACCACCTCAGCTTGCCTTAGTCACCAGGGCTGGCTGCCAAGTGGTTGGCTTCCACTTATGTGCCCTGCCCCTGACTTGGCCTGTTTTAGATGTTGCTGTAACACCTGCTGTTTCTTGTGTCAGGAAAGTTCCTTAGGAAGAACATTCTGACTTTTCTGTACAAGACTTGCAGCATGCGCGTGCGCGTGCGCGTGCGCGTGCGCGTGCGCGTGCGCGTGCGCGTGCGTGTGTGTGTGTGTGTGTGTGTGTGTCTTCCTAGAAACCACGCTTTCAGCCAGGCGCCACAGCAGCCCTTCCTGGGCAGGAGGTCATTTCAATAAGGACCACTGGGGCTTAGTAAGCAGAGAAAAGCAGCTCATTTCCAGACAGGATGTTGGGAAGACGCCCTGAATGAGCCTTGCTGGGCAAGAGACGCCAAGGGGACAGAGAATGTGGGCCAGTACCCCAGGAAGTTTTTCATGAGCCTGCGCTGTTTGATAAACAGTGAAGCAAAGCCTTTCCTAAACAACTAAACTAACAATGCGCGAAATTCCAGAAGCTCCGCAAACAATGACTGGACATTCCTTGTCTCTTATTTGCTTATTTGTGCACTAAAACCTTTCAAAGGCAACAGACACCAGGGCTCTGACTTGGGTTTGAGATTGGGAGTGATGTACAAGGCACGATGCGATGGCGACACCCTGCTCCAACAGCCTTCCTCCTTCAGGTATCAGCTGCAGCCCAGGAGCCCTCGCTGCTTCCGGTACCACCCCACCTCAAACTAAAGTCTACAGGCAGTAGCATGAATCCTGATCAAAATAACAGGTCAAAACTACAGACTTCCACGGTTCACATTACCAAGAGATGTAACTGGGTCACGTTAGGAGGGGATCTAGAAGCTTCTCATGTAGCTATCTCGCTTGGAAGAGATATTCAAATGTCTGAGGGCATATACTTCCTTTTAGAAATGTTATTAAAGTTATGAATTGTTTATGTACATACATAAAGCATACATAATTATGTAGGCATCTAATTACAAAATATATAATATTAATATTACTGCATACATAAATGTCTTTAGAGTATTAACCTACAAATACTGGGATGATGGATATGTGTGTATAGATAACACATTGGGACGGGACATATATATGAATGTATTTCCTACATTTGTCGATGACTGATGACATCAATTCTTTATGACAAGAAATAGAAACCCTCAGTTGTTCCTTTTCTCCCTGCTTCATTAAAATTACACTTGAAGCTCTATTGTGATGCTCCCTCTGCCGTCGCAACCTCTCTCTGCGTCCTTTATTCCTTGTCCTATTTTTTCAGTTACATTTATAACTTTCAGTGCCCGTGCAATATATCTGCTCCTTGTTATTGGTAAATTTTGTCCCTTTCTCCTCTTTCTCCTTTGTGAAGTAAGTTTATAACACAGGATAGCTGATTGTAAACATCAAAATGAATGGATTAAGAAACACATCGGGAATTTTAGTGAGGGACGCCTTTGGCTGTGTGTGCGCATGCGCAGGCCCGACAGTGCTTCCAGAAATGATTGGCCTGAGTGTCAGTGGCACTGTCACATGGGCTGAGGTTCAGAAGGAATAAAATTATATTTCCATAGAACAAACAAAGAAACTTGAACCATCGGCAACAAAACAGAGACATGAGCCTCTGTATAAAAACAGAGCCCTCCACGCTCAGATATTTCTGAAAGTATCCATTTGCACGATGCCAGCTGAAAAAGACCAGCTGCAAAGAGCCCTTCGGAGAGCCTGACGACTTCTTCTGGAGCTCCTGTGTTTGTCTCTGTCCATCCTTTCGGGACAGGAGCTCCCATAACTCTAACCTTCTGATAATGCTCACCACACACTGGTATGCAAAAGACTTCAGTCATGGTGGGATGGACAAGAAAGAGATAAGGGTGCCAAGGCACCCAGAGAGTGCTTTCACTCACAGTTACATGGGCTCCTATCAGGACCCCTGTGCTTCTGTAGACACCTACAGAAAAGCACATGTCCAGATGACCCCACCCACTCCCCGTTCCCAATAAACACAACTCATCTTGAGGTTCCTTTCCAAAACCGAGGTGGAAAAAGAGGCCTTGACTAGCTGGAGCTGCATTGGAGATACCTTTCATCTTGAAATTTAGTATAAGGGAGAAGCAGGTGACTATGACAAGTGTCTAACTTTAAAACCATTTGGTTTGTGACCAGTGCTGATCTCGCACACCCCAACGGTGATGTTCTGGGCTGGAGTCTGTAGCTGAAGACTTTTGTTTGGAAAGCTACCAGGCCAGCCCAAAGACCTTCCGAACAGACATAATGGCTTAATTATTGCTTTAATCAGAAGGTCAAGGCTTCTAAAGGGCAGCTTCCTTCCCTTAAGGTTTTCCAAGCCCCCTGGCTTTATCCACAGCTGACCCGATCTTCCCAGAGTTCAGCCTGCTCCGGGTTACAAAAGGGAAAATGGCCAGCTGGATCTCCAACCAGCTTGGTGTAAACAAGATGTACCCAGATGAAATAGGTGCGCAGAAGAGCCTGCGCGGGGGAGGAAACTGAACCTGGATTCTGAAACATTGACTCACAGGTTAACTACCCATTAAAGTGGAATCTAAAACAAGAAATAACCTTTTCCCAGCATGGTTTGTATTAGCTGCTTAATGTGCACAGGAAGAGATACCGCACAAGATAAATCCGGCTCGTGGTTAACCGATGGGCTGGACTTGCTTGATTGGGTCTTAACAAGCTTGCCAAAAAATATCCGAAGGACTTAGGGAGAACACCTACTTTGGAAGAAGATACTTAAGTGTAATAGGAATGTCCAAGACCGTATCTTAGAAACACGAAGCCTCTCCAGCCATCCCTCCTGCGGTCTTTCTCTTGAAAAGGTCAGAGTAGCTTATTCCAGCACAATTCCTCACTCGCGCCCAGCACCAGCAACACTGCAACACACCGTTAAATTAAAAGCAGTTCTTTGGGAAGAGAGGGGGCGGGGGAGGGAGAACCAGGTTTAAATGCCTTCTTAGTAATGGGGTCTTTTCAGTGAGCTTAGAGATGAAAAAAAGAAAAGGAAAACAAATAAACATTGTAGGTCAGAAAGCCTACTGTGCTAAGCCAGTTTTGAGGTTTGCAAATTGCTCTAATCAGGATGCACCCAATGAACCTGGGCACTGGTGGCCGCCAGGCTCTTGGCCTGATAGCAATTTCCCAAAATGGATTTTTGAGACTCAATTCCACCAGGCTGAACTCAGCTTGTTTTCCTAGGAGTTTGGGGTTTCTTTGGAGATTGTCTCTGTTTCCCCAGCTCTGATAGCTTTGGGTGCTATTTTCGACTTCTACACGACATAACCCCCTTTGTTCTCGCCACAGCCTCCCGCTGACATGGTGTCCTTCCTCCTTTATACTCCCAGTGTCTTTCTGTATATATTTATCTCTCAGGGATGGAGCGCCTAAGAAAGAATAATCAGGTACAGAGTTCATGCTTTGTAGCCAAAGCTGCTTGTTTCTACTAGACATTTCACCCAGAAAAGAAAAAAAAAAAGAAAAGAAACATACCAAAAAACAAACAAACAAACAAACAAAAAACCCAACAACAACGACAACAAAAACCACATAGCAAACCAGCCCTGTATCAGGTTGCTGAGTCAGACGAAGAGGGAACTCATAATAGATATATTTTTTCCTTTGAGTTAGAACACATGGTGCTCATGAGTGCCGAAGCTGGAGCTGGGGAGAAGGAGGGTACCAGAACAAAACAAGTGGCATTATAGTCCTGTTTTCTTCCTTTCCCAAAGTTCCCAGGGTGTCCCTGTACCCCACCCTGGGCCAGCCAGGTCAAGGGCAGGAGCTGACTTCTGACTGGAATGCTCGCCAATGGCGCCTGTTTTGTTCAGCTACAGGTTTCCCTTCAGGGGCTGGGCCGGTGTAAGCCCAAGTGTAACTTTCCTGTGACATTCTTTGTCCTCTATCACCCACCGCTTCCAAGGCCATAAAATCAGATGGTGCCTTGCATTACAAAATATACATCATGGAAGGTTCTGGAAACTGACAAATGGTTGCATTTTAGCCTCAAAAGCAGAACAGGATTCAAAACTACTATATTCTTCCAAGTGTCCTTTTGTATTTGTGTGAGAGAAAAATTTCAAAGCACAGCAAGCCTGCTATTGAGCATACAGTGAACCAAGGCCCAAAATGCTGCTTCCGACTGTGAAGACAGGGATCAAGTGAAGCACCCAAAATGCAGGTGCCTAGCCACCTGTCCTCCCTTGTCACCATCTCCCGAATCCCCTTCCTGACTTGGACCCCTCCTGGGACTGTTGTTCCACTCAGGGATTTATCAGCAGGTTCAGTGTCTCACCACAAATAAAAACCTCCATGGCTTCCCCCCATGAAGCCACGTGTCTCACCTGTATGGGCTAACTCTTATCACGTTTCAGAGTACAGCCACTCACTATCCCCTACCTGACTATGCCACGTTGAGAGCTTTGCTGTGTGTATATGGATGTCCTTCCAACTCCCCACGCGGTAAGTTCTACCTCAATCACGCTCCACAGATCATTTAGCTAGTCCCTGCTTCAATACCAGAGGGCAACTTCCTGGTTGAGGGAAGAGAGGAGGGGGTGGTAAACAGGATGATATCAAGAAGGGGAGCAAACAAGCACAGGGACTAAAGTGCCACTAACATCTGGGAAACAAGAAGCTTCGAGAAGGGGATGCTGTGGAAGAACAGGACTATAATCCAGAGAATGTGTTTTGGATTAGTCATCCAAGGCAGCTGAGGTGGTCGGAGCCAAAGTGAGCAAGGGAAGATGACAGTCATCCAAATGTGGATTCTGAGTGGACAGTCTGCTTCTGAAATACTGGTGGGAAGAGGACTTGATAGCAGCTCAAAGGAAGAATGGGGGTTAGGCTTCATTTTCCAGCCTAGGGATCTGGAGGGCTGTGAGACCATGCCTAGCTTATTAGGAGAGATTCACAGTCTAAGTGGTCCCAATTTACAACGATTTGATTTAATTTCTGACCTTACAATAATATTAGAACAGAGACATTGGGTGGGAATTGTGCTATGGATTTTGAATTTGGATCCATATTTCCCTGGCATTGTGTAGTATGATCTTCTTTCTTTATGTTGGGCAGTGGTGGCAAACCGCAGCTCCCTGGCAGCTCCATGATCATCACGAGGGGGAAGTAGCTGGCACTCTACCGTGTACTATGCTGCTAGACATGAAGGTGATAGCTCTTGTATTTTTGACTCACAACTTTTTCAATTTAGAGGAGATTTACCAGACACAGCCCCGTCATAAGACAAGGAGTGTGCACCCAAGAAAGATTTCGAGACTGGTAGGACAAGCTCAGTGGAGATAACAGGGGATTCAGAATGAAAGTCAGAGGCCATGGAGTCTTCTGTCCCCTAGAGGAAGAACAGACTGTTTCTTGAAGAATAAGGGAGGAAATCAGTTAAAGACAGCAGATGCCTGAGACGCAGAGAGAAGTTCCTCATATTCCTGAGTGTGCTGGGTAATTTGCTAAGTGGGGAGTCAGGGTGTTGGAAGCCAGAAGAGATGCTGGGCAAGCATGAAAAGGGCTTGGAAAACAGTTTCTGGTTCATCAGGAAAGACATTGCTATACATAGGATATATGGGTGACTGCTGTACACGGGGTGTCTGGATGCCTGCAGGACCCTTAAGCCCTGGAGGTTTACTAGTTTTAAAAGTCTAGCCTTGAGTGTCCAGGGTTGAGTGAGCTCAACAGGACCCTCCAAGACAGGAAAAGATGTCCAGTATAAACATTGGGCCATCAGATTGCATCAGGGGACAGCTACTTACTCCTTCACCTCTTTTCTGTGACCTAACAGACCTGCTTCTACCTGGCTTTTCAGACTCCAGTGCAGCCACCCTACATTGTATTAGGCAAGGTTCTCTAGTGGAGCAGACGTAGATAGGCAGATAAATAGATAGATTAGATCGATAGACAGACAGACAGACAGGCATACAGATGATAAATATAGATAATAAATAATAAATAGATGATAAATACAGTTAATAGATGATAGATGGATGATACAATACAGATGATATAGGTAAGAAAGGCGCTTGTTAGGTTGGCTTACATCATAAGGGCTGGATAATCCAACAACGACTATCTGCAAAGAACCCAATAGTTTTGTAGTGCACAAAGCTGGATGTCTCAGTTCCAACCTAGCGCTGAAAACCTGGGAATTCCTAGAGTCTCAGGAATTGAGTTCACCTTGAAAGACTGGAGAACCTGGAGTGTGATACAAGCAAGCTGTGGCTGCAGCAGGAATAGATGCGCATGCTCAAAAGAAGTGAAGTCAGGTGTGTGCGCACTGATCTTACCTTGAACTTCCTTTCTATCAGGTCCCAACCCTAGAAGATGTCACCTATATTGAGGACAGGTCTTTCCCTCCCAGTCCCTGTTTAACAAGTCAGTCCCCTCTAGAAATGCCCCCACAGACACACAGGAGCAAATCATGTCAAGTTGACTGCACTGAGAGATACTCAGGACATTATTTGCACACACTTGACTTCACTTCTAGCCATGAATCTCTTGGGGGTCACAAGCCTGATCATGGCTGGAGCCAGTTCAGTGAATGGGACGGTGGGTTGGATGGGGTAGCAGCCAGAAGCTTAACAACCGAATGGCTATTGATTCATTATTGTAACTCTGCCTTCAAAATCAAAATGGGAGGAAACAAACGGCAGATAGGTGAACTTTACAAAACCATTATTTCATAGTATGTTTGTAGTTATAACTTCATGCTAAGTATATTCAACCTTTATTTGCTGATTGTCCTTCAGTCATGCTTACAGATGAATAGGAAAGTGAGATCAGCTATCATGGTCATTTGTGGACTGGCTTCACCTCTGCTCATTCCTAAGAAAATAGCCAGGAGCAGCCATACCAAGGAATGAAAGCCAGGAAAGGTCATTGGAAAACGGTCATTTTGGAAAATGAAGAAAGCAAAGCCACAAGAACTATATTTTTACAATGTGAACCTGCAGGTCATGAGACCCTTTAGTTCTTGGGATTTTAGGATGAGGGAGAGAAGAAATAGAACTAACTGAGTAGTCTACAAAACCAAACACAAACAAACAAACAACAAATGGAAGTAGAGAGACTGCAAACCAGAGCCAAACCTTGTCCATCCCATAATGTTATTGGGAATTGACTTGAGGTGGGAGACAGCCATGAGTTTTGGAAACAAACTTATTATCAACAAATTTAGCAGAATGCAGTATGTAGACAATTCAGAAATTATTGTGGCACAGCAAACCACCCAAGTCCAACAGGACCAGGCTAGAGAGGAAGACAAAGAGACAGGAAAGGGAACAGGAAAAGAGGCCTGGGGAGAGAGACGGGGAGAAGGGAGAAAGAGAGGGGAGAAAGACGTCATGGAAATCCAGAATTTGCACTCACATACCCTGCCTAGTGGAGACATGGTTACACAAGAAAAAGCCGTGTCTCACTCAGGCGAAAAGGCAAGCCACTGGCACTTCAGCCCCACGAAGTAAAGCACAGGCTGGAGTGTTTTGACCTCTGGCTTGTCCCCACCTCCTGTCTCTGTGAGTAGCAGAGCATTCTTTTGATAATTTTTTCCTTTTCAAGGAGATAATACTCTCACTCAAAGGTCAGTCAGCTAAAAATATTCTTGCTCGGACTTTCCGTGTGCTTTTCTGCATGATTTCTCTGCTTTCTGTCTCGCCTCGGAGAAATGGCGGAAGGATTTTCCACCCACAGGGAATTGTTTTCCAGACACCAGTGCCAACGTTTGTCTTCTCAATCGTCTTCCTCCATTTCACCAACTCCGGACTCACCAGTCAGTGTCAAAGAACCAAAAGAATAATTTTATTGCAAAAATGAAGAGTCAAAACAATCCTTTTTTGGGAGGAGAGGAGTTTGAGACAGGGTTTTTTTTTGTTTTTGTTTTTTTGTTTCCTGGTAGCCCTGGCTGTCCTGGGACTCTTCCTGTAGACCAGGCTGGTCTAGAACTCACAGAGATCTGCCTGTTTCTGTCTCCCAAATTCTGGGATTAAAGGTGTGTTCGTACCATCGCCTGGCTAGTCAGCTGACATTTTAAGCTCTAAAGCTAAGGTTCCTTTCTTTTTTTTTTTTTTTTTTTGGCAATTCCAATTACAACAGCAAAGCTATTGACTAATGCACTTCACATGTGCAGAATTAAAACACTCCATCTTTTATATGGGGTCCACAGTTGTAGTGAAGCACCCAACTGCCTGGAGG
Source organism: Grammomys surdaster (assembly GCF_004785775.1). Lineage (NCBI taxonomy): Eukaryota > Metazoa > Chordata > Mammalia > Rodentia > Muridae > Grammomys > Grammomys surdaster. The sequence continues at coordinate 8,510,970 of NW_021604595.1, forward strand.
CGGGCATAACAGTTCTCTATTGACCATAGCACACACAAAGATGGCTGCTCCAAAGTGATACTTGGAAATCCTATTTGTGGAATTATGTATCTAGACTAAGACATAGGTTGCTCTTCACTGGAATCTTCCAGAACACTCTGTCCTTTATTTCTTTATAAGGCACAAATCTGCTTTTGATCATACAGCATGTCTTAGATTGCTGTTACTGTAACAGATTCCCGAGATAAACCATCTTCATGACAGGAAAGGTTTGTTTAATGGTCTGTTGGACCTGTTGCTTTGGGCTTGTGATGACACAGTATGGCATGGCACAGTATGGCCACAGAGGGGGCTGCTCACCTTGTGGCTGTCAAAAAGCATTGAAAGGAAGAGGCCTGGGGTTCAAATCCCCTGCAAGGGTAAACCCAATGACCTAACTTCTACGACCTAGCAGGCACCATCTCTTAACCGTTCCTGCATCCACAATAGTACCACAGACAGGTGGCCAAGCATTCAACATGTAAGCCTTGGAGACACACCCCAGATACAAATTGTATCACAGCCCAGAATTTAAATGCTCAGTGTGATGAGCTATTACTGGTTGTCAACTTGACTACATCTGGAATGAACGACAACCCAGAAATGGAGGGCACACAGGCTTTTGACCTGGATATTGACATGGAGATCTTGAGGCATAGTGGCTGTGAAAAGCATAGGCCCAGGCAAGGTAGTACACGCCTTTAATCCCAGAAGATTGAGGCGGGCAGATCTCTGAGTTCAAGGGCAACCTGGGACAAAGCAAGTTCTAGATCCAGGCGTGGTGGTACATACATTTAATTTAAGCTACACCTTCTGCCGGAGGCCTACATAAGAACATTGGAAGAAGGTAGACTCACTCCTCACTCATCTTTGCTTGCTTGCACTTACTTGCCAGCACATCTGTTGGAACTTACTTCTTCAGGATTCCAGCTTATACAGAAGACCAACTGAAACACCCACTCTCATGGGACTGAACAACTACTAGATTCTTAGACTTCCCACCCACAGTTGGGCTAGTTGGATTACAGACTGTAAGTCATCACAATAAAGTCCCTTAGTGTATAGAGACATTCTATAAGTTCTATGACTCTAGTAGAGAGCCCTGACTAATACACTTGGCATCTATATTCTTGTGACAACTGCCCTCCATAACTTGGCTTGGAAATCACTTCCTGATTAAATAGGAAAGACTCCTACACCAAGGAGGTCTAAGCCCACTGGACTACTAAGCCCTGCAGGCTCATTTGTTTCAGTAGCCCTGGGTAACCAGCTGTGAGCAACACTCGCTGAGATGGAATAGCAAGGTGTCAAAGTCCTTTCATATCCGAGCAAATGTATGACCTGCGGTTCTTACCTAGTTGGGACAAATTTCTCTTTTTACCTCCTTCTCTTCCTCTCTCTTCCTCTTCCTGCTTCTCTCCTCCCCTTCTTTTCTCTTGGCATTAATTTTAAAATGTGTGTTTGTTGGCATGCCTGTCTCTCTGTGGCGCATTCTTCTCGGTGTTACTCTATTATTCTCAGGCTTGATCAGTCTTAACAGCTCTGTGAGAATAAGGCAATGGATGCACTAGGTATCGTTGTAGACGCATGTATTCTGACATCTGCTAAAGTGAAGATCATTGTAGTAGGACTGTTCCAATAGAGGGCAGAGACTGGACTCAACTCTAGATGTAGCAAGGGGTGTGAAAGATTCACACAATCGAGGAGCAGAGTGAGGGACCAGTGAATGGAAAATTATTCAAAGGAGACATCAGAGGCAGGAAAATCTTGTGGATCTGCCTTAGCAGGATCCTCTGCTAAGCCTGGGCTGGGAAGGTCAAGGTTAAGAATATTGAGAAGTTTCTCTTTGTAACAGACAGACAACATTATACTAATCCACAGCTGGGTGCAATGGGAAGAACAGCTAATTATAGTGTGCCCAAGCCCAAGGTATGCAATTATACTACTACTCTTACACTTAAGACTCAGAAGACATAGGAGAGGAGGTGGGAATATTGTAGGGGCCAAAGGACCAGGAAATCTGCTTCGAGATTGTGTCTCCTAGACATGACAGGGACGCTACACCCATGCTCCTTCAACAATGTTACTAACAACATTAATAGACACACTACTAGAGCTAGACTCTCACAGGGCTCCCATCCATAGACAAAGAACTATGTATGTTAGTAATCTGTTAAACTCCACCTCCACAGTCACCTGGCAACAGCCAGGTACGCTCCTCCCCACAGTTACCTGGCAACAGGCAGGTAACCCTGCCCACTATAAAAGGGGCTGCTTGGCCCCTCCTCTCTCTCTTGGTCCCGAGACCCCACGCCTGCAGGTTGCTGTTTCCCCTCCCCTCCTTCCCTTCTCCCTCTCTCCACGTGGTCATGGCCAGCCTCTACCCTCTCTACTCTTCTCTCTCTCCTCCCGCTCTCCCACTCTCTTAATAAACCTCCCCTCGTGGAACCGTCTAGTCTGCTGTGATCTGTTACAAGCTTCGCGTGACCTTTTAATATACAACTAAAAGATGTTGAGAGAGAGAGAGAGAGAGAGAGAGAGAGAGAGAGAGAGAGAGAGAGCGCCTTTGATCACAGACTACTCATGATCCCCTAAAATCTCTTCTCAACTAGGTCTTGAGTTTGGGGCCAGTGTTCTGCGCCGTCACTTAGCTTTAGTATTTGGCTCCACCACTCAGCTGAGAACCCCCACCCAGTTCTTTGTGTGCACATTAACTTTCAACTTATTCCCCAGCTCAGCAGAATTTTTTCCCTTCCTCCCTCCCTCCCTTCTTCCTTCCCACCCCTCTAGCTTTTTCTTGTAGGTTTTGTTTTTGCTATTGAAAAATTTCACTTTAAATATAAAAATCACTGGTTCTCTTTACTTTGAAGTCTTTAATGTCTGAAGGACATCTTTCAGTCCCAAAGTAGTACCCAGGGATGCCTTTTAGGATTATAAAACACAAGAGTCCAGGAATGAATGGTCTAAAGAGGGCATGCCCAAGGCAGGGAGTAAAGATGGATTCTGATTTGTTTTAAAACTGTTTTCCTCAGAATCAGCTCTTCGCCTGGGGTGCTTCCTGTTAGCAAAGGTGACTCTGAAGAGATTTGAAATGCTCTCCTTTGTCCCTGTATGTCAAAGCTTAGAAAAAAATTTTTTTTTTTAAAAAAAAGGAAGAAAGAGAAGGGAAGGGGTGGTGCGAGACAGGAAGAGAAGGGATGCCAAGGAGAGGGAAATGTATCGCTGAGGTTCTGTCCTTCTCCAGACAAGGGTTAGCATGAGAGTCTCCAAGACTTGAATGGGAGCCTTCCCATTCTACAAATGGGAAGGTAACTCGGGGCAGTCACTATGGAAGACTAGTGGGCCCTCAAGAAAGTCAACAGAGAACTTGTAGAAGGGCCAGTGGGAGGGGCAGTGTCTTCCTGGGAACAGCTAGTTTTCTGTATGCAGGTGTGAAGGTGCCATGTCAAGTCAGAGGACAAACTCAGGTGGGTCCTTACCTCCACCTTATTGTTGTAATCCCCTTTACGGTTTGCATAAGGCAGCTAGCTGACCCATGAGCTCCCAGGCATTCTCCTGCCTTCACCTACCATCTCACTGTAAGGGCACTGAGATTAAAGACATGTGCTACCACACCGAGTGTAGATGGGTTTTCTGGCTTTGAAAGTCTTCGTCATACTTGCATGGCAAGAACTTTACCCACGGAGCCATCCTCCCCAGCCCCTCCTTGCATTCAGTTCTGTCTCTCTTTGTTCTGTGGCATTGGAAAGATGTCCCATGGGACAGTTATTTGTCACTTTTCCCATCACTGTGAGCAAATCCCTGATGGAAATGCCTAAAGGGAGGGAAGACTTATTTTGGCTTAAAGCATTCATTCCACAGTCACTTGGCCCCATGCACTCTGGCTGAGCATCCGGGCATAGAAGGATGTACGGAGGCTTTTCCTCAATTTTAGAGACCAGGAAGAAGAGAGGACAATAGGAAGGAGCCAGAGAGAATATGACTCAAAGACCTGTCTCACTACCCCAGTGGCCTACTTCGTTCATGCAAACCTCACCTCTGAAAGCCTTCACAAGCTCCCAGAATAGTGACAGCATATAGGGACCAAGTATCACACTCCACCCAACAGTGTTCCTCTTCCTTTAGAGGCTCCTTGTTTCTCTTGTGAGACTTTACTCCAATTACCAACCTACCAATGCCTTCCTTCTCTTCCTTCTCCCCTGGCCTCTTTCCTCCAAGTGTTTGCCCAGGCCCAGCTTCATCTACAGGAGGCCTTGATGCTAGGATAGTCCCAGGGACAGTGGCTTGTGGAAAATACTGTGGATATGCTGCAGGGAGTGATCAATCACATGAAGCACATGACTTCCATCCAGAAAGGCTTCCATTTTTATGCACGGTGAAGGTGGAGTCAATAGACCAGGGACATAAATATACCCTTGACCTGTACTAACTGCTTGCTCTGTGTCTCACAGCTAAACTCTGATTTTATGCGAGTTTACTTCTATGCGTTTGCAACATTTTTGGCCCCACACAGTTTCCAGAAGAGAGCCATGGGAGAGAACCCCCCCACCAGGCGCAGCCTGCTCTTACCAACTACCTTGGAAGAGGAGAAAAAGAGAAACTACAAAAGCAAATTTTGTTTTGGAGTTGTAGGCCAGCATTGACAGGCTGGGGTCAATTGGTTTCACCTCCTGCTGCTTTGCAGGGAGGTCACTGGGCAGATTAAGTTTCAGGACAACAGCCCAGGTGGCTGTCTGCTGCTGGCAACTAACCCTGATGCTAATAAGAGGGGGGAAAAAGAGAGACAACAGTCTCATACCAACCCAAACAACACAGGTTAACTTCATTATCATGTAAAACACACCTCATTCTCCAAAGAGTTATTAAAAGATAGTGTATTCCCACTCAAATATGGCTGCCTCAAATGACATATACTGTAGAATCAACTGATGAACTTTTTGCAGTCACATAACAAAGAGGAAAAAAAAAGGTCACCTGTCAACTCATTTACTAAATACACCTGGCCTGGGTGCAGGCTGGGGGTGGGAAGACATCAGGCAGGTTTTAACAAAGTGAGGAGATCTTTGCTACAGGTCCCGGGGACATTGGCTGATGGCCTGCTTAGCTGTTAGGCTGGTGGAAGCTAGTGTTCTGGAGAGCTGATATAGTCCATAGGTTTAAAGGTTCCTCCTGATAGTTAAAGGCTATCAGGTCAGATTCAGAGGTAGGTGATAAAAATGCCTATTAAAGGGATTAAAGACAGCCTGGGATGCTTTTGGCTCTTGATCTGCAACATTCCAATCCTCCACAGTGACAGAAACTTTAATTTGGTCTCTAGTCTTCATCATAGGCATGACGTGGGGGTGGGGCGAGTATTGGGCAGCACTGCAGTCCATGCAAGATAGAAAGAAAATCCACTTGCTCAGGGCCTCCCTCACCATTCTCTGTTGTAGGTGATCAGTGCAGTGTTGGCTCAGGAAGGCTGGGTAACAAGCAGAGCAGGCAGCACAGTGGCTGGGAACCTGTACTGTTTATAGTGCAGAATTACCCTCCCCCGCCCCATACACACACGCACACACAAGCTCTCAGCTACAGAACATTTGCAGGTGAGCTTTACTCCACCGTTCCTTTCGTTTCCTTTTTACTATTTATTTTACGTGTGCATTTGCCTGAGTGTACACATGTGGAGCACATGTGTGAAGCATCTGTGGAAGTCAGAAGAGGCATTGGATCCCCTGACACTGGAGTTACAGATGGCTGTGAGTTACCCTGTGGGTGCTGGGGGGGACCAAACCCAGGTCCTCTGCAAGAGCAACCAGTGCTTTTAACTGCTGAGCCATCTCCCCAGCCCCAAGTTCCATGGTTTCTTTTTCAGGGTTGTTCAGCCTTCCAGTAAATTGTTGGTGTACCTTTTAAAATCATCTCACGTCCAAAGCTTTCGAGTCTAAGAAACTATGAAGTTTCCAAGGCTCAAAGACATGATGTTCCATTCCCAGCATCTAGTAATTGGCTAAGGTGGGATGCGATGGGGATTCTGACAGGGAAACCTTTGATTTTTCCTACTATCAAGAAAAGAGACGCTGAAAAAGACGGTAGAGCAGGCAGCAGACTCTGCTGTGGTCTGGATATCCATCCAGCATTTGTTTATTGGAAGCTTAGCCTTCAAAACCATGGTAACGGTATTTGGAGTGAGGGCTTTGGGAAGTAGTTAGGGATAGCTGTGGTAACCAGTATGAGAGCTCTGGCTTTAGGAGAAGAAGAGAGGGCTGGGTTGATCCCTTGCCTTGTCTTACCACGGAATACCTTCTACTTTGACGTGATGCAACAAGAACGCCATCACTAGATGCCAGCACCATGCTTTGGGACTTCCCAGGGCCCAGAACTGTCAGCTAGATAAACCTATCCATCCTAAAATGATTTGCTCTTGAGTATTCTGTCATAGCATGGACTAAGATAGCAATCCATCCCTTACCGTATAATTTTAGATGGAGGTGTATTTTTTTTTTTTTCATAGAAAGTAGGTTGGACAAAGCATTATTGTTCTGGCTGCAGTGTAAAGTCCAAACTCATTGTTCTGGTACTCTTGGCAAAACCATCTTGGTAAGCGCAGGGCTATTCTAAAGAGAGATATTTGTGCCCCTCCCTTGGCTATCAGACTACCGAACAATGGTCTCCGAGGAATTGGAATTTCCCCAGGAATCTCTTGCTGGGAAAAGGAGAAGGCTGAAGCCCTGAAGCTGGTGCCAGCCAAAGGAGGGACTTGTTTCCCAGGAAGAGATTTCACATCATTCTGACCTGTCCAATGACCTTGCCAGATAGACCGGAAGCTTAGACAATGATGGGTCAGTGATGACTGAGGCTACATCTAAACCCAAACCTCATCTCAGTACTCCAAACTCAGGGTGTCACTGAGCTTATCTTCCCCATGTGGCCACAAGGAATATATCTCCTTTCTCTGCTTGTCACTAGAATTTGTTTCATTGTCCGTTGGTGACAAATGGCCAAGCCTAGCTCTTAGGGGACCAGGGTGAATGTTCTAGCCCTAAGAACTCTGTTGACAATTGACTCTTGTGTATCCAATGCCTATTCACTTTTGAGGCCCACCCAGTACCGTTTCCTTGTGAGCTGCAATCACTTATACCTCATATCCAGCATGCAGGCCCCACGTGTGGGTTCCTGCTGCCCCATCACCCTGAGTGTTCCTCTCTGTTATTTTCTTGGCTAAAGACCCCACCTCTACTTTTAAAAACTCATACTTCCACGTCCAGTCAGCAGGAAAGCCACTCCTGCCCATGTCAGCCCTCAGGAGCTTCTCCAGTTCCCGAAATGCTACCTCTGACGCTATCTAGCTAGTACCTCCTGTCTGACATGTACTAGATGCCACTCTGGAGGAATGAACATTCCCACATTTACAGGCTATTCAGTTAGGACATGGATAATCAGGGTTAGGGAATTCCAGGCATGACATCATAGGACTGGGAAGGTGTTAGTGTCCAGGAGCCTTGCAGAAAAGAAGGAGGTCAGCCAACACTGGAGGACAAGAAAGGGGCAGCACTGAGCGAGGGGTCTGGGTGAAGATGGATGGTCAAGCTCTGGCTACAGTTTAGGTTAGAGGGTTGGTGGTTTTTTTTTGTTTTTTTTAGACCAGAGACCATGTTGAACTTTAAAACTATGCTCAAAATGCTTTCAGAAAGCCAGAGGCTGAACTGGGGAGATGTTTGATGTTTTTCTGAATATTCATGGAAATTAAACAAAACCAGAAAGTGTCTTAAGCACTTTCTACCATCTTAAACATGCATATTTAAGATACAAATCTCTAAGATAGGAATATAGGGGCCAACCTTATCAATTTTGGGCAGATAATTCTGTGCAAAAGCTTCTCATTCCATGCCCTTTAACATGTTTAATAAATGCTATTTACATTCAGTCTGATCCATGTTTAATTCTGTGTTAAAAAATAGGGAAAGATTGGAGAATTTTAGAGATGTATGTTTATTTTGCCAAATTTTACTGTGTTAAAAGCTAGCATTATTATTATTTTTTTTTTTTGGCAATTTTTGAACAAAAGAGTGAAACCAGCCCAGATTAGAAGTAGCCAAGATAACCAATGAATTCCTTGAGGTATGCATTATAAAGTTGGAATCCCACCAAGTGACTTTTTCAAATTGCTTTCTTTCTTTCTTTCTTTCTTTCTTTCTTTCTCTCTCTCTTTCTTTTTCAAATTCCATTATCTTCCAGAAGTTAAAACACTGAATAGATATTGAAGAATAAACCAATTTTTACTTATTTTCTTCCGAGTTGTTCAGATTTTCAATCATAAGAAAATCCCTACTTCTACGCTGGGGTTTACCTCTAGAGTTCTTTTGATTCACTTTGGGGACAGTTCTTTTGGAAAACCCACATCTAGTTTCTTTTTCCTTTAATTCTCTTTGGCATTGCCAAGTGAGAAGAGCCTGCCCATTTCTGTAGTCACAGAAACGGCGACTGAAGTCAGGTACACACATTTGAAACAGGAGTATTTTGACATAGAAAGTGATCCATGCAAAATAACACTGTTCAACATGAAGCAAAAATTCCCTCAGGATTGACTGCCTGCCAATCTATTATCTCTGCCCCCCATCTCTACAATAGGAGAGGTGACATAATGTCTTTATTTGGGGACACCATTGTAAGCTACATTTCAGCCTAACCTTTTAATGCTTTCTTCATGACAGCCTCTGACACCACAAATGAATCCCGTTGTCACAACTGATATGTTGTCGTTTGATCCTGACAGGAACTGCTCAGCAGGCTGCTCAGTCCTTCCACTACAGCCCTGGAACCAGCTGCTGACATTCTTCAGGCCCTGTTCCACAGACATCTCGCAAACACAGCATCCCGCTACTACGACAGTCATACGACCCTTGAGTTCTTTGGTCTATGCTGAACTCAAAATAACCACAAAGACTGGTTCTGACTTAGTGATTTTATTTTTATGATCCAGCTAACTGGTGGTACGCATTATATCAGTGAAGAATTAAAAGTCTGGAATCCATACAGGTTTTACTTATGAAGGAAAACAGTCTGGTTAGCAGAGGCTTTGATTAAATCCAGGGATACTTCTACCAGTCCGTGGACACTGGTATGTAACTATTATGATGAAGGAACGGAGTAACTGCCCACCCCCAAGCACTACCAAAGAGAGTTCCACCTGAGCCTCAGGTAGACCTTGCCGCTTTCTTTACAAAGTGTTACGATGAAGCTCTATGGCATGTGGAGGAACTGGGCTCAGGCTATCTAGGAAATAATCCGGGTCTAAAGAACCCACTGGCCTCCAAGGCTTACCAGAGTCCAGACAAGGGCTGCTGAAGTCACTGTAGGGCGCCCCTCAGAAGAGACGCTGTTTAACCAGCTGCCCAAGTCCCATGAAAGACCTTTGTTTAACAAGTAAATGTATTCTGGACAGAAAAGCAGAAGCAAAACACACATTGAGGTTTATCCCCATGGAAGAAAGCTTTTCTAGTGTGTAGAAGCCCTGGGTTGCAACCCAGACAGGACCAACACATTCCCTAAATGAACAACAGAAATACTTTCCGAGTAAGATCAGACTGGGAAGACAAAAGGAAGCATGTTAAAAAGAGGTTTGACAGTAAAGGTTGGGAAACAGTGTAATTACTGCTCTGCCAATAATAGCAACTTTTATGTTTTCTCCAGGCACACGTGAGAGCATGCACATGTGTGCACGCACGCACGCACGTGCGCGCGCACACACACACACAGGCACACACACACACAGGCACACATGCGAGCATGCACGCATGCACATACACCGCACCTGGGGGCAGGGTGCGGCAGAGAGAATTTATGATTTAGATTTGAATTTCTCTTGCCTTTTCATTGACTTAGAAAAACCAAGGAGCTCACGTCACACAGGCTGGAACTAAGAATCTGCAGAGACTAAAGCTTTAAACACAGTACTAGTGTTGAGGGTACAGTTAGGGTTACGGGCTTGAGTTTAGGTTAGTGTTGAGTTCACAATGGCAGATCAATTCCCAGTCTAGGGAAGTAAGAGAACACACGTGTTCAAACGGTGTTACAGGCACAGTGTTACCTTGAACTCTCAGATGGAAAGGTGAGTTCATCGACTTTGGGGAAGTAGACTAGTAGACACAGTAGGTTTAACAAGGAGTCTCACATACATGGAGGTCAGACCAGAAAGAGGACCAGGTCTCTCCTTCAGGAAAAATCCCACTCATTTCTGTAAGGTGTCCTAATATCTTTTTGTATCACTATTTGGAGTCACTCAATGGCACCAGTCCCAACATAAAGAGACAGGGAAAGAACACAAGCTTATGAAAACTCTCAGGTCCTCTTCTCAAGGTATCCTGACCACAGTTGGAAGCAACTTCCGTGTTTGCCTGCAGAGTCCCTACAGAGGCCAGAGCACACTGTGTCATGTGCTGTGCTTTTCAAGTCAGAAGCTCTGGACATAAAAGCAACTGCCCTTCAGGGGTCTGAGCTATAGTTATTTCTGTGCAACAATAAACAAAGCCAATAGCAACAGGATCTGAGGTGGCTGGTGACCTGGTGGCACAGCTGACAGGCGTGTCATGCCTGTCCTTCAAGGGACCTCACTTAAGTCACTGCTGTGGCTTCCTCAGCTTGGACATATTTGGTCTAGGGAATGCAAGGAATTTGCTGGCTGAGCAAGTCCATCCATGCTGCTTGTAAGGCTCCTCTCTGTAACTGCTTCTAAAAAAAGAAAAAAAATCTCCCAGCAGGCTCTGTCGCAGAAGAAGCACCCTGGTCAAGGGGGCAGTTTAAGTTTGAAAGAAATTTCTCAAAAATGTACCATACCTACTCCAGACACAGAATCTGGTTCTTGCTTTGTTTTATCATCACTCCTAGAATTACTGTCTCCCTGTCCTGAAGACAAATGGCTGATGGGAGGAAGCAGAACTATAGGCTGAATCTAGAAGTTATTCCTGGTTTACAGATGTTTAAACCGAGAGTCACAGCAACCAAACATGGCTGTGTTAAAGCAATGGGTGGCAGACCAGGATGTGACAGGTAACTGTCACGGTGCTGTAAGGCTGTGGGACATTTGTAGGAGTCTTCTTCTGTCACTAGCTTATATTCAATTTGATAAACTATCATTAGGCATTAAATATTTGAATTTAAGAAAAATAGATAAATCAAGGCCAGGTTAATGACATAGTTAAAAAAAATCACATTATTACAACTAATGTGGTTTTTTTTTTTTTATCTGTAAATAACCCCCAACACTGTATCTTAAACATTCTTCGGAAAGTAAAAATTGGTTAGTGGTGACATGTAGAAACCATGCTTTTTCTCATGTTTAATTTACTCACTTATGAGTTAAAACAAATCATTAGCCGTGTCTTAAGGCAATGAACCCAAAAGCACAAACTAAATTAATCTGGATGTCTAAGTGGGAAAAGGTGGAACACTTATGCCATCTAGTGGCAGAATGTGGCCTGGAACTAAACCAGCCAACACAATTTCCTTCTACAAACTCTCCTCAGGACTATGAGCCCAAGACTGGCTCTGGTAACAAATAAACAAAACAAAACAAACAAACAAACAAACAAAAGAAACAAAAAAAAAACCCCTTCATTGCAAGTAGAAAATATTAAGAGGCACAGATGCTTCTCAAGTGTTCCTGGAGGTTGACTCAATTTTTCTCTGAAAAATCCACCATGGGTCTTCTTGTAGATTTCCCTCATTGTCCCTAAAACCAGACATTTTATGAATTAACAAGGGTTAGGCTTAAAAACTTCAGTGGTGTGCATAACCATTTAGTAAATCTGAGCTGTTTTCTCCTGTCTGAGCAGGATTTGTCCTCCACAAGGCTTGGAATAGGACTTGTGTCTTTTTTTCTGGGTTTTGTCTCTGATCTTGTCTGAAATTTAGGGTCTTCTCTCAATACTCAGAAGATATAGAATATGTAATGATAATTACCTGTTTCAAAAATATTACCTTGAGCCCAAGAAAATAATGCAAAGTAATAAACTTTGTGTGCATTTGTGCAAGATGTATATCTTGTCTCATGTTTGTTTGGTTTGACTGGGTTCATGGTCTATGTGGAAAGGTATTCTTGTGGCAGAATGAGAATATTTTCTGTTACAAAAAAAAAAGAAAGTACACTTCAGTTTAGTAAATGTAAGAATTAAATAAATATCAGTATACGTGAAAACTGTCTACACCCTTAACATTATATAATCAGGCTAGTTTTTGTTCCACCGACATACATAGGGAGTGACTCTCTGCTTCCTTCTCAAGAGGATGGTTAGCCTGGCATCTCCCTCAGAAATCTTTTTAAAGTCTAAATTCTGACTAAGCTTTGACTCGAGGTTCCATAATGCCATGTATATGTGTGTCAAGGTCAACACCAGATGCCTTCCCATCGCTCTCCACTTAGATTTGGACTTTCTCCACCATATGGGTACTGGAGCTGGAACTCAGGTCATCACTCAGTGGCCAGCACCTTCACTCAGAGCCATCTCACCAGGGCTTCCTTAGTTTTAGAGACAAGAGTCTATACTAGACCTGGAACTTACCAACCAGGACTGACTAAGGAGCAAGCACCAGGGAGCTTTGTGCCTCCATGACCCCAGTGCTGGAGTATGGAGGGACACGCCATGGCTTTTTACATGTGTGCTGGAGCTTGAAACACAGCCGGCATGATTGAGCAGTCACTACCCTGGTCCTGTGACATGACTGTTAGAATAGTGACTCTTAGAAATAAATGCTTATGTGGCCCAGGATTGGTTTAAGACAAGAGTGGCTACTGGCAAATATAAAGTTGACTAAACTGTCTTCTAATTTGCTGCTTGACCCTTTCAACACTTTTAAAGTCCAGAGGTGGAACCGGCCCAGAGAACCCTGACAGAAGAAAGACCCAGAGAAGCCATGTAGTTGTACTTTCTACAGCTTTTGTGGAACAAGGGATTGAACCTAGGATCTTACAGATGCCAGGCAAACTGCCTCCATGCCACTTCACTGGACTATGAGAACACAGTGAGCCCACTGTGAACAAGGTGAGAAGAGACAGAATGGAAACAAGCCAAGAGTTCAGCACTGTATAAAGTTTTTAAAGACAGGTTTATTTATATATAAGTGCATGAAATTGAATACAGAAACTTTATTAAAATACTGTATATTACAAACTTTAATCCAATAAATTCTGTGTAATGACACTGAAGTGCTGGGTTCACTTGAACAGATGTTCTGTGTGTTTTCAGCAGTTCACCCTGTATAGTACAAAGAGGAGAGCCATTGAAGATGGATCTCGGAAGTTGTCCTGGGACCAGACGCGGATGGTGTAAGTTGTGCATCTTTCCTCGACAGCAGTGAATTGAACTGCACTCTTGTCTTCTGAGGCCAACTTTCAAGAATCAAAATAACTTGCATATGTTTATTGCTGCCCTTTGAAGAAAATGTGTGGTGAAAAATAATTTAAAATAAGGACCAGCATCTCTGAGGCTAACCTGATGCTTACTGCAATTAAAATACTTAAAATTCACTGCAAAATGTGTGTCTCCAGGGAGTTATGCTATATACACAATGAAATTTGTACAGGACTTGGGAAATAAAAAAATCGCTCATATAAAATTAAAAATCAATAGTATACACTATTTACAACCTGTTAGGTATTACATATAAACATAGCTTAAATAATCCTTCAAAATGAAATTGTTTTATGTAAACATGCAATACACATACTCATACAGTGTAGTTTATAGTCTTAACAGAAGGGGAAATCGTGTTCACATAACTCGGGTACTTCATCAAACACACTTTTGTCTGAGTATCACCCTCCAGCGTCATCTATTCTTCCTGTCTTTAAGCTTCACAGTACATTCAGTATTTCTATTGTAAAAATAAATCCCTGATGGTAAACATATTTCTAAAGGTTACATAAAGTGTCTGCCTTTGTACTACAATATTAAACTAACACTGTCCACACAGGAATCTCTAGTTTACATAAAACTCAACTTGAAAAGCTCACGTTTAATTTGTCTGAGTACATTTTTCTAATTTCATACTTACTTGGAAAAAAAAGAAAGAAAAAAAAAGAGGAAAAGAGGAAAATGCCCCCATGTGGTGAAGGATGGTAAAAGCAGTTGTCATCTGCCATAGTCAGTGGCTAATTTCTATGGAACTGTAAAAAGTAAGTGGCTGGACTTGTCTCAGTGGCCCACCCTAAGCTCTGGAATCTCTCTGCAGATGGTGTGCACAAAGCCAGCTCATTGGTGCCAAACCTCAGACCTCCCTAGGTCCACTTTGCAAAAGGTTCTTAACTTTCAAGGCACTGAGATACCATTTAGCTTTTAAAAAAATTATACTGTGGTCTAGCTCAATGGCTCCTCAGTGGGCTGATAAGTTAGTTTCTTAGTATCTGCTGGCTGGGCTGCACTTGTGCTACTTAAAGTCACGTTAGTGCGTAACTAAAGCTGCTACCTCATCCTGGGACATCTTAAGGCAGGGGCTGATGCTTAGGCTAGAACCACAGTGGCCGTCTGCCAGATGACAGGGCTACAATGAGCTCAGGAGACCTTTCTATTGGCTTCTCTAAACAGGTAGAACTCATGACTAAAGGTGTATATAGGGAAGAGTGAGGGCGTTTCTAAACTTCTTCATGGAAAACATATCTACTATCATAAGCACGAAGGGAAAAAAAACTATTCCAACAAGAGGATTTTTTTCTTTCTATTCCCTCCCAAGCACTTTCAGTGATGAAACATAAACATTTTGACTTAAAAAGGAGGAGCCATGCACAGTGGTACACACCTGCAATCCTGGTACCTGACAGGCTGAGACAGAAGGATCACAAGTTCAAAGCCAGTCTGGGATACAGAGTGAGACTCTATCTCAAGACCTAAACCAAAACCTTTAAACATCAGTAGCACTCCCAAGCTATTGTTCATTTAGACAAGCCTTTAAACAAGTTAATGTCATGAAAAGAATCCCCAGTCCACGTCTAGGAGGAACTCTGCTTATGGGGTGCAGATGGTCAGCATCGAAGTGTAGACCTAGGCATTCCCCAAAAGGGGAGGGCTGTATCACCGAGCCTAGACACACCAGGTGTAGGCATAGGCTAGCATCGAAAGGAAGACAGGAGCATCTCATGGACTGTCTGCCTATCCCTCACCCCAGCCCGTGTCGTTAATGCATCCTTTTCAATGAGATAACCACAGCATATACACGGGCACTCAACAGTCTCTCCAGACCAGCACTTCAGCTTCTGTCAAGAACTGTACACATCTAAGTTAGGATATATGACACCTGCTTTGGAAAGGACAGAGATTGTTAGAGAAACTGCTAAATAAATTAGTTTGGAAAACCAAAAAGGCCATTATGTATGTTCAACACATGAGCCATACATGTGAAAGTGAAAAGGTTGATCTCTTAAATTAAGAAATGATTCTGTATCACAGCTCAGCTTGCTCAGAAAGATGAGCGCTGCCATTACCCTCATAAAGAGGTAGCCAGTGCAGCACCTTGCTTACTGAAAACACTTCATATAGGAAACATTAGTTTCTCCCAAACAGATTCTAGCTATATTCTAAGGTAGGCAAATTCAGAAACAAAGCCACCACACTGGATCACTACAGAAAACAGGGACCTTCAAGGACAAATCCACCACACACAGAATATACTGTGAGCACACATGTTTTGTAGAGCCCACATCCACTAGAGCAAGGCATTAGCAAACTTCTATCAGGATGGAGGAATTATGCTTGCATAACACAGAGAATTTTTTCATATATGTTTTTGTGTATTAGCCTCTCTAACAATTTTCCCCCTTTGAATTTCCCTCTGTTACAAATGGTATTATACATTTAAAAAACATTACATTTTAAAAATTGAATAATGTCTTTTATATCCTGAAGAGTTTCAAGGGATGGGAAATTATGGATAATTAGGAGACTACTGGATGACTGTCAAGTCTAACCACTGAAAAAATAGCCCCCGATTTTAAAAAGAAACAGTAGTCTACCCAGTAACACTCACCCTATGCTACCATACTTCCCTGTACTCTAAAGCCATCGTCAGAAACTCCTCAGTAATGTTTCCATACTCTTTATGTCTTTTAAACAGATTAAATAGAGATGTTTCCAAAGCCTGTTTTGAGACATTCTTAAGAAATGTTTTCGACAGCAAGCACACTGTTGTCTATAGACATTTCAGAAAATGCTCTCAGCCTGCTTACTCAGGTTTATAATAGTGGTATTGTTTTTAGGAGAGGGAGGGAGAGAGGGAGGGAGGGAGGGAGGGAGGGAGGGAGGGAGGGAGGGAGGGAGGGAGGGAGGGAGGAAGGGAACACACCAGTGACAGAGACAAAAGCCAGAGTCAAATGCTCACAGTGACAGATGACCAAGAAGGGCAGGAATGAATACAGGGGCAGTACTTTGCATATGGGACCCAGTCAATAATGTTCTGAGTCAAACCAAAACAGAGCAGTAGGAAATGGCAGTGGAGGAGGAAATGCTGGCCACACCCATTCTTTCTACATTAACCAGTGGTGACCAGAACCTGCAATGTATTCCTGTATTCCTGTTCACCCTTCACACCTACAACCATCAACTCCCCAAAGTCTCCTTAGAAAAGTTATCTGTTGACTTTAAGAGGCAAAAGGAGGTGATAAATGTAAAATTATATGAAAAGGTTTTTTTCTTAAATTTTTCAGAAAAAATTAGAAACGGATGATGGTGAATTTCACAAAAGTCCATCTCAATGGGTATGGCAAATACAAAGTTAGAATTCTACTGACTGACTCGAGCACTTACTGTCAGACACATACTGTTTACCTACAGGAGGTATTAATTAATTCGAAGTGAGACCTGAAGCTATGAGTGGTTAAATGATGCTCAGACCAAAGTGAACCAAGTGACAGAGCATGGACTCCAGCCTGTCCCCACTGGCTTAGAGTCTGGTCCTTGTTCCCTAGTTCATAGCAACATGTAAGACATTGAAATGTTCAATTCAGAGGATGAAATGGAAAAAGAAAAATGAGGTCGTGTGAGGGAGAAAGGGTGAGTCTCAGGAAGCAATAAGGAACTATCCCAACCGTTTTTAGGGTTTGAAATTGTCTGTCCAGTTCCTGGTAGACTCTGAAGGATTGAATCCTATTTTAGCCATCCTAGTACACAGGAGATCCTAACACACAAAACAGAACTCAGCAAACTGAGCCAGGTAGCAAGTACCAGCCTGGGCATCTCAAAGAGGCCACCCAGCTTTCTGCAGTGCAAATGGAAGGTGCTGGAAGCACTGTTTCCTACAGCATTCCCTTGTTCTTCACAACATACTTTATTTCCCTTCTTTCACAAACAAACCCCCTGAAGCCTTAGAAAAGGAGTCATGGAATTCTGTGTTGCAAATACTGAACAAGGATCCTGGGTAAGACTTTCACACTGGATGATTTGCAGGGAGGATGTAAGTTAACTCTGTCTCCTGAGAAGCCAACAAAACTGTGTCAGGGCCCATGTCCTGCACCTCCTTCCTGGGAACATTTATCAGGCTTCACTCTTAGCTTACATGAGGCTGTGGTGCTAAAACCAAAAATGTACTGCTAATCCATGGCTGAGTTTTTAAGGAAATGGAACTAACTACGTCAGTGAGGGCTTCTGTCAGGTCCAAAACAGGGGTCTCCAGCAAAAACCTTAGATACTCTCCAGTCTATTTAAAGGATCATTTAACTGAACAATATATCCAACTTCTCCAGAAGAACAGGAAAATGCTCATCAAAGAAAGCTTTCCAATCAGACTGTATTCATATATAGCTATCTATATATGTATATAATGATATACTTGTGTGTATATATATATATCATTAAACACTTTGTCTCTATAAGAAACAGCTTCTTGAAAATTTCACCATATAAATAGATATATAGACAGTTTCATAAATCCACACTACACAACTGTATTTCAAAATACCAAGAGTGATAGTTACACAAAATCCCAATAGAAATAACTGAAGAAACTAAAAATGCTCCTCAAATTAAAAGTGCACACGCACACACAAACACAATTCTTAATGCAAATTAGCTTGACAATGAGATGACTGTAGGACAGTCGATAAAGTGGTAATTAACCCTTTTAGACTTTCATCCTAGAGCACAAACAAGCTCAAATCTCTTTGGTCCGTTCATTCACATATTCCATGTGTCAAGTTAATTTTCAGTTAGTTTTAGATTTGAACAATGGGCTCCATATTACTTCAACACGATAATTTTCTTAGATCATAAAATAACCATGTTAAAATAAATATTTGTTCTGTACACAGGCAATGTCAGTGACAGTAAGTCTCACGCTGGCACACAAAGTTCTGAGTTGCTGACAAGAGCAGAAGCCAGCCAAACAGGAGAGGAGAATCAGGGTTATCTGGAAAAGATGCTTATTTAGTTTAAGTTTAGAAAACAGCAAGAATACAAAGAATGAGTGGGAAGAACAGTAGGCCTGGACAACGGAAGAAATCAATTTCAGACTTGTTCTCTGACATCTCTAAGGTTTGCTTATTGGTTGACTTTTGGGTTGTTAAATGTCCAAGTCACATTATTAGTAAGTCTAAGTTGGCTGATGCACTGGCAAAAGCAGCTCCTCCAAAGGCTGATAATATATTCTTTTTGTTAGAGAAAAGGGGGTATGGATAATAAAAGTCTTAAACCAAATTAAGTTAAAGAGCTCAAGGTGCTATACTATATTTTAGATTACCTATAAATTCATAATTTCTACAATGGATCTTCCCTTAAGCTAGCATATTTGTAATTAAAACTGGTTAACACACACACACACACACACACACACACACACACACACACACACAGAGTTCAACCAGGGACTATACTTTCCCAACTTCTAGCATTTGTAATAAACAACTGTGTGTTTTTCTAAACCTCCTAAAGTTTTTATAAACAAAGTATATTTCTACTGTTAATGAATGTGACTCAGGTAATAACTTAGAAACACAAACTTAAATCATACGACTAACATCCCACTTAGATAAAGGTTCTGCACTGTCTTGCTATACTCAGACAAACTGACAACTTGAAAACGACCCACTCAGTGCCCCAGTCTTGCCAAGTGTAATTCTAGCCCTGCCACACAGAGTGAGACAGTTTACTGCTCTTCCTATGTCAGGTACTTACTGTTTTTCTATAAATGAAGCATTCTTAACCTCAGAGCCTAATTTAGGCCACTCTCTAAGCAGTTAGTACTCCAGAATCAGAGACGTCCAAGACACGTACACAGCACACACAATCTCACTGCGATGAACTGGAAGGTTTGTGCTCCGTGACAGAGGAGGCAAAAACCTTCAGAAGGGTTAAAGAATGCAACATGCATCTCAGACTTTTCCTTACAAAATTTATAAGAAAAATGTAAATTATGTTTTTATGACACACAAGTGACAATATGTCTGACTCATAAAGGTTTGATCCATGTAAGTAGAATATGATATGAGAGAAACTATGAAAGGTGTAGGTTACTGAAACGTATGCACCCTACAAGTCTATCTGAGTCCGTAGAACAGCTCAGCTAGTCCTCCGTTAAGGAGACTAGTGGTTTTCACATAAATTAAATAACAACACACAGACATATTAAAGCCCCAAGTCCCAGGAATACTCAGCTTCACAAAGCAAACACTTCCTTAGTACTGAAAGCCCACCATCCGACATTCATATGGGATTTAACGTGACAAAACAAAGCCTGACATGACCTGAATCCACGTCAAGTACACTGACAACACTCACCTACATCTACACTTGCAAACTGTCACATGATCAATGTTAAAAGAAAGGAAAGTTTGGCACATAGATCAATTTCTCAAAACGCTCCTGTAACTGAACACAACACTGTTGAGAATGATGACTTCAACACCAATGTTAACCTGATCGGCAGCTAAACAAGGTGCTTCTTCTTGCAGCTTCAGAGTCTTGTGCACCTTGCCCGGGATGGAGGCACATGAGGTGCAGTGCGGTAGTGCAATCGCTTGGACGCCAGAGGGCAGGCTTTCCACACAGCTCAAGGTCTGCCCTAGGTGTTGACTTCCTGGGTCCCTGCTTGTACCATTTCATTTCAGCTGGTTAACAATACATTTCCGGGAATCTGTACATCCATTTCCTTAGTGAAGAAGACATTCCCTCAGAACTCAGAGTGTCGCGAGGATCCTTGAAAAGGAGATGATAAGTGTCAGTACAGTCTGCCCCACGCCCCACACCAGGGCTTCCAGGGGGGCCATGTTCTTCCCAGCCACTCTGTAGATGCCGGCCACTGCTGCACCTGGGAGGAAGGGAAACGGAGCACAGAGTCATCCAGGGCACCACCTGACACACGGCTGCCGCAAGTCACCGTTCAGTTTACCCAAACAGAATAGCTCGGCACATCTTCACCTGAGAGAGTATGTACTTCTCCACACGGCTGGTAAAGTTACCCTTACCAGACACCACAGAACCTCTCAATTCAAGAATGGTGCTTTCAACGGAAAGCTAGAGTTCACGATTCATGCTCTCATCACCTTTAATGTAAGGATAGTTCCAATAACAACTCACTCCAGAATATACCCTCATCCCCTTAAAATACATACTAGGAAGAAATAGGAAGAAATAGGTGCTGGCTCCAGTACGTACACCAATTCTAGCCAGCAGCTACAGCAGGAGGGCCTTACAAGTGCCTCACAACTCAACTCACTGCAATAGGCAGCCTGCTCCTACCTCACAGCATGCCTCAGGGAAGAAGAAAATGCTACAAATAAAACCACAACTGTAAACTTGGAAACCAAGTGAATGGGTTCAGTATATTATGAGAGAGGGCCTTAAAACCACAAGGAAGGAAGTAGGGAGGGAGGAAGGGAGGGAGGTTAGAAGGAAAGGAGAAAGGGAGGGAGGGCAGGCAGAAGAAAAGAAAGTAAGAGAAAGGAGAAGGGGAGG
>NW_021604595.1:8531999-8536475 GCF_004785775.1 Grammomys surdaster
GAGGGGAGGGGAGAGGAAGGGAGGGGAGGGGAGGGGAGAGGAAGGGAGGGGAGGAGAGGGAAGGGACAAAAAAGGAAAAGAAGTAGAAAGGAAAAGGCAGAGGGCCAGGTACACTGGCGCCCCTTTCCATCACGGCTCTCAGGAAGCAGAGGCAGGTGGTTCTCAGGGAGTTCCAGGCCATCCTCTCTCAAACAAACATGGGTTAGTGAGATGGCTCAATGTTTACGAGCAATGACTGCTTTCTAAGGGAACATGGGTTCAATTCCTAGCATCCTCATGGTAGCTCACAACTATCTGTAACTCCAAGGGATCCAATGCCCTGTTCTTGCCTCCATGGGCAGCAGACACATAAGTGGTACACAGGCATACATGCAGGTGAAATGCCTATACAAAAACATAAAATTTGAACACTGGTAGTATTCTCCTTAAGCCCATTTTGACATTTTTACACTTACTAGCATGTAACTGTTCAATAAATGATACGTTTTAAATTCTCTATCGTTGACTACACTTTGGTTGTTTCTTCAGTCCCAGTCTGTATCTGACTTAATGCTTAGCTGGTTGCCAGTCCACTCACCTCGTCATAGCACCAGGCCTCTGTCAAGTCTTTCTAAACACAACTAACCTAACCGACAGCCACAGGATTTCCTTATACCAACACAATCAAAGTGTGACCAAGAAATATCATGCATATCAGTTGTAAGATGGTGTTCAGGGTTTGTGCAAAGCACAGAGCTCCTAGTAAGGAAACAGTTTTCTCTCTAATGAAAGGGAAGATGGGTTCCTTAAGTGGACACGTCACACACCCTAACATTTCAGAGCCTCCCAAGTAAGTTCTAACAAAAA
This sequence comes from Grammomys surdaster, assembly GCF_004785775.1. Taxonomy (NCBI): domain Eukaryota; kingdom Metazoa; phylum Chordata; class Mammalia; order Rodentia; family Muridae; genus Grammomys; species Grammomys surdaster. Next base: position 8,532,846 of record NW_021604595.1, read on the forward strand.
CCAGACTCATGCTTTGGGGAGATTCAGCAGATACACTCTAAAATTCATATGAAGTACCAACAGTCCACAAACAGCTGGCTGCACTATGAATTACCTATGACATACTCACTATATACCACAGCACCTCTACAACACACTACAAAACCAGAGGCCTAAGAACTATGGCCCTGCTGAGAGAATAGAAAAAGAAAACGAACAAATCACAAGAGCTGAGAGATGTTGAGAATACAGCAAACAAGAAGGAAGCACCCACAGATTGATCGGCAACTGACGGGTTACTTCAGTGGGTACCTGTGTAAAAACTGACTTACCGTGTAGAAGGGGATCTCAACTAACACCAAAAACAAAGGCAGACTTAGGCTAGGAATAAGTCACAGTCTGACTACCAGATGCCTGTTTCTGTGAATAGTTTTCTTTGGAACAAGTGGTGTCCATTCATCTTTTTCCTTATACCAATCTATGCTTTGTGCTACAACAGCAGGCGTAAGTAACAGAGATTATTGCCTCCTGAGTCTACAACATTTACCACCTGTTCCTTTAAGAAGGCTGCTCCTGATTCGTTGTGGTGGTCTGAAAAGGCGTGGCTCCCATAGACTCATATGTTTAAATGCTTGGCCCATAGGGAATAGCAGTATTAGGTGGTATATCCTTGTTTAGGTAGGTGTGGCTTTGTAGGAAGAAGTAGGTCACTGTTGGGTGGGGGAGAGGCTTGAGGTCTCCTATATTTAAGCTGCACCCAGTCTCCTCCTAGGTGCCTGCAGAAGACAGTCTCCTCCTGGCTGTTTTTGGATTAAGATGTAGAACTCTCGGCTCCTCCAGTGCCATGTCTGTCTGGATGCTGCCATGCTTCCCACCATGATGATAATGGACTGAACCTTGGAAACTGTAAGCCAGCCCCAATTAAGTGTTGTCTTTATAAGAGTTGTGCTGGTCACAGGGTCTCTTCACAGCAATAGTCCTATTGGTATTTAATTCATCTACTCTAGGTGAATTAAAGGCCTTACTATAATAGGTAAAAGTCTAAAATAAAGGATATATATCAGTGTCTTTTTATTCTGGTATGAGACAAAATATCTTAATGCCCTAAATTATAAACCCTAAGTGGGAAACAAGCAAACCTGTAAGCTATATTACATTGCTATTTAAACATTTCTACTCAATAAACTCACAACATGAAGGGAACTGAACCTGGGAAAAGTGATTTGCAAAACCTAAAGCCGCCTGAGGCCCTCAGTGTGAATACATGAGAAGCGTCTGTAAGGCAGTAAGGAGATAGGTGCAGCCAAAGTAAAGCACAGAATCAAGCAATGTGCAGAAGGGAAAGCTTTGTGAACGAACGGTGTGTGAAGAAAGAGACCTGAGATTCACTAGTACACAGAGAAATGCAAATTAAACCAACCAAAAGATGTCACTCTACATCTTTACATTAGCTAAAATATTTATAAAATATTAGGCAGCTAAAATGGGGAACAATAAAGAAATAAACCATTTTTTTTTAAAACTTTACTTTAGCAGGGTATTGTGGCACATGCCTTTGATCCCAGCACCTGAGGGGCAGAAGCAAAGGCGGCAAATCTTTGAGTTCCAGACCAGAGAGTGTAACAGGACAGCCAGGGTTACAAAGAGAAACCCTGTGTCAAGCAAGCAAACACTCCCACACCCCCACAACACTCTCACACACACTCTCTCACAGATCTCTTTCTCTCTCTCTTTCTCTCTCTCTCTCATACACACAATCTCTCTCTGACACACACACACATACTCTCTCACACACACACTCTCTCTCACACACATACACACACACTCTCATACACACTTTCTCTCACACAAACACACACACACACTCTCACACACACATATACACATTCACACACACACCCCCACACACCCCAAAAAGAAGCTCTTTATGTATGTGGCAGGGGCAGGCTGCACCTGGGTGTCCTCTCCTCACTTTCTACCTTACTCCAGAGACAGTGAACCTCATTGAACTGGAAGCTCACCACTCGGCAGCTAGGCTATCCCAATGCCCCCAACTCCCACTCTAGTGCTAGGGCTACAGGCTTGCACGGCCACACCCAGGGAGCTGGGGCATCGACTCAGGTTCTCACATTTATACAGCAAGTACTCACGCGCACTGAGTTACCTCCCTAACACCACTCCAACCCACCCCTTTCCTGTTTAAAACAAACTGGGCAGTTACCAATACAAACCAAAATAAGAAGAACAAACAAACAAATAAAAACCAATGACACATCACGTGTTCTTGGAAACAAAATCTAAGTAACAACATAATGGATATGTGCCAATATTCATCATATCAGCATTGTACTGAAAAGGATATTTAGCAACTGCTGAGTTCAATGTATAGCTATGTAAGCCACCAAAAGCTATATTAAGAAAAGACATACAGGGGCTGCAGAGATAGCACAGTGGTTAAAAGCACTGACTACTCCTCCAGAGGACCTGGGTCTGTTTCTCAGCACCTACATAATAGCTCACAACCATCTGTAAATCCAGTTCCAGGGGATTTGATGCTCTCTTCTAACCTCTGACAACACTGCATGAATATGGTATACAGATATTTATGAAGGTAAAACACCCCTATGCATAAAATAAAAATGGAAAAGACTTTTTAAGAACAAAGAGAAAGAGAATATATACAGCTAAATATTCTAGACAGTTTTCTTAATTCATCTTTGCAAGTCAGAAACTTACTAACAAAATATTTCTGTGTTCTTGCTAACCCAAGAAACAAATTTTTATCTGAAATTGTGGCTGATTTACATTTTCAAGGATTTCTAAACACTTCATTGCAGTTTTTAAAATCACTAATTTATCATACTTGCGATGGAACTGGAAGTGAGTTGGTTATATGTACATATTAGACATAAATGGAGATAGAATAAATTCCCCATACATCCTTCAAAATCTTACAGTGACATATCCACATGGTTAGTGTTTATAAAATCTGAGCAAACTGCTTCTCCCTCCACTGCTTAAAGCCCCAGTTACAACAGTAGCGCACTCCAGTACCAGTGGATCCTATGCCCTCTACTGGCCTCTGTACACACTGTATGTAGAAGGTACATAGTCATAAACACAGGCAGAACACCAAAAGGTATCTTGAAAAAAGGAAAAATAAAACTAACTACTTGTTCTCTGTGGCCTGCAGTGAAAAATTCCAGACTTTCTGGCTAGCTTTTCAAGACCCTTTAGCACTGACTCCAGTCTCTTCTCTATGACTCTCGGAGAAACCCAGGAGCTAGACCTGAGTCTGGCATTTGTTTCAAACCCAACTTGTGACAAAGTAAGCAAAACCCCACAGGATAAAGTCACACAATGCTCCAAACACACATCAACCCAGGGAATCAAATATTAAAGAAGGGATTTTTAAAAATGAGACAAATCACTATTTCCCACAAGTATTTCATTGCTGTCTTGATATCAGGAGACATATTTAGACACAGGAAAACCCCTCTCCTCTTCAGGTAAGATATGTGAGTCACTCAGGAAAGGTGACAGAGGGAACCCTTGTACTATAAAAGGAAGGCCTTCCTCATATTCTGTGACTAGAATCAACTGAAAGAAAGAAGTCCCTTGTAGAGAACCCCAAACAGATGTAGTGCAGCA
>NW_021604595.1:8536485-8552076 GCF_004785775.1 Grammomys surdaster
GTAGTGCAGCAGTAGGCGGCCCACAGTGTAGGAGATGTAGTGCAGCAATAGGCGGCCCACAGTGTAGGAGACAGCCCAAAGGAAATGCCTGCCGTGTAAGCCTATGTCTCAAAAGCAGCAGGGAAGTAAGTCACCAGCCATAAGCACAGGCCAGTAAGAAGAAAGCAGCTGTGGTGCTTCGATGATGCAGCTGGGTTGAGCTCAAGTAGCAGCCCCAGAAACCAGAACTAACTCTCTCAAGTGCAGGGGTGGAGTAGGGCCAAGTTCAGCGTTAGGAGAACAAAACCAGGTGACAGGTTAAGAAACTGCACAAGACAGCTGAGCAGAAAACTTGACCATTTCCTGAACAGAGAAGTTTTGTCATAAGCAGCAAAGGAAAAATGCAATGTTGTCACAGGCAGATGAGCCCACAGACTCAAAGGCGTTCTTAAATGACAACTGCTACTGTTGGATTTTAGTGCCTATCTTCTCTTCTTAGTAGACAGTAGGCATATTTAAAGCAGAAACTATTTATGCTATAAACACTTTCAGACTGAGCCAGTAATACCCCTTGCCAATGCCATTTCTTACAAATTCATGCAGAGCAAACACACACAGTGAAATGTGCTATCTGTCTGGTGAGTAAATCAACTCACCGTTGCCTTCTAGGCTGTAAAGTGCTGAGGTGCAGTCTACATGAAAGATATTCTTTCTTTTACAATAAAAATAGCACTTGCCAAAGCAGTATTTGCATATGAAATTATGTCCTTAAACAAAACAAGTCAACTTACTAGTAATCATTGCTCCAGTTACAGAAGCCAGGAACCCGATGCTGACAGCAATGATGGAGATCACTCTGCCCTGCCTGTGCCTCTGCAGCATCACAAACATCAACACGCCTGCAGCACCGTGAACAAACAGAGAGGAGAAGAGAGCCCAGAGGAAGATCCAGTACCACATCTCTGAAAGGGAAAGAACAGTGTTAGTCCTGTTGCACAAGTACAGTTCAGAAGACTCAGCCAGCAAACAGTGAGCATCCATGGCTGGGGAGAACCCTGAATGAGAGAGTGGACATAAAAAGGCCTAGCCTGCTGCTATCTGATCCACAGCAGTAAGGCAGTCAGTGACTATCATTAAAGCTAATTAAGGCTTGATGGGAGAATTGCTCCATGATCTCAAAAGGTGAAGGCCATGCCGTTGCTTCCTCTCCACATCCCATTTAGAAAGCAATCCATCTGCTTGCTTCCTGTCACTGTAATAACTTACCCAGGACTTCCACTGTTTTTTATGCTGCTTCAACATGCTCCCAATGGACTGCTGACTTAACACAGCACAGAGCACACCCTGTTTATGTCTTCATTTCCTTTCTCCCAGGTCTCTGCTGCTTCATACTATCCACACACTTCCCAGAGATTGATGCTCTGTACTGGTCAACTCCATCTCCCTGGCCACATCCAAGAGGCATGTACAACAGAGGCAGCAACTGCTCTGTGTGGGGCTGAACAGTCCCTTTCCCTGGGAGATTTTGATTGGAATGCACTGACTCTTCTCCATCTCTAGGTAAATAAAGTTAAGCCTGTTTCCTCACCACACAGTGCAGGCCACACCAAGGACAAGAGGCCACCAAGACTAACATTTCAGCAACTTCTGAGGCCTGTGATATTACTGTCATACAGAAGATAACATCCCAGTTTCTCTGTAATTAAGTGCCTGTTTCATGTGAACCAGTGCATGAAAGTTTGCTTCTAACCGAAAAGCCAACTACCATGTTTAGCCACCCCTGAGAGGGCCCTCTTTGGTATGCAAACACTCTATGAGGATAGGTCTTCTCTGCTGTTTGCTCTACTTGTACTTTCTGTCAAGTCATTATGAGGGGCCACTTTTTTAAAGTAAGGGCTATTTTCCCAAACATCATGGGAGAAATTTGTAACCACACAATTACCATGAAAAACAGTATGGCAGTTCCTCAAAAACCCTAACAACAGAACTATCATATGATTCAATGCACTTCTTGGTGTGTATCTGAGTTGGTTAGGCTTTACTGACAACTTGACAAAACCCAGAGTCACCTGGCAAAAAGGACCAACAACTGAAGAGCTGCTCAGATCACATTGGTCTGTGGCCTTGTCCGTGAGGGACTGTCTGGATTGATGACTGTTTTGAGTAGACACAGTCATTCCTAGGCTATATAAGAAATCTAGCTGAGGACTAGAGAGATAGCCCCGCTATCTCACGTTCTCTTCCTAGAACCCAACGTGGTAGCTCAAAACTGTCTTTAATACCAGTTCAGGGATCCTTGCCCCCTTCTGGCATCCATGGGCACCTGGTACATATACATACATGTAGGCAAAACACTCACACACATAAAAGAAAAGTAAGTAAACAATAAAAAAGCCAGCTGACTAGTTAGCATGCCAAAGTGAATGGGGGAAGTCTTACAAGGCCCTCCACACTAGATGAAGAGTTATAGGTAATTAATGACTGCTGAGAGAGGGAGAAACCATTCTTCAGAGATTAACCTCGTAATTGGTATCCAACACCAAGTGGTCAGCCTGGAAACATACACACAAGCAAAACTAAGTAGACTCAGCAGGTTCTATTTATATGTATGTACATGTATATAATGAAAAAGAGAAAAATGTCTTGGTACTGAGGAAAGAAGGGGGAATGAAGGAAGGAAGAGAGGGGAGAGGAGGGAGAGAGGAATGGGAGGATTAAAGAAGAAAGGAAGCAAACAAGCAAGCTAGCTAGCTAGTATGTATTTTGCTTATGTCCTAAGAACTTCTATGAGGCCAGAATAAAGAGTGATGGACTAATTCTTAAGCAGAGGAAGTTTGAACACAGCATAATACCAAGTCCGTAATGTGGTTATTACTAATTACTCTGATGCAGACCTACAATAAAGAAAAGCAACAGAGAATGGAAGGAAGCATGAGGCTGCCAGAAAGACATCTGCTGGGGAAAAAAAAAGGCTGCGATTTTTTAGAGAAAAATATTACAAAGAAAATCTTTGTGCTCTGCCCTGGGAGAAAAGGTACTCTGAGGGCAAGGCCTCTCCCAGCTAAGCATACAACTTGTGACAAGAGAAAGTCTAAGAGGTTTTCTGTTCAAAGAAAACAAACATTTAGCCAAGGTTTTCCACATCGTCAGTATATAGAAACTTCTGCGGCTACGGTTCAAGGGGAAGGGCCGGTGTCTATTCCACACTGGCAGCTGAACTGGGCAGTGTCACCCCCATGCTCTGGTTTTTGAGGCATGAAAGATGCATGATTAAGAAAATCATTGGTTCTTTCTCCAGAATTTCAGAGAGCTGGTCTATTTGTTGGGATTCTCTGGAGAAGCAAAACTGATAGAATTAATCTATACATATATTAAAAGGGGATTTATCATGCCTGGCTAATCCAACAATAGCTGTCTCCCAACAGAAAAGCTAAGAGTCCTGTAGTTTTTCAGTCTACGAGGCTGGATAGCTCAGCAGTCCCGAACTGGTGCTCACACTTCAGGAAGGTCCTAGAGAGGGCTGCCCATATTCAGTTGAAGACTGAAGAAGTACATTCTAATACCAGCAAAGGAACATCCAAACCACTGGATAGATGAATTTTCCAGAAAGAGTGAAAACAAGTGTGCAAAGAGCAAAAGCTCCCTTCTTCAATGTGATTAGTGAGAAGCCTCTAGAAGGTGTGGGCCAGACTTAAAGTGAGTCTTCCAATCTCAAATGATACAGATTTAGGGTGGATCTTCCATATAAAATGATCCAATCAAGGAAAATCCTTCACAGGTTTGCCCAGCTACTTGGTTTTAATTACTTCGGATGCAGTCATGTTGACAACCAAGATTAGTCATCTGAGTTCCTGAGGCCAGGCAACATGTGGCAAGAACAAAGCCTCTGAGAGGGCTTTGTGTTAAGTTGTGAACTCTTGAAGCCTGTGTTGTGGCAGAGATCCCAAGATGTTGGGAGATGCCAGAGCCATGAGTTATCTGCCAAGGAGATCTGTCTAAAGCAAGTGGAACCAGCCCATCAGAGAGACACATGTCGCAAGCAGCAAAGCTGGAGGAGCAGAGCCACTAAGCCCCTTGAAACTATAACTCTTAATACTGGATGTGGAGATACAAGATTTGGTGTTTTCACCGCTGGGTTTCAGTCTTGCTTTGGTCTGGTATTTCCTCACTATATGGAATGCAAATGTATATTCTGTGGCATTCTATAATGAAAGTATATAATTTGTCTTTCAGTCTCACAGTTGAGTCACAGTTAAGAAATTTTCTTGAAAATACCTCGTGTCAGAGCAACAATACCAACCAACCACAGCTCCCAAGGTCTAAACCACCAGCCTGGGAGCACTTAGGGAGGGATCCAGGGCTTCAGCTGAATACGTAAGAGTGGAGGGCATAGGTGGAAGATGAGATCCTTGACCTCATGAAGCCTGGACGCCCCAGGGGGTGGGAATTTTGAGGGTGGGAAAGTGGGAGTGGGGGGGTAGGTAGGGGTTACATCCACAGAGAAGAAGGAGGAGGGGTAAGGGGATGGGGGTTCCCGGGTGGGTGGGGGATGGGGTAAGGGGACAACATATGAAATGTAAATAAAATATCCAATAAAAAAAATTATAAAAAAAAAGAAAATACCTCGTGTCTTAGAAGAGACTTTGAACTTCTGAACAGTGCTGTAGCTGTTGAAAGACTAATGACTTTAAAAGTTGGACTAAAAGTAATTTTTTATCATGAGCCTCTGGAAGCCAGTGGCAGAATATGGTGGTTTGAAGGAGAACTGTCCCTCACTGGCTCATCTACTTGTGTACTTGATCCCCAGTTGGTGGTGTTATTTGGGAAAGATATAGAACCTTTAGGAAGTGGACCTTTGTGGAATGAAGTCCATCACTGATAGGCTTTGAGAGTATATAGATCACTTCCCTTCCTGCCCTGTTCTACCTTTGCTTCCTGTGGGTAGAAGAAACATGATCAGCCAGCTTCCTTCTCTTGCCACTATGCCATGCTTTCTCTACCATGATGGACTCTATTCCCCTGGAACTTTGAGCCAAAATAAACCTATCATCTTTAAGTTGATTTTGGCCAGAGTATTTTATCCCAGCAACAGAAAACTAACTAACACAATACCCAAAGGATGAAGAGCAGACTAAGTGCTCCAAGAGATACTGGCCCAGCCAAGCTCATGTCCGCATAGCCACCACAACTGGGAAGCAGAAGCAACCCAAGTGTGCAACAACCCATGAGTGAACATCGCATACATGGATCTTGGGAAATGATTCAGTTTTAAAAAGAGAAAAAATTATGTCACATGGTTCACCTTGGATGAACACTGAGTACATCTGTTGAGTAGACTGACATCACAGGACATACATTATATGATCTTTATGAATATTGTGGGTCACTTAGTAATAACCAAATCCTAACTTGAGAACATAGAAATCCCCATCTTATCTCTGGTCAGATATATTAATGAGAACAGGAGACAGAAATCAGCTATGCAGTTTAGGAGAAGGGTCCCCAAAAGTGAACAATTCCATTATGGTCCTTGGTCAGAAGCAGGAACTGTCCTCGGTTCTCCAACTACAAATGGCAGGAAAGAGTCCTGTTTTTTTTTTATCTCCTCCTACATGAACAATCCTGTCTACAGGCTGTGATTGGGTGGGTGACTCAAACTCCAGTTCAAACATTCACCCGGCAAAAAAGTTTGGAGCTGGAACTCTGTATTTCCAGAGTAAAAGTAAGTTATATCTATCCCCAAATTTCAGCCTATCTCCTAAATAATTTTAGGTCCCCATTCTTGAAGGGGGAATGTTACAGGAGCCTTAAGGCCACTGAGTATGGACGCCCTCGACAACAGACTCTATTCTGGCCCTAGGTAGACACATGACATTCTGATCTGTTCTTTAGGTTAGTGTTATCTCCTCCTTTGAGAGTTAATCCAGCTGGACTTGTCAATTACCTCTGACTCTCAGAAATCCTTCAGAAAACTACTGTAAAAAAGGGGGGGGGGAGTAATCGTCACCTTGCAGGATAATGTACTTATCTTTCCCAGAAGCCCCCTGTTCTCAGTGCAGTCATTTGCAGAGCTACCATTAGCAGCTCAGTCTTCCTAAGTTCTGAATCACCTGCTCACATACAGCCTATGAGTTCTCATTCAGGAGAGAGGAAACCAGAACTCTCTTTGGCATTCCTGGCCAGAGAATCTAAGACAAATTCTGCTTCTGGATAAAAGCAAGAACTGAACTGTTCAGGACCTAGTGACTTATCCTTCTGTCTTTTTATTTCATCTTCTCTTTAAATAGAGCCGGAGCCTGGAAAGCTCCCTCTGACACTCTGCATTTCCCTCCTTTTCCTCTGAAGTCATACTCTGCTCCTTGTCTTGTGTGCCAAGTGGCTGTTAACTGGCCTTATTGCCTAGTGGCTGCTTACTGGCCTCATTGCCTAACTCAAAAGGCATGTTTTCCCTTCCTCTCTCTTCTCCTTACTCCTGACAGCTGCTAGGAATTCCAGTCTGCCTTCCCCACTGTTTTGTTTTGTGTTAAAGAAAAATAAACAATGACAACAACAACAACAACAAAAAACTCCAATAAAATTATCCTTGAGCTACCTTAAATTTGTTCTTAAAGACTTCTTATCCATGAGACTACAAGCCCAAAGAGACTAATTTCTTGAGTAACAGGTGGCATGTGGCCTCTCAGGTGGAGCTCCTAAAACCTCTAGTGTAGGGAAAATCCAGATGTTGAACTGGCATCTGAAGTGAGCCAGTTCTCGGGACTGAGCCCTTGCCTTGTGGGATCAGGTGTTACTCCAGGTGAAATGTCAGAGTTGAACTGAATGACAGGATATCTAGTTGATGCCTTGGAGAACTCCTTGTCACACTGGTCACAGAGTCTTCCCTGTGAGAGTAAACAATGAATGTGTTTCATTATATGTTTATTTTTGTAACCACTATTTTAAGAGATAAGTAAGTTAAAATGTGTAAAATATGGATATAAATTTCTAACATTTATTAAGACAAGACAATAAATGACAAAAAATTAAAAACAAAAACTATTTTGAAAACGAAGAAATGTACAAAAGGGCAACATAAGACACATCTGTTGTAACAATGGGGCTGCTCTCCACAGGCTATTGGTAAGTCACTGTGTGAGCGATGTGATGCGCACACTCTTGCGCGCTCTCTCTACACACACACATACACACAGAGAGGAAGGGAGGGAGGAAGGGAAGGATAGAGAGAGAGAGAGAGGGAGGGAGGAAGAGATGTACAAATGAGAACAAGTACATCCATAAGTCTGGAGGAAGCGGAGTGCGGTTGGCAGATCAAATCAATGTCAGTAATTCAGCTATGACACACTGTAGACTTCTAAGACATGTCATCAGGCCAGCGGGATAAAAGGCTTACAAGTTCTCCCCTACATATTATTTCCTACCACTGCTGTGGAGTTATAATTATCTTAGAATGAAAGGTTTAATCATTAGGAAGAGAAGGACAGAAATACACAAAACAAAACTGACAGCATGGGCTCTCCTGCTAAACACAGAACAGACTCAGAAAACTTGATTGTTTCACAGAAGAGACAGCTGATCTATTTCACAATGTGTGCCAAACAAAATACCACACTTACTTCTCAACAATTAAAGTAGAGACTCCGGTAATTAAGGAAAAAGGTGCTTTCATATTATAGTCAAACAGCTTCAATTATAAGTTGTATTAAGAATTCAAAAGTTTAACTAGTTCAGCAGATATCTGTATATTACAGGATACACTCAAAGTGAAATGTAAGGAAGGAGGTGAGTGTCACCAGGAAGCGCCTTCCACATCCTACTCTGGGCCAGCACAATCTCATGGTGGTCACAAACACTCCAGTACCAGAAGTCAACAAAAGCCTTGTGTCCAGCAAACACAGGAAAGCTAAACACATTTTCTTACCCCAAGGTCTTCTTCTGTGTCCTTGTAATACACAAGGGAGTAATTCTTGACTATAGTTAACACATGGACACAGGGTTATCTAACATGGTGGGATTATTTACTCACTGAATACATTCTTTCTATACAGTAAATACACTTAATAAGGAATAGGGAGTTTCTAAAGTTCATTGTTTCATAAAGATCCAAAATATCAAAAGAACAATAGACTAAAATAAAACCTCATGAGGTCCCCAGGTCCAGTTCAGTGTCATCTGTCAAATTAACTCTCTGAACAAACTACCCCAAAGTTCAATTAACTTGCATGGTTCCATTTTCCTCTCTCTTAATTATGCTATACTAGTCATCTTAGAAAGCCCAGAACTCTGTTGCTAATATTATTAGGTTGGATTCAGAGTTGCTACTACTGTTTTTAATTTTCTGACATTTCAACATGGCCTTCAGGGCAGAGAGGACCTCCTGAAATCTTGGTCACTCTGGACAAGCAAGTCTGTCTAAGGACCCATTCCCTAGTGGCAATCATAGAAAACCTTTAATTGGCTCAAGTAAAGAGAACTACAGGACCTCAACGATAGGCACCCACAGTCCTAAGGAAGAATAATAAGGAAAAGAGGGTACTCTCAGAGCCTTTTTCTCACTTGCTGCGTCCACCAAACGATGGATTTCTAGAATGTATTCATTTGGAAAGGCCATCTGAGTATTCATATTAAAACCATCATATCAGTTAACAAAATTCTGCTCTGATATGACATGCGGTATGATGGAACTGAAAGCAGTGCATCTCATTTAATTACAGCACATATGTTGGGCAAATGCAAGCCCAACATATCGTGATGTCCTCTTGTGGTCTTGGGCCTATCCTGCATGGCTCCAGTGACTGACCTGAAGGAAGGGAGGGAGGGAAGGAGGAAGGGGGAGAGGGGGAGAAGAGAGGAGAGAAGAGGGGAGGGGAGGGGAGGAGAGGGGAGGGGAGTAGAGTGGAGGGGAGTAGAGTGGAGGGGAGGGGAGGAGAGGAGAGGCAAGGCAAACACAGAGATTGGGTAAACTAGTCTCTCTGATGGAGAAGCCACAGTACCCCAGAAGCTTAGTAGAAACAGTCTTCAGGAGGCAAATATCCAGGGGCAGGAAAGCTAGGGCAAATTTTTTCCTGCATATAGGATCAACATTCACACTTGGATCAGAGGAAGGCTTTGCTAACCCTCTGAGTCTCACCTGAGGAAAAGCTTGCCAATGTCCCTGAGTGAGGCTTTGGTCCTTGACATGGGCAGCTTATGTCAACAATGCACACCCACTCATGACTTCACCCACTCAGCTTCCTCTGCTCCCCACAGTCTTTTTTTTGTTTTGTTTTGTTTTGTTTTGTTTTGTTTTGTTTTTCGAGACAGGGTTTCTCTGTGTAGCCCGGGCTGTCCTGGAACTCACTCTGTAGACCAGGCTGGCCTTGAACTCAGAAATCCGCCTGCCTCTGCCTCCCAAGTGCTGGGATTAAAGGCGTGCGCCACCACCGCCCGGCAACTGCTCCCCACAGTCTTATACTGTGCTTTACATTTGATCCAACCAGGCTTCATGTTTTGGTTCTTACAATAACCTCTAAAACAGGGAAATCATTAAGAACAGAGAGTATGTTGAAAACCAATGCAAAGCTGCATGGTATTCTAAAAAGCCCGCAAATCCATCAATGGTAGGATCAGGCTAAACTACGCATTGCAAAAAAGATAGCAAAGCCTGACCAGAATGTCCATCAACAATTTCCAAATATCCAACAACTGGCTCACAGGAAGTATTCACAATACTAAAATCCCCCATTCCCTTCTCTGAGCTTAACCCAGTCCGGACGTGCTGATGTATGAGCACTAACCTGGACCACTCTGCTGGATGAGAGGCAGCTGACAGCAATGGCCACTGTCTCGGAGACGGAAAGTGTAGCTACCAAACACTGGGAGAACTGGGACAACTGGATGGAGGCAACTGTTTAAGCTACACAATTAATGTGAACATGTAGATCCACCCCCACCCCATCCCACTCCACTCTTACTTCTGTCTGTCCATCTCCCACCTAGCTCCTCCATCTCGGCAATTAAGGACAGAGGCCACATCAGGTGACACTGCTGGTGCTAAACTATAAAACAAACAACTAAAAAATACAATACTTGAAGTAAACACTTTGACTTGTCTCATGCAAATAATCACAATAACTCACTGGAAGAGACATGTCTTTTCCCAGAACAAAACACAGCCTTCCTAGTCATTAGTCATTTGCCACAGGCAGGGCTACCTCCCCTTAACTAACTTCATCTGGGTCAGTGCAGTGTGTCTGCTTACTTCCTGGTGAGACTGAGAGAATGAGAATGCACTCTAGTTTCCAAAGAGTACTAGAATAGCTCGCTCCCATCTGTGACGGCATCAGCCCTGGTTACCAAGTCACTCACTATCTTCTATACTTTTGTTCTTAATCCGAACAAACACAGCTTATGAGAAATTAATCTCTTGAGACACCTTGAAATCACTGAGTAAAAACATCAGAGAAAGGCAGACACTGGATGATCTTACTGGTTAGAAACCAACCAAAGACTTGGTATCAGATATGTAAGATGGATGACGGGTAACAGTTATTTTAGAGTGGTCACTATTGAACACAGTCTAAAATACTTCTGAACATTTGTACTGAAAATATAGTTTTCAAAAATTAGGCTTTACTATATTTTTTAACTCATCAAAGGAGATAAAACACTCTATTAAACTAATGGCTGCTCCTAAGAATTACCTAAAAAGCAACTTATTCCCTAGAGGTAAGACCTAATCAATATACTTCTATCAAATCCTTCCATGGTCACAGTGTGTAACACAGATGGAAACAGTAGGCTACCACTACATAAAAAATGTTTATTTATGGGAGGCAGAGGCAGGTGGATTTCTGAGTTCAAGGCCAGCCTGGTCTACAGAGTGAGTTCCAGGACAGCCCGGGCTATACAGAGAAACCCTGTCTCGAAAAACAAAAACAAAAAATGTTTATTTAAATATTCTAGCACAAAAATAAGACCTATCATTAGACACGAATTGAACATTTAGTCCTTAAAAAGAAAACAATGGGGTTGGGCAGTAGTGACACAAGCCTTTAGTTCCAGAACTCAGCAGGCAGAGGCAGGATGTTTGTGAGTTCAAAGTCAGCCTGGTCTATATAGCAAGCTCCCGAACAACCAGGGCTGTTACACAGAGAACCCCCGTGTCAAAAAACAACAAACAAACAAACAAACAAGCAAACAAAGGAAGAAAGCAATGGGATTGGAGAGATGGCTTAGCGGGTTAAGAGTGCTTGCTATGCAAGTATGAGGACCGAGATTCAGACCCCAGCAAACAACAAGCTGGGTATGTGGGCCCATGCCTGTAACCCTAGGTCAGAGAAGGGTAGACAGAGTTAGGAAGATGGCCATGTCATATTGACTTCCAGAATAGCTGAGAGAATGTAAGCCCCCAGATCAGGAAGAAAGTCTGCACTCAAAGAAACAGTGTTAGATGAGGGCACTTGATGTCATCTTATGGCCCCCATGCCTGAGTAGGCATGCATTCCCTCCGCACACACATATGTGGACACACATACACACACACACACACTAACTAACCTTTGTAAGAAAGTTACTAGTAAACAGGTAAAACCTCACTATTCAACATACTCTATGCCTCAAGATGAAAAACATACCTATAAAAGGCTACATTTGGGGACTGTTCATAATTTTCTACTTTATGTAAATAGTCCATGTAATATTTTTAAATAACCTTATGTTAAAATAAGGTGATCATATTTTTTCATTCCAGAGAACCCAAGCATACAGAAATTGCTCCTACTACATTGCTAATAGCAGAAATTTCTGTTCTTGTAATATATTGATTGAGTTATATGATACAATGCACTCATAATCTGGTAAGGCCCTCTAGATTCGGGCCAATAAATACATACAGCCTATGAATCATGTCTGTTCAACATTTTTCTCAACAATCTCTGGCTAAAAATGATTGTACATTTAAAGAAGATTTCAAAATATGTAAAAAGCAAAATTTCACAACAAATTCTACATGAACACCAGCTTGTATGTTTGGACCATCCATGGATACTATCATGCTACAATGGTAGACGGAATAGTCGTGACACAGATAAAATGGGCCACCAAGCCAAATACCTTTAGTGGTGAATTTACTGCTTACAAAATGTAAGTGCTGGGATTCAGTCCTGGGACAAACTTGGCTGAAGTGTGTATTTTATGTACCAAAACAGACCTGGCCTCCAGGTTCTCCCAGCACCCCTCAGTTCCTACCTGTTACAGGGCATGCCTGTCACACCACAGCCTCTCCCCTGCAGGTTCTCCCAGCATCCCCTGGTCCCTACTTGTTACAGGGCATGCCTGTCACACCACAGTCTCTGCCCTGAACTTTCCAGGCCAGGGGCTGGGCTTCCTCTCCCCAAGAAGCTCTTTCCCTATATAATCCAGACATTTTGGTCTCTGATGTCTCTCTCCCCCCTCTACACTTTCTCTCTCCCTGCCTATGCATGCTCTTTTTACTCTTCCTTCTCTCTGCAACAACTTCCCAGGCCTAGCTCCTTGGGACCAGTGAACCAGCGTAAGAGCTGTCCCCCAATAAACCTGCCTTTATATACCTTAATTCAGCTTGAATTGGCTCATTTCATTGATGGAGAGTAACTTATCGATAAGAATTTTTTAGAGCAGCAGTACTCTTCATGTGGGTCAAGACCCTTGGGATGGGGATGAAACAACCTTCTCACAGGGGTTGCTTAAGAGTATTGGAAAACACAGATATTTATATTAGATTTATAACAGTAGCAAAATTATAGTTATAAAGTAGCAACAAAACCCAATGTTATGGTTGGGGATCACTACTACATGAGGGACTGATAAAGGTTGAACAAAACATTAGGAAGGTTGAGAACCACAGCTTTAGAGGATAGTAAAGTTCTGTTGTCTAAAGGACTAAACTGAGGACCAAACCTAGGGTCTTGTGCCTTGTACGTGCCAATCACACACTGGGCACTGGGATTGTTCTAATGTTTCCCAGGTGATTTTCATGTACAGTAGAACATCATCTCTAAGACATTATGTTCAAATCACACAACTGTATGTGATTGAAAAACTCTGGTTTGACCAAAGCCAAAGCTGTTGGACGATATGGTAAGTTGGAGCCAAAATAGGTAGTATTCTAGATTTACATACACTTTAGGATGGAGGTGGAAGGTTTGGGGCAGCCAAGTGAAGAAGCCTTTCATTTTTAAATTCTGTACAATTTCATATGTGCATACACTATATTATGATACTATTCACTCCCAGTACCCTTTATCATCTCCCCCTTCTCCTGCTGACTGCCCTTCTTCCCAACAGTCCCTACTATCCTCATATGTTTCTCCCTCCCTCCCTCCTTTCCTATTGTGCGTGGTGTGTGCGCATGGTATGTGTGTGTGTGCATGTGTGTAGCCACAGCTCCTGCTGTGTTCATGACTGCAATAGCCCTGCCATAGCTTGGACTTACTTCAGATTTTAAATACCAAAGTTATATAACCATGTTTAACTTTTAAAGCCATTTCTCTGATAGATACAGAAAACTGAGGCTAGAGCAGATGAGCAATTGTGATGCTGTCAGGAGTCCAGGACTTGGTTACTGGCCTTAAATGAAAAGAACCTGAGACATATTTAGGAGGACCACTGGTCTAGCCTGGATAAGGGAATAAGAGATATGTTCTATCTGGCCATCCTGATTTCTAGAAAGAATCAGTGGAGAGATAAGAGTAAATGGTTTCCACACATGGAAAAGTGTCTTTGGTCTATCTACAACACTATCCAAATGCTATCGAGAGATGAGAAATAAAGAAACTAAATGCAGGAAGATGTCAGGTCCTTCCAGTCAATATACCTTGAGTTTATATACTACACTTTCGCCTAAATGCGGCATCTGTTTTGTCATACTTAAAAATCTATGTTTACTCAAACAGTAAATGTGAATCAGAATTTAGGATATAGAGAACTACAAAATCATCACTCCTCCTTAACAGATACATTACAGAAAATTAAAACCTCTCCTCAGTTCATGAGGAGGGTATTAGGCAAAAAAGTTAAAAGATACCCTACCCCCATGGATGGCCACCACCTAAGTGAGTAAGATGAAACCAATCAGTGTGCTGGCCTCAGAGTAAAATGACATTGTGAGAGACACAGGCATGCTCTTGTCTCCTGGGTGTGCCCTAGGAAGACTGGGTGGTAAGTGGATTAGAAAAGCCACCTGTGGATGTAGATGGTGTAGGCCAGATTGGAGGAGCTAACGGCCTGCCTCTAGGGATCCTTTCACAGAGAGCCAACACCTTCAGCTAATGGGGAGGTGGCAAACCTTGTTACCCTCCAGAGAGAAATAAAAATATACCGTTAATTCAGTACAGGGAAGGGTAAACGGAAAAACTTCTATCCTCACAAAAGACACAGAAGACTGTCCAGAGACCAAGGGTTCTACTCCAAGCAGGTTTCCATTACTACTGAAGGCACTGGAAACTCCTACCCAGGACCAAGCACAGACAAAAGTCAAGTTTGGCCACCATGGTTCACAAAGGCAGGAATTCTGGGAAGATTCTAACCCAAATTCCCAGTATACCAAGCATAACCAAAATCCCCACGATAAGCCTAGCAGTGTGTCACTAGCAAAAGCTCAGTAGCAGGCAAGTGCACGAGGGGACCCTACTGCATACAGGCATGCAGAGATGACCAAAGGCCAGCAATAGAGCACTAACTTACTACAGGCCCTTCCCAAGCACAACAGAACAGCAGCAACCTCCAGAGAGTGTGAAGCAGCAAGGGTGACCACAGCAACAGCCAAACTCAAGTCCAGCTCAATCAAGTCTGGATCACTGCTGGTCTTTTCCAGGAGTGAAGATTATGTAGCTCATTCTATCTTACATCCAACAACAAAAAACCAAGATACATTAAAAACAGGAAAACCCACTGCTGAGAAATACAGCAAATCAACATTAACTCTGACCCAGATGGCACAGTCAGCAAATCCACCAGACAGGGGATGCTAAGACCTAGGTGGAAACTCTTATTTAGTGTTAAAAGGAAATGCTATGACAAGTTGAACAAACCACATTAGATTAAAACAAAAACAAACAAACAAAAACCCCAAAAACTCCATCAATGGGCTCCTCAAGAGACTTGAGACAGCTGGACAAAGAATTGAGGAACTTAAAGATATGCTAAAAGAAATTATTAAAACTAAAAGAGAATAAAGATAGAGTGGAAAAAGAAGAATGCATCCAAGAGTTACAAAGCTCCTTCAAATAACTTATGTAATTGCCATCCCAGAAGAGACAACAGGAAACAAAGGAGACTGCTTGAAACCACTCAGAAATAAAAGACATCAAACCACAAATCCAACATTCTCCAAATCCAAAACTAGACAAAGGTATTCCCTCCACAGCACAACAGAGCACCGGAAATCAACTCTGCAAAGGCAACTCAGACATACAGACACCACAGGAAAGGACTGACAAGCAAGGTAAAGCCCGCAAGCAGGCTTCCTAGAGGGAAAGGATGCTACAGAGGATAGGCCAGGAAGCACAGCAAATACCTTCACCAACCCTCAACTGGAAGCCAGCCGTATCACCCTCAGGAAAACTGAAGGGAGGCAGGCAGGAGATAACTATAGAC
>NW_021604595.1:8552086-8593290 GCF_004785775.1 Grammomys surdaster
CACCCTCAGGAAAACTGAAGGGAGGCAGGCAGGAGATAACTATAGACAACAAAATGTCTTCAAAAGGTGAAGTCAGTGAAGATTTTGTCTTCCTTCAGTTTTTCTTTTCTTTCTTTCTCTTTTCCCTTTTCCTTTTCTTTGGGGAAGGAAAAGTTAGAATAACCTGCCAGCATTCCTATGCTAGAAACATTAAAGGAAGTTCTTTGGCCAATGGCATCAGTCTGGACAGAAGAGCCAGTGTGGAGCAGAAGTGAGTGGCAAGGTTAGATGTGTAAGTACAAAGACGAGTCTTTTTAATCACTCAGGATGGATTCCTGTCAGCACCCACTTCAAACCCCCGTTAACATATAAACCGACTTCAATCTCTAAGACTTCTCTGGTTTTCCTTCTTAAAAGATGGAAAATACTGATTTTTAAAGTCAGTACTGGCACTGACAACAGCTGCTTCACATACTGCCGTCTACAAGTTACAAGGGTACTGTTTACTACTCACTTAGATTAAGTTACCCTCTTGTTTACTAATTATGTAATTTTTTAAAATTGTAAATTACAATATGTAGCACTGAAGAGTAAAAGGGAATCTTTAGAAAAAGCAGGTTTTTCATTTACAATAATCAGTTTCACTTGCTTTAAAATATTAAAATTATTTAAAATAATTTAAAGACTGTTTTACATTAAAGCTACAGCAGTCTCTCAGAAAAGTATCTGGAATAATTATTTAAAATCTGAATATGTTATGAAGGTAGAACACATCAACTACAAAGTGCTTTAATGCTATTATTTATATCCCCAAAGCTACTAAATTATATACATGATGCTTTTTAAAAGTAATAACACTAACACATGATTTTTAAAAATCAGACACTAACCTAAAAGCAATTTTAACAATGGCTAACATTTTTCAGTCTCATCATACAGGGTTATTTATATTTAAAATGAAAAAGAAACTTTTTATATCAATAGCATAATTGCTAATGAAACTTTTTAACATATCCCTCATATTCCATCTACTAAGAGTGGCAGACTGGGAGCTAAAACCACAAGCAGAGAACTCATGTGGAGTGCCCTGCAAGTCCGATGGCTCCCTGAGCACTGCAGTCCACCCACACAGCTATGCCACAGCAGGAGAGGGGCAACAGTCATTTAAGAACTGGAAGAATGTCCAAGGGCTTGACGCAGTAGTCATCCAACAGCTCCTGTCCTACAAGTGAGCACACCAAAGGGCTGAAGAAGGGCTGCTTCAAAATCAGAGACTTCAAAGATTAATGAGACACTTATGCACACAGGAAAATTTGTTTTCTGGAACCCTAATAACATTTTCTGGGGTTGAAGAGATGGCTCAGTGGTTGACTACTCTTCCAGAGGAGACAGGTTCAATTCCCAGCACCTATATGGCAGCTCAGAACTGCCTGTAACTCCAAGATCTGACACCCTCGTGCAGACAAACATTCAGGCAAAACACCAATGCACATAAAATAAAAATAAATTTTGAAATGTTTTCTGAATTTTCCTTAACTCTTTAAAATTTCTAAGTCAGTTTTCCCTTAATAGCAATCATTATTATTAACCGTTTTATCAGACAAGGTCTCTCTACATAGCACTGGCTATCTTGGAATTCACTCTGTAGCCTAAGCTGGCCTTGAACTCACAGAATAGCTTGATTCTGCTGGGATTAAAGGCATGGTAGTGCATGCCTAGATCAAAACTGACAATAGCTAGCTAGTGTTGTATGTAAAGAAAGCTAGGTTTGGATGACACAAGCTTGTCTAAAGTGAGACAGCTTGTGGCTGGAGAGATGGCTCAGTGGTTAAGAGCACATGTTGCTCTTGCTGAGGACCCAGGTTTGCTTCCCAGCACCCACATGATGGCTCACAACCATCTGTACTCCAGTTCCTAGGGATCCAATGCTCTCTACTGACCTCCCCTAGACACTGGGCACACATGTGGTACACATACACACATGGAGGCAAAACTCTTACATAAGAAAACAAACAGATATAAGAGAAAAAGAAAAATCAATAGACTGAGACAGCTGAACGGGACAGCAGCAACCAAAGTTTTCTTGACACAAATATTTTGTTTCTTTTGACTCTACATACAGACAATAACCTAGAAGAACCGCATAAGCTTGGGGTCAGGGATATTCCAGGAACTTAAATTTTATGTATTTACATACACTTTAAATATTTAATTCTATATACTTTGGATTAAATAAAACTACTTAAATTTTCTACTGCATTAATATGGATTCTTTATGGCTAATGTTTATATAAACAAAATATTTCAATATAAATTACAATATTATCCTTTAATCTTAAAAGGTAGTCACTTGGAGAGCCAATCATCCTTTGGAAGTGAGATGTTCATACAGAGAGTGTGCTGCTGTCATCTTATACATACCATGTAAACGTCCATCACGTTACAGCATCATTAAAACCTCATCCCAGAACTTCTTAGTTGTTAAGCACACATTCTCATTTGCTGAGCACACAGTGGCAGAATTTCCTGAGCGTTGGTTTAAACTCCTTGAAGACCCATACTTTATACACAGGACTGGGACCTTGCTAGTACTACCAGCCCTAGCGGTTCCCATGGGCAGCAGGCTTACAACTACGTCAGCCTGAAGTTGTGCACAGCAAAGGGATAAAAGAATCTGGGGATAGAAACCTCATTTTCTATTACTGCTTAAAAACAAAACAAACAACCTTTGCTCAGCACACACACACATCCAAGGTCACTCCTGTTAGCACAGTATCCCTGGAACATTCTACAAGCAGCCGTTCTTTTCTTACTTTCTACCATCATACAAGTTCACTCCCCACTCTTCAGTTATTTCAAAGTCCTCCCAGCCTCAAAGTTAACAAGCCATAAAGAAGCACTTCTGAAAGTGTCTAGTCTCCAGGATCATTTTATCTGTTTATCAGTATGTACCAATGGCCAGCCTAGGGATCACAGTTAAGAGTCCAGGATCAGCCCCTGAAGGGGCTTCAAACAACTACTCTGTGGAACTCTACATATCAAGAAACTTTCCCTCTTGTCAGCTTCTGTCTCTCTTAGACTGCATACCCTTACCCTCAGTGCTGACACCATTGCTCCATCTGAAGGCTTCTTTCCCTTTCCCCACACCTGTTCAAGCTGGCTCCTAGCAGGCCCAAGTATCCCAGGCAATCCTGCTTTTGTTTTCTCGTTCCATACTAGACAGAAGCTGGTCCATGTGACAATGGAATACAACCTGTCTATACAATAACACTTCTAGATTGGCTTCAATGAACTCTCTGCAGCTTCTGTTTCAGTCTAAGTCCTCCCATCTTTTGTGGGGAAAATAACAGTTCCATGGAAGCCCTCCTGCCACCTGCTGTATCAATGTGCTGTGGAAACTGTCTCTCTGGTCCTAGGACATTCTGCAGAGATCACGGGCTCAGCTGACAGGTGGATTAGAGCATCCAAACCCAGCATTATTCCTGAACAGCTGACTTATGAGATGTTCCTTATTCTGAGCCACGAAATTTGAGAGTAACTGTAACTCAGCATTAGCAAGTAGTTCAAATTTGTAAGCTAATACTCACTGTAGAGAGGCCTGCAAGGGTAGTGACCACATGCTATTTACCTCTGTGTTTACCACATCGATAGCTCCTCAAGTCCTGATCTGCATGCTCTGTAAGCAAGGGCAAAATGTCTCCATGACTACGTCCTTACTTTAAAGATGGAGTTAAGGGAGCCTACTGCATGGAATACTGTGAGAATCAACTAAAACCACATGAAATGTTCTTAGAGCCATGTCCTGCTCACTGAAAATGCTTAGGGAAATGTTATATCCTACAAATAAAGTTTCTAGCACAGATATGTGCCCATCTTTAAAATTAAAATGCCAAACATAAATTGTTTTATATAAGGATAATATAAGCCATGGTGAATCATGAAAAAATGAGAAAAATCAATGTACTCTCAAGTGTACAGCACAGCACCTCAAAGGAAGGGATGATCGTGCCTGCACAGTCCCCCCCCCCCCCCCCCACCCCAGAAGGTGCACTCCACCGTCAAGTCCTGTAGGAAGTCCACATGTGCTCCTAGGTTACATTCTACAGTTTATATTGTAGCATAGGCATTTAGACTCAGGTAAAATTTGGCTTTTCCTACTTCCATGAAGTTTCAAGGAAAGTTTCCTTAAGTTGAGTTTACTTAGCTCAAGGTCACCAAATGAAATTGATTTAATGAGATTTCTTCCATGTGTCGGTGCCACCACTGTATAGTCTATAATTAAATGTTACTGCTTAAATACTAGGTCATTAAAATATGTAATTAGCCTATCACACCTTATATAATCATACACAGTAAGATAATAAATTGTTTAGCCACTAATTACAGAAAAACATATGTGAACTCTTCTCTTCATTTCTGCCACACAGAGGTGTTGAGAAGCCATGTTTAGGATTTTTCCTGTGGTAGCTATGTAGGGTCAGTGCTCAACTCTCAGGGCTTGCCTCTTATATTTGATCACTTTTATTCTGGCTTCCTTCTGTGAACCCAATTTCCCTTCCTTTTCTGTTTCCAAAACAGTTGCTAGACACACAACACCTCTGACCTGTCTCCATGATTATCTCACTGTCTTGGTCACCAAAGAAAGCAGAAATAAAAGAAATTATATTGTGTAGTTAATTATTAAAGAGTCAAAAAGTATAGCCTACATAATCTTAAATGAATCCTCAATACTCCAGAACACGGGCTTATGCACACTTCCAAAATAATGGAGTGGAAATGAAGTGAATGCCAATGACAGTAAGCTTGAGTTTTCAAACCTTACAGCGTTCCATCAGACACACAGTGGGCCTTCTACAATGATGCATGATACAAAATGCAGCCCCATCTGCAATTACTGATCTGTGCTATACCATAAGAATAAGAAATGCCAATCATGTGTTTCAATAATAGTCAAATGTGGGATCTGGCACAAATTTCAAAAAGCAGAGTATACATGATTAATGCTGCAGCTGTTGGCTGAGTCACACCAGTGGACTTCTGAGACCACTCTCTACATATGGCCACCTTAGTGAGGTAAGGTAGCCTAGTGATGAACACAGCCACACCAAGGGAGGCACAGCTACCTGAAAACAATGACGATGAAGGTGCCGACTGCACCACCACGCAGTGGTCAGTGAACTATTCCTCCCTCTTTGGCTGACTGCAAAAACAGTTGAACAACTATAAAGCTCTAAATAAAAACTATAATAATATGTGGATGAATACTCTAAAAGTAAACATAGACAGGGAAATAGAGACCCCAAATTACAAGTGATTCAACTTACAAATGTTCAGCTTTGCAATGTTGTAAGCCTATGCCCACACAACCACTCTGTTCTGCTGTGTGCATGACAAACAAGATGCTGTGCTAGATGACTTTTGGTCAATCAGGGGCTACCAGATAGGTCAGGCTATGTGTTGGTTTTGGTAAGATAGATGTATAAATACATTTTCTATTCATAATTTGAAAAAAATTCAATGGGTTTATCAGACTATAGCCATTATAATTTGAGGAAGAACTGTACATACATATACATGCATACGCAAAATGAATGGTATATATCTTTCACTATATATTGGACCCCAGACTCTCAACACTTATTACCAATAAAGAAAAGGAGGGGGGCACTTGTCCCCACATTTTCTGCTGTCAAAGAGAAAGTGGACAAACTTAAGATAATACCCACTTTTCTTCCAGGGCCCAGTATCC
Organism: Grammomys surdaster; assembly: GCF_004785775.1. Lineage (NCBI taxonomy): Eukaryota > Metazoa > Chordata > Mammalia > Rodentia > Muridae > Grammomys > Grammomys surdaster. Next base: position 8,557,815 of record NW_021604595.1, read on the forward strand.
CTTTCCAAAGACTAACCCCATTATGTTTGGCCAGCAGTTTAAGGATCTGCCTTTTCTGAAGGAAAAATTCTTCTCTAAATCCTTAGTAACCAAATTTGGATCAGAATACAAATTAGGAGCCAAATTAGTTAAGAAAAACAAAATAAAGTGAAAAGATACAGTTAATTATTAGTAATTAAAAAAAATATCAGCTTACAAAGCTGAAAAGCTAGACATAGTACGGACTCCTGCTTCAGACTGAGGGGTAGGAATTTAAATACAGCCATAGAAAAAGGTACTTGTGAATGAAGAAAAGAAACCATTCATTTCTCTAGTAGGCTAAAAAAAGGCTATAACCTATTCAGGGCTAAACAAAGGAAGGATCCTAAAAGTTACATCCCAGAGAAAGGGGTAGACACACAGCAACTGTGGCCAGTGGCCATCTAGTGACAAACAGGATCTGCGAATGGCTTGTTCTCAGACTCCTCATAAGTATCTCTAAAACAGAGAAACATTAAACAGCTGGCCAAGCCTGAGGGAATTCCTAAGACAGGAAATATAATAAATATGGATTGGTAACTTTTACAAAATGATAGCCAGTCAAAAGGTTAGAGAGCATTGTTTTTTTCAATAATATCTTACATTTTCTAGCATCTTTTATTTACCAGAGAAATTAGCCAACCATCATTCAAGATCTCAGTTTTTGTGGCTTTGGCTAACTGCATCACAAACCCTTTAAAAAATATTAAGTGGAAAATTCTAGGAACAAACAACTCATACCTTTTAACTTGCTGGCCATCTGAATGACATCTTATGCTGTTCTGATCTATCTCACTCAAAGCAAGAATCATTTCTGTCGAGGGTGTATGGATTCATCTCCCTTATCAGACTGACTGCTAGCTATCAGATAGGCTGTCTTAGTAGTGCAATGCTTGTGTTCAAATAGCCCATTTACTTACTTAATAGCACCAGAGTGCAACAGTTGTGACACAGGGAATTTTAATACAATGCGCAGTTAAAACGTTTTGGCTTTATTGTGTTATTGTTAAGCATTTACTGCATCTAATAGGAACTAAACCCTATCATAGGTGTGTATGTTCAGAACCAGATCCTGTCTGTAGTTTCAGGCAGCACAGGAGTGGGGGTGGGGAGATCAATGGATGGATGGATTGGAATGTCTGGTGCCTAGCTACTGCAGATACCTTTACATAGCCTCTGGCTGGGACAAATATGAGCCAGGCTAACTTTAAGTATCATAAGACTTACTACCTCTCAGACCTGTCTGCCTTAAGTAGCTATGTGGGGCAGAAAGGACAGGTGTGGAACTGAGGGTGGGGACAGGGACAGGCTCTGGCACTGCCTCCGATATTCAACAGCTCTCCCCACAGGCTGCTAAGAGCGACAGAGTGGGATTTCAGAGACTCTAACTAAGCAGTGCCTGCTCTGGGTTTCTGCTTCCAGTTCTCCTGTTTACGTTGATTCCTATCAGAGGAGTGCCGCCAGAAGACTGTTCTCCAAAGGCAGACCCTCACTTCTTAGGTTAAACCCTAAGAAAACAGTAACATCACACTTGCTCATCAGTACAGAAGCGGGAGTTTGATTTCAGTACAGAAGCGGGAGTGTGATTTGGTATTTAACCCAATTTCCTAATACCTAGTGTTCTGTCATTCCTTCAGCTACAACCCAAGATAGCCTGCCTGGTTTTATACTACACCTCTTTTTATTATCTGTTTCACTTGCCAGTTTGCTATGATGCCAAACAGTCTCAGAAAATGTAAGTATGCCCTCACAGGTTAGCCACCAAACAGAAGCTTGCTCTCTGCTTCAATGTCTGTAAACTGAAGACAAACAATCTCTCAAAAACCGTTGAAAATATCAAATAAAGAAAATGGAAACCCATACCCAGCACAGAATATAAATGCATTCAGCATGAATTTGCCTGTTTTCCAAGTCTGGGAGATAGATGATGGTCTACAAAGGTTGCCTAAATACTCCATTGTACATTTCCTCCAATGAACTACAACACGGCATCATGCTTAAATCCTGCATTAGGTATTATTTCACAGCCTCACTTTAGTAAACATGGATTCAGCAGTTATTATGTGCCAGATTATGCTAGGACTTGAGAATTCAGAATCAGCAAGCCTTACTCTCAAAACATATTCAAGCTAGAAGAGACAAAAATTATAATGTGATTACAAACAGAAGTAGGTGCAAAGAGCAGAAGTAGCAGGATGAAGCCATCAGAGCCAAGAGGATGAAGCTGACAAAGAGCTATGGAGTGTGAAAGGAAGGCACTCTGAGGCGGCCTGGCTCTGAAGCCCCACCTGCTCACCATCCAACTCCGGGCAGTTTAATTTGCCTGAACTGCTTTGTGCGTATAATCTGCAGAGTTAGAGAGAGTAATACAGAGGAGGCACTCAATAAATGGTGAGCTTGCTGTCTCGTCTTGGGAGATGAGTTTGCTTGCTTGTTTTGAACAGGCTAAGCAGTATGTGGCACAGCAGACAGGATCTCTTGACTATCAAGCTACGTATGGGACAGCTGCAGTGAGGCAAGTTGGGCATTAATATAGGCAAGAAATTTCCTTACTAAGTTTTTATCATCACACTTTAATAAGCAATTCATACCATAGAAACATGAAACTGAATAAATGCACACAAGGTCATAAGTAAAATAAAGGAGTCTATCTTGAAATCATCTCTATGAGAATTTAACTTTTTAAAACTATAAAGATGCAACCAAGAAGCAGTCTCTGCTGGTTCCAGGGGCTCCTTTACTTGTGTGGCTTTCATAAATAAGAAATTAAGTACTCTGAAAGTTGTCTGGGTGGTACATAACTCTGTTATATTTCTCTCCTTGAACCTGTGAACCCTGTATCATGCCAGATTTTACCTATAAATATATGTATACTATATGCTATTAATTTGCTGTCACACAGATTTTGAATAGTAATGTTCAATTGGCATTAAAGGCTTTTTAAAGATTTGAGTTTTTGTTTGTGGTGGTTGTTGTTTCACAAAAGCAGCCACTCTGGACTCAAATTGCTGACTCTTATTGCTTTCTAGTCAATATTACTCTTTAGACGCTATTTTTAAAACTCAGAACTTAAGAGTATAAGCACTTCCACAATGAGAAAACCAGAAGTTCCTTCACAAAGCAAACCGACTGATTAGATGAAAATATGTGTACTAATGCTCACTCTGACAACCTGATGCTACAATGGAGCTAAACCCACTTCCCAATCACCTTGATTAATGAAGGGAAATATACAGAATCCTCAAATTTCACAAATACGACAACTTGAGGCCAGAAGGAGATAGCCAGACAAAAGGAAATAGGAGAGAAGACAACTGTTTCGGACTGCTCTAGACCTTGGTCCAGCCCCTGACCCGCTATAATCTACTTAGTCATCTCTCTACAAATAAAGGAACCAATGGTCGGTCCACCGTGATCACGGTAAGCAGGCAATATAAGTACTGCAATTGGTTTGAGATCTGTCAACAACAGAAAGGGCTAAACCAGGAAAGAAAGAATAAAAAAGACTAAAACTGCAAGAAGCGGTGTGAGTGTGTGTGCGCGCGCACGGGGAAGGGGGGGTAGTTAATGACAGAAACATGAACTGTGATCCAGTCAGGGCACTGGCGAGACCCGCGCGTGCTCCAGCGGCCGGCACCGGGCCGGGTTTGCGAACGCCCCGAACATCTGTGAAGTGGGTCCCCCACCGCTCCCCCTGCCCCGCGCATTACCCGTGAGGTTCCTCAGCACCGTGCCATGGGCCCAGAGGCTCAGGACCTGCTGCACCGACAGGTTGATCATCGAGTGGTCGGCGCCCTCCGCCCTCATCGTCCCCGCGGGGCGGCAGCGGGGCGCTCCGGGGGGCGCCGCTCGGCGGGTGTCGCAGGCAGCGTCCTCCCCGCCGGGGAGACATCGAGGAGCGCTGGCGGGCGAGGCCTGGGCCGCGGGAGGGACCGCCGCTCCCGCTCAGGGCCCGCGTCGCGCCGCGGGGACCCGCCACGCCACGAGGCCCAGGTCACGCCGTGAGGCCCGCGCGGACCGGCAGCGGGCAGGGGCAGGCCGCGAAACGAGGCTCATCGCGGGGACGCGCGACGAGGCAGCGGCGCCCGGCCGCGGCACCTGCCGCCCGCCTGCCGCTCGGCCTTCGGGTCGCCGACACTCGAGGAGCCGCCCCCTCCGCCCGCGACCGCCCCGGGGTGCGCGCATGCGCGCGTCCGCTTCTCTGCCCCGCCTCCCCCGGGTGAGCGGCTGCGCACGCGCACTGCCCCCCGCTCCGCGTGCGCGCTGCCCTCAGCACCCCAGAGCAGAGACGGCCGTCGGCTCCCAGCGTCCGCCCTCAGTGGGGCGGAGGGAGCGCCGCCTACGTCACTGGCGCCACCGCCGGGCCTCGCTGCTCATTGGCTGCTCCGAGAGAACAGCCTCCACGCCCCTCGCCCCCTCCCGACTGGGCGCCCCCGGAGAACCGGAGCCGGTGAGCAGGGCGAGCAGGCAGGGATGAGAGCGCTGTGTCCGTATAGATCCGGGAAGCTGCCAGTTTTTTTGGAGAGTGCATTTCGCTGCTCCAGATCCTTCCCTCTCCGTGAGGGTGTCTGAACTTTTTGCAAAGGTGTAAATGCTGATGTTTTTATTTGCGGGGCTTTCTCAAGAGTGCGTCCAGTGACCTGGATACGTCTCTTCCTTTGCTAAATCCACTAAAATAGATCCTCTTTGTCATTTCAGCCAGCCTTCTGGCCAGCCGGCAATAAAACTTGAACTCCCATAGCTGCCGGATCTGAAATCACTTACTGATGCAAGGCCGGCCCAGCAGGTGTCTGAATCCTCCTGACCAAGGCTGGCTCTAGCGCTTCTTCCTGATAGGATTCTTTTCATCTAAAATTGGGAGTCTCCCCAGCACTTAAACCAAGTCAGCCTCGTCTCCCTGTCCTTCAAATCCAAGGTCAGCATCAGAAGCATCTTAATTCAAGTTATGCTGGTTACATTCTTCCTTGAAGTTTGAGACCCTTTATAATTTGAAAACATAAAAAAATGTGTTTGCAAAAAACGTTAGTGCTAGTCGCCCCACCCCCTTCACCCAACTCCATCTTCCAAATGCTTTGCTGATAAAGTTTACAGACGGAAGTGAAGAAAGAATAGCTAAACCAATCAGGTGTATTTGCCCAGACACTGAAGGGTCACATTGCCTAAATATTGTTGCTTTTTGGTGAGCACCTTAAAAATGACAATGTATATTCAGGTTTAGATTTATGCATATTTTTCTTGTGCTCCCACAACATAGAAAAAAGTCTGGGGGTCATTAATAGGAATTTTACTGAAACCCACTGTACTGTGGAGTTTAATGGATGAATGAAATGTCAACTCAAGAGTATAGGACTATCAGACATAAATGAGGCTTTAACATCCTAATTCATTTTAGATAAAGGAACTGATTTGGAGTGACTTCATTTCTTTCTTGTTTGTTCTTCTTTTTCTTCTTTCTGTCAACCATAGTATATGTCCTATCTCTGTAGTCTGAATTACAGTTCAGGATTTGAAGTTACCTAATGGTGCTGCGAAGGGATTTAACATTATTAGGGAACATGACCACACTCACTGAAAGACTTTTATAGCCAAGTCTCCGAGGAACATGTTAAGCTCTCCTGTCAGAAGCTTGCAAAGTGAACCAGAAAACCTGCTTAACTAGCCAAGGAGGAGATGTTTGCAACAACCGCAGAAAATCACTCATGCTAATGAAGGTTTGTGGTTGCACGGAGTACACAGAGGTCCCTTTTGTATCAGCAAACCCATCCTACTCCTAGGCTGCAGGAAAAACTGCTGCCCTGGGTGGAAACAGTCGCAGGATCAGCTAGGGCCCATCGAAGGCTGTATAGCAAAAAGTACAGGGCAAGCTGTCTGAAGCTCCCTTCCTAAAGGCATCCATGGAATGTTCCAGATGCTTAGTGCTGGTAGACCGGCTGCTTGCCTGGCAGTCCTTTTGCTCAATGCTGACAGAGCAACAAGAAGAGTTGACACCTGCCAAATGGTCAAACCAAGCCGTCCCCAACATCTTTGTTAGTACATGAGTATTGGAAAGAGCCCACAATGTAAGACATTACCATTAACACGAATAGTGTTCATAGTGTGTTTTAGCAGTACGTGGACAGTAGCTAACACCTGCCTATCTCCTCATGGAAAGGTAGGTCCTCCTCATCTGCCTCACTCCCATGAGCCTCCCCAACAAGAGTCTTTCCTCCAGCAACTGTTTACTGCTTATATAACCTCAGGAAGGTTATGTAAGCCTTCTAACTTTGTTGTTGTGAGTTTTCATAACTTTCTTGTGAGTCCCCCTGCCTCCGCCCAAGGAGAAGTGTTCCCCTGTAAAGGAAATTCCTACATGACAACATTTGAGGTTGGTTCTATGATTGCTTCTGATACTATCACCGTAATGGATCAAGCACTGCAGTTGAGAATCTAGTGTCCATTCACTCCATACCACCTAAGATTTGAACATCCCCACATCCTCATAACTGCTCTCTGCTTTCCCCTTCATAGCGCGGCCAATGGAAAATTTTGTCTACTCATGAAGCTTACGTGTCTGGGTTCTAGCCCTAATTTGACTGCATTAGCTAATGTGAACATTTAATTACAATAGGTTATTCATCATTAAGCTTCGGTTTTGCTATGTGTGCATCTTAATATTTTGTTATGTATTTTTTATTTATGTATTTTTGTTATGTATTTCACTCACTGTAGGGAACCTGTTCCATTATATTTACATTTCATTGCAATATTTCTTGAGTTATTTTGAGGACCAGGGCACTTAACATGTGGATGGTTAAGCATTTAGAATGGGATCTGAATCTACAGATAACAAGAGGTGCTAGTTCTTACTGCTGTCGCATTTAAATATGGATACTTTTTGAAGCCAGATGAAAATTGCTACCTTGTAAATATTTCTTCTAAAGGAAAAGCAAAAGGAACTGGTAAAGGAGTCTTTTGAAAGGAAAGCTTCTACTTATGTTTTCCTACTTTGAAAATTTTAGTCCTATGGCTCAAAACTCTCCTGAGAAGGGAGGCTCCTCCTCCCTCCACCGCTCCCCAGGGGTTCACTTCTCCTCAGCCAAACTCACTTACAAGGCTTTTATGACTCATTCCCAATTTTTAGCCAGGTGAAGTAACATCAACTCCAGCTGTGAAAGATGAGAAAAATCAACATATTTAAACTTCTTTTTTTTTTTAATTTTCTTCCCCGTTCTGTGAAAAGCACTGGTCTGACCTCAAAGACTTACAATAGACCTGAAAAACATGAACCTCAGCACAGATCATGCTGGGTATTGAATGTTTGTATCGCTCCAAATGGATTCACTTCCCAAATTATTATGAGGTCTTGACAGTGGAGCCCTCGTGGATGGGATTGATGCCTTTATTAGAAAAGAGGAGAGAGGTGCTTTTTCATCCTTGTAATGCATCAGTAAGGTGCTTCTCTGCAAAGGAGAGGACCCTCCACAAACATGGAGTCTGGTGGCACCCTTGTATCTCCCAGCCTCCAGAACTATGGGAAATACATTATTAACTACCCCGCCTGTAGCATTTGTTTTAGCCAATCATGCCCCCTAAAGCAGGCTGCTGCTGCTCACTTAGCAGAGTAGTCATGGGGGTGATGTCATGGAAAAGCTCTAAGTGTCAGTGGGAAGGCTCTGAAATCACAACCCACAGAAGACCGCTCTGAGCTTGCTGCAGCCTGACAAAACCTCATTGACTCTTTGCTTTGAAAACAAAAGGTCAGGAGCTAGAGAGCTTGCTCGCTCATCAATGAAAGCACTTGCTACTCTTGTGTAGAAACCATGTCTTTCCCAGCACCTACATCAGATGGCTCGAAACTGCCAGGAACTGCAGAGGGGATCCGAAACCCTCTGGCCTCCAGGGGCACCGAGGTCACCTGCATACATACCTGCACATAAATAAATAATAAAATCTTCAAACAACAAGTCAGTATTCCTTCCACAAATGGAGTGCAGAAAATCAGTACCAAGAAGCAAGACTATTGCTGGGTAAACTTGGGCATTTGGAGCGGGCGTGAGGGAGGGAGGTGAAAGAGTTTGGAAATGTGAACTAGAAAAGCCCCCCAGTGCTGCAGGCAATGCTTAATGGTACTTCCTGGTGGGCCTTCAGAAGAATGTGAGCTGATGTGAACAGTGGGGGATTCAGAGGGGAATGAGGATTCTGTCAAAAATCAGGCTAGATAGCATTGCTGTTATATTCTGGCAGAGAATGACACTCTGCTGGTGTCCTGAGAACTTGAGTGTGACTAAATTCAACAGTAATGGACTAATTGGTTTGGCAGAGGGAATTTCAAGACAGGAGAGTATTCAGGCTATGGCATGGTGGCTGTTAACTGCTCTCATCCAGATCTGAGTGAGAGAGACAAGTAGAACAAAAAGATCTGAAAACTGTGGTTTGCCAGAGAAGGTAGCCTAGCAGGAAAGTTTCAAGGTGATGGGAAATTTACAGAGACCCCTAACAATAGAAAGAAAGCCGCGCCCCCCTGTCTTCCCCCCCTCCCCCCCCCCCCCCCCCCCGCAGTAAGACCAACTTGGGAAAACTCAAATTCATTTGAAAGGAATGAGCTTAGGCTGGCAACCCACTGAGGAGACTCCTTGCTCAAAAACAGTCACCTAGAAAAGAAATGTTTCACCAAGCTCCACAAACAGAGGAAATGAAACTGTGGTTCAAAACTGTGGTTCAAGGAGACCAAGCTACATCTAGGGCTGACAACCAACCTTGGTAGCTTTGACCTCTTGGTGTAGTTTTTCAGATATGAAATGTGAAAGTAAGGGCATCACAGAGACTTGTACCAAGAAAGCTGTAGTAGCTGTACCAGGAGGCTTGTATCAGAAAACTGAAGGCCAGCAGTGTGTGGCGAGGTCAGATGCCATACAAGAAGCCCCCTAGAGGACACTGTATGAAGCTGTGAAAGTGAATAGTAACTGTTAATGGGGACCTGGTACAGATGTTGTGGGTGTCTATCAAGGAAGGTTACAATCATGGGAGTGAAGCCAGCTCAGAGACAGGCTAGTACAGTACAAGCCAAAAAGCTTCAAAGTCAAGGCTGCTCACAGTACTGGAGCCCAAATGAGTCTACCAAGAGCCCTAGATACAGGACATCTGCATTGTCATAGGAGAAGACAATCAATAGACAAGTCTGAGATGAGTATGTTGTAGCACATCTAAAGAGACCCTTTTGTTACAGGCTGAGCAGGTGTGGTAACCCGATCCTAAGTTTTTAACTTTGTGTTAGTCACTGTTGTTCTATTGCAGTGAAGAGACACCATGACCAAGGCAACTCCTATAAAGGAAGGCATTTCACTGGGGCTGGCTTACAGTTTCAGAGGTTAGTCCAATATCGTTATGGAAGCAAGCATGGTGGGCTGCATGGTGCCAGAACAGTACCTGAGAGCTACACCCTGATCCACAGGCAGACACACACACACACACACACACACACACACACACACACACAGAGAGAGAGAGAGAGAGAGAGAGAGAGAGAGAGAGAGAGACAGGCTGGACGTGGAATGTATAGTCAACTTTTGCTTCTTTGTGAGTTCTTTTTCTGCTCTTCTCCACCATTTTAACCCCTAACACTAGATAGGAGAGAAAAAAGAATAGAAAGGACATATATATATATGAATATATATATGCACTTAGTAAATATATTGAACATATTATATATGGGTATATACTCATCTATATATCTATACTCAATAATGCATAATTGTATATATCTATTTTCCATAAATTCTGAGATGATTAAAAACTAGGAAAAGATGAACATCTGACATTTGCTTTGGTGAAAGCAAGAGATTGAAGCTGCCTTATGTCCACAGCCTTGCAGTCTGATCTCAGGTTTGAGACATGACTGGATCAACTAGAAAGAAAATCTACTCCCTCCCTAAGTATCTCTGAATTCCTAATTATGAAGGAAATGGAAGACAATGCTTTAAAATTGCATTGGCCAATGTACGTTGAGAAATTCACTGAGCTAAGCAGTGGGTGACTGTCACCTCTTAGTTTGCCAAGCGCTCTCTGACCAACAGTTTGCACAACAAAATGTAACTTCCTCCTTGCAACACGAGAACATTTCAAATACTCAAGAGTCTGGCTGTCAGGGGAACCTCCCATTTTTTCTTTCAGCTTCCTTATAGTTGTCCTGGATTTACAAGTTTAAGTAAAGTACAAACTCAAGCATATATTTGTTGGTTTGTTTTGGGTTTTTTTTTTGTGATAAGGTTTCTCTGTGTATCCCTGGATGTCCTACAACTCAATCTGTAGACCAGGCTGGCCTCAAACTCAGAGATTTGCCTGCCTCTGCCTCCTGAGTGCTGGTATTAAACCCCTGTGACACCACTGCCCATCTTACTATGTAATATTCTATTGTCAACTATGGCGCTCAAATTGCAGTAAAGAGGTAAATAAGGATTTTCTTTAATTTACTCTGGGGTAAAGATAAGGCACAGTCAAAATTCTTAGTCCATTTTAGTCTCATGGCTTAAAAAATAGATTTCATGTCAAAAGTTCTTTAGGAATTAAAAAATAATGAAGATTTCAAAGTGACTTTTAAAAAACGGATGGAAATATTCTCAGCAGACATTTTAGGACTGAGTTACACACTGTCATTGTTACTTTTTTGTTCCCTCCCTTCTCCCTGGAACTTCTGCCACAGTTACTTGAAAGGGGAACAGTTTTTATAGCCTCTGCCCTTTTCTCATTTTCTTTCCTTTCTGGACATGATGTGAGGAGTTTGTTTATTCCTTTCTATTCTTGGAAAAAAAAAACAACCCTTGCAACACCTATGATCCAATGTCTAAGTTATGAGAAAGGAACGGTAAATTCATGAAATTAGACCAGCCATTTGCTTTGAAATTGCTGCATAGAACACAATTAAAAATTCATCTCTGAAATTTTTTTCCCTCAGTGCTTCAGACAAGGTAGACAGAGCTGTTTACATGTCTGGCAGAGAATGATGTACTGTGTAGCTTCGAAAAGTTATGTTGAAAGAAACCTTGTCTGGATTTAAGTCGTTGAGAATTTAAGTCAGCCTTGATTTCTCACTTAAAATTAGAGTCTCTTCTTTCATATGTGGATTCCTAAAATTGGCTTTGAGAAAACTGGCCTTCTTGTGAAAACTGTGTTCAATGGTGCTGGTGTCTGTAATTTGAGGGTGAGTCTAGTGTTCTGAAATTTTGAAGTGTGGTGTCATACCAATTAAGTGGCCAACCTAGAGAATGCTTCTTCTGATCTAAAATGGTGCGTGTCTTCGTAGGTGAGGTATTTGTCATGTATATTTAAATGTGCAGCGATTATTTAGCAAGGGAAAAAATTGCACATTTTATTGTCTATGTGGCTTGGCTAGTATTTTTTTCCCTTCTGTACAGAACTAGTTACTTTAAAAAGTTGGTTTTCAACCTTCCTAATGCTGTGGCCCTTTAATACAGTTTTTCATGGCATGATGTTCCCAAACCATGAAATTATTTAATTTCTACTTCATAACTGTAAGTTTGCTACTGTTATAGATCATAATATAAATATCTGATATATGACCCCCACAAGTGGTTGCAACCCACAGGTTGAGAACCGCTGCTTTAAAGACTAATATCAAAATACATTGTCAACATTTGCTTGAGCTCTGTCTATAGGACAGACTCTGTGCTAAGCACTGTTTGATGTGGTATTTCCCAGCCTTTCTATGAAGAAGCATTATCTCCAGTTTAAGAATGAGGTGGTTGAATGCATTGAGGTTCTGGGACTGCCACCACAAAATGCCAAGAACTCATGGCTCTACAGAACATTTTTTTTTTCTTGTAGTCCTAAAGGGAAGAGCCCTGTTTCTTCTCAAATGCTTGGGCAGGATCAGATCCACACCTTCCCTTCATTTCTCCCAGCATCCCTAAGTGCTCCCTGGTTTGCAGCTCCGAAACCCCAAACTCTGCTCCTGTCATTACAAGAATAGGTGTCTTCCTTATGTTTCTCCACTTCTTACAAAGACACCAGTCACACTGTATTACAGCTCCACCTTGCCCTAGTATGAACTCATGTTGATGCCCTAGATCCGCAGTACCCTCAGTTCAAAATAAGATCACGTGTCAAGCTGGTGTGATGAATGGGGGAAGATAGTCAATCCAGTACCTTATAGCGGGTAAGCCTCTGGAAATTAAGTTGTCCGGTTGTAATGGCCCTAGGAAGAGGATTGGTCAGAGCCTGTGCACATAACAGCTGCATCATTCTGCCCACGTTTGCAAGTCCATCACCTCCCATCTTTCCTCTCCTGGATTTTCAATCCCAGGTCGCTATGGAAACTCTTCTAAATGTGATCTTACTAATTCAACTTCTTTGGCTCCTCGTCTGTTTTGTTCCCTTAATTCTCTGTCATCCCGAGTATCACCTCCCAGGCATGTCTCTGCCAACACTAGCTTAGCTCACCTATCCAAGACCTGAATAAAGGGCATCTCAATCAGATTTCTCCATCCCTCTCTTCACAGCCCCTCTCCAAAGTCTCCATTTTCTTGGATCCAGTTGAACTTTCCATGCTATTGTCTTTTATATATATATCATGCATTTCCCCCCTGCACTGTCCCCTAAGCATCAATCCCAGGCATGCAGACTCTTTGTAGACAAGAAGTTCCACTGTCTTCTCTAGCTATTCACATTTGAAACTGCCCCAGCCTGCAGGGATTCGACGAGACCTTAGGGAAGGGGGTGAAAGAATGAAAGGACAAGAGACACAAGGAATGAGAACAAGTCTGGGGTTCTGATCAAGCTCTGAAATTTTAATTTCGAGTGCAGGTTATAAAGACACAGAAAACCGGGAAGTTTGGGTGAGGGTCATTCCATAGGGCTATCCCACTATTGAATGCTATTGCCCTAGACCATCCCACTGTCATATGCTTATTGCCCTAGACCATCCCACTGTCATATGCCTATTGGCCTAGACCATCCCATTGTCGTAACCAGCTCCTAGGAAATGCCAGACGTTCTTTAAGTTCCTGGGGCCTGAGACCTGTGAATGTCCTTTCTTAACCTTGTACTGACTAGGCTTTCTAGAACAGCAGGTAACTTCCTAGGTTCTCTTAGGACAGCAGGTAGTTTCCTGGGTTTGGCTCCCGGCATGAAACCAGACCTTCTCCTCTCTTGAATAATCTCCCATCTTTTCCCACGTCTGCGCTGTTTTGAGAAGGTCTTCAATGTGTGACAGATGGATCACTATACGGTACTCCAGTTAGCTCGCCTGGCTTCAGCCTCCTCTCACCCATATTACATCTTGCATCACCTCACCCCACTTTCCATCATGTTGCTCCACGGTTGAGCAGTTCTTTCTGTGCTGATAGTCACATTCAAATGCTTCTGACGCGTCTTTGTCCACTCTACTCACCCAGGCAATTTCCTGAAGCTTTCAGCACATATTGGAGTCTAGAAAGATAGATTGTGCCTCTGCAGAGAGGAGCACGTTCTCATCTCTATGCTTTGCTTTGGGTCTTAAATTCAGTGCTTTATCCTCTCAAATATTCACCTTCAAGACCCACATCAAACCTCACCCTCTTCTAGAGATTTCTCTCCAACCATTTCAGTTTCCATTCATCTCATAAGAGCTTAAAGAGTAATAGAAGAGTTATCAGAGATACAGCGTGGGCCCTCTATCTTGGTGTCCTCTGCAATCGGCTTCTTTGTGTTTATGTTTACCTCGCCTCTGCATTCCCTAGCTCAGATTCAACATTCACACCACTCTGGGCAGTCTTGTTTTACATAGTGCTTCTTTATACTGCTTCCTCATCGCATACCTTCTTTCTCTCCTGCCATGCTGTAGCACTGACAACTAATGCTGGCTATTTATTGAGTCATTTTTGCTTAGTTAATTCATAAAGCTTTTCAACAGTTTGAGAATGAGACCTCTGTATAGAATATAGAGAAAACAAGTTTCTGAAAACTAAATGTGTGTTAACCTAAAGACCCGACCCGGAGCTAAAGGGATCATGGACCGAGGCCAACAAATCCATAAAACAAATTAAACCTTTCCTCTGTATCAGATGTTTTGAATAGTGATTTGTTACACTAAATAGGAATCTGATTAGTGCAGTGAGCATTACTGAAAAACGGTTAGTTAGCATTGTGAATGTATTATCTCTTTGCCTCAATCACTATAAACATGTCACAGAGCTGTATGCTGAACCCAAGCCAAATGTTTGAAAACAGAGCTCATTGACATTCAAGAGTGAAAAATTACAAGTGCTTCCTTTTTATAGTGTTAAAGTTATTGACATTTGAAATAATTGTAAGACAAACCAAACTTGATCTCCCTTGTTTCTGTATACTTTTTTCCTTCAGAGACATAACGTGATCATCCCAACCCCATCTCAGAGAAGGGATGACTTTGATCTAGTTGCCATGGCAACAAAATAAACAGAACACTACAAAGACATATAGTTACATTTGTATCAGTCTTAGATGCGCTGCGGTCCTCTAGTAGATAGAAGGGGGAGGGTAATAGAACTCTTACCTGGGAGGCCAGTCTTGACTCGCTCTTGTTCCTTCTACCTCCTAGATAGAAATGACCTTGGGAGATGCTGGAGCATGTAGGAAGTGGCAGGTTAACTAAAAGTAGGACTCTGTGATGTAGCTGCCATGCTGCCATCATCCATGAAAGGGCAGAACTCTGTGCTGATGCAGCTGTTTGGAGAGCTCACCAGTTCCTGTCAACAATCTCTCACACATGCTGTTATAAGCAAGCTAAATAAACTCATTGGTTCGCACAGTGGGCTCAGCAGAGTCCTTTCTTCGATCTGTCGTTAAGAGCACTGCTCACTTTTCCAGAGGTGGTGAGTTCAATTCCCAGAAACCACATGGCGGCTGACAACCAGCCATAAGGGGATCTGATCGCCCCTCTGGCATATGGATGTCTGTCAGCAGAGCACTCATACATTAAATATTTTTTTTAAAGATGTTTATTCATTTCTCCATAAGAAAAATTAGTGCAATGCCTTTCTAAGAACTACGTGCTAGGATTAGATCTTTAAGAAAGTGACAGCCTAAAGGAATGATCGATCGGATGTCAAAATCTAAGCATTCTCTAACAAACACATTCTCTGGTCAGGAAAACACCAGAAAGGTTCACACTAAAGCATCCTTGGAGCAGGAGTGCTCTCTGTATACAGCACCTTGATGAGTGAAGCGGCATCCCTCTAGATTTCTAGCAGAAACTGAACTTCTGTTGAGGGAATAGACAGGTGAAGCTCTCCATATGTAAAGCCAAGGTTGTGGAGAGCATCGATAGGGCTGGGGACTGTAAGGGAAGCCTCTCAAGTGTCACCTTATCGCTTATTATTTGAGTTTCTTTGATAACAAGTCAACCTTATGAGAATAGGGCAAAGAAGAAGAAGCAGAGGAGGAAGAGGAGGGCAGGGAGAGAAAAGAAGGAAGAGAAGAATATTAGGAACTGTTGTGAACAAGGATCTTCACAGAACCCAAAGGCAGAAGCTAGAGAAGTTCTAGAAGGAACTGAAACCAGGGCCCACAGCTGACAGGCGTGGGGAAGTGCTCCTGCTCCATCTTTGCTTCTCCTTTTGGTTTTCCTCCTGTTTTCTTTCTGAGGACTGCCTTCTCTGGGCTTCAGCCCATCATGTGGGGGTGTATCACAGACTACACGAAACAAACTCATGCCTGGCTGAGAGGAAAACAGACCTATTTAAGTAGATCACAAGCACTTAAACACTCATTTGTGGCCCTGCAATGTTGTTATGTATGTGCTACAAGTTTGGTCTGGTCACTGCTTCTGTGCTTATTCCAGTATTAAGATGCAGTGTTGAAATGTTCGGTTTGTGACCGTCCTTAAATTTCACTGTGGGCTAGGAAGTACTGAGTAGATAAGACGAACTTAAAGTCACCACAGACAGCACAAATATAACTGTTTCAGGACTTCCCTGGGTTATGCTTGCTGGATAGTTCAGGCTCATTTTGAGTAGAAAATTTAAAGGAAAAAGAATGATTATGAATTCGGCAGTATCCAAGAGGCAGATATCTAACAATATGACTTAGACATAGCTTACCATTAAAATCTATGCCGCTCGAAAATATAATCACACACACACACACACATACACACACACACACAAATCATAAAATATATCGAAGTAAAAGATAATATACAACCCCAAAAAATTTAATCCTAAAAATTCTCACAAAGAAAAATTTACAAGTAAGTGAATACTAGGTTAAGAAATTTACAAATTTTACAGCCTTATACAGAAAGGCTTAGGGAAACTACCCCAAAATATCATTTTCAGGTCATTTCTGGGTTGTGTAGTCATGGATAATTTTTAGTTACTTCATATGCTATCATTAGACATGTCATTAATGAAAAACTTTTTCCTTCACAAGTTAAAACAATTGTTTTTGTCAAAAACAAATAGCCCAGCAGCAAGAATATCACCTTCGTCTTTAAAAACAGTACTTTGAATAGCTAGTAGATGACCAGTGTGTAAATGGAAAACAATACAGATTATTATATTTGATAGAAGTAGTGTTGAAAGACATTTGACTTCATTTTACATATACTTTCCCCACTTATTCATTTAATAGTTCCACTACCTTTTGTTGATAAGCTCTTCCTTGGCTTCTGCTGAGCAGAAACAAACTCTATTTCTGGGCTCTATTATGTTGCTCTGCTGCTCATTCGTTCTTACTATGGTATTGAAATTTCATGAAGAATGTAATTTTAGTAAAAGTGGAATTCAGAGCGTATAAAGCCTCAACCTTATCATTTCTCTAAATACGTGTCAATCTTTTTAGCCAGAAAATAGTATACATCTCCAGCTATTTGGATTTTCTTAATTCCTCTCAGCAGTCTTATAATTTTAATGTGAAACTTTCAATGTTAAGTTTAGTTTACAGGTATCGGATGCCTCCCCAATTGCCACTGTAAATGAAATATTTTTCCAATTGTTTGATGCTAGTGCATAAGATGATTGACTTTAGAATATCAATGAGGTAACTTATAGCATGGTTATATTTGATTAATTTCTCTTGTGTAGCAGTTTCTTCCTGAGATTGAAAGTCTATCCTACAGGAAAGATTTTAAGAAAGATGGTGAACAACTCAAAATTGCTTCAGGAAGTACCTGAAACTGACTATGTTCTCTAGGCCCCTCCCTCCCTGAGAAAGTAGTAAAACCTGTAACAGTCATTCTCAAATAGGCCAGTCAGCAAACAAGATTCTGAGAGCAGACCAGCCTTGAAGAAGCAGAAACCGGCAGAGCTGCCTAGAAGAGGTTTAGACCAACTGAGTTACTGGGAAAGGCACACTCTAATCGGCTGAGCTGCCTGCAGGCTGTGCCATGGGCTCCAGGTTTCCAGCTTTTGTGAGCTGTCACCCATGCTGAGTTGGTGTTGGTGATGCAGCTATCTTTGACTTATTTCTGTTCCTGTGAGTAACCCCCACCTATTTGTATAAGTAACCCCAATAAAACTCATTGATTAACCAAACTGGACTTTGGTGGTATCTATACTTCGGTCTGTCCTGGGATCCCTCTCTGGGGTGAATAGGTGTATGTTATATGTGTTGTATCAGTATCTGGGGTAAGTGGGTATATATATGTATGTGTGTGTTGTATGCATTGTATCTCCCCAGGAAAAATCATGGCACCCAACAGTTTCCCTAGTTGCTTAGTAGGGGCCTTATACTTTTCATCAGCAATAAATATTAAGACACTTGTTTTACTTTGTCACCGTATTTGACCAGCTGTGACTTTGATAACACTTTGAAAGACGATATCTTCCCCTATGTCCACCTGGGAACAGGACACAGAGATTCTTTCATCGTTACTTACTATGTCAACGTAAAGATTTCTGTGGATCTTCTTTATCAGGTCAAGGACAGTCCATTCAATTTCTAATTTGCTTAAACATTGATTGCATTAAAGTTTTTTTATAAAGAGTCTGTCTTTTTCCAAGTGTGTTTTATACTTCTGCCGAGAATAGGAGAATAGCCTATGCTTTTGTGTCTTCATTTTGTCAGCATAACAAATCACATGTATTGATTTATGAATATGAAATCAGCTCTGCATTCTTGAGATAAACTCCACTCTGCTACAGTCAATCATTATTTTACTGTATATTTACATTTAGTTTGTCATCATTTTGCATGTATGTTTATGAAAAGGATACAATTTAGTGATTTTCTGTTTTAAAAAAGTCAATCAAAACTCACACTTTGTTCAAAGTAGATTGTAAAAATCTCCTTTCTCATCCAAAACAGCAGCAGTAATTTGTATATTACTTTTACAAAATCATCAAAATGCTGTTCCTCTCTCCAATAATTCTTAGGAATTCAGAAAAGACACTGGATGTAGTCATGGAAGAAATTAGTCAAATACATTGTCAGTGACCTTGACCTCTGATGCTCAATGTCCATGTTTTAGAAAACTTATGATAGTGATATGGAATCTGATACCCAATAGGCTATAAATGGAATGAATTGATGTAAACAGTGCGAAGGGGTCAATTTTGGATAGCTTTCTATTCACACCTTGCTTCTCCCTTAATGGTTGCTAATGAGATCTGAGTTTGCTCAAGTCAATTTCTGATGCTTGATCCCATCTCAAGTAGTTTTTTAACTTACCTATTGCAGAGCTTTAACAGCATCCTAAATATTTACTAGTTGATGGTCAGATCTGTGCTCTGTAGAAATACTTAAATTTGTTTTATTTGTGTGTGTGTGTGTGTGTGTGTGTGTGTGTGTGCCTGTTACCCAAAGAGACCCAAAGAGTGTGGAGCTGGGGTAACAGCCATTGTGAGTTTTTATTTATTTTTTTTTGTTTTTTGTTTTTTTTGTTTTTTTTTGTTTTTTTTTTTTGTTTTTTTTTTTGAGACAGGGTTTCTCTGTGTTGCCCTGGTTGTCCTGGAACTCACTCTGTAGACCAGGCTGGCCTTGAACTCAGAAATCCGCCTGCCTCTGCCTCCCAAGTGGGTTCTGGAAACCAAACTCAAGTCCTCTGCTTCCATCTTCTGGAAGAAGAGCAAGTGCTCTTAACCACAGGGACATGTCTCTAACCCAATAGTAATATTTTATAAGATAGATTCCTCAACAAACAGCTCATTTAACCCCTATAAGTGTGTTCATGGTGTTATGTTCAAAACAAGTAACCTGGTAGAACAGACCTGTACTCTCAAATAGCTGGGAGGGTGAGACAGAAAGATAATGAGTGAAAGACCTGCTTGGGCTACAGAGTGAGTTTCAGGCTAGCCTGGGCAACTAGGACAGATCGCATCTCAAAATGAGAAATAAAAAAAGGGTTTCTGACATTGCTCAGTGGTAAGATGCTTTGTTTAGCATGTGTAAGAACCTAAATTTAATTAATTCACACACACACACACCACCCCATTAAAATATCCCCAACGTGCTAACAATATAAATTACATAAAAGTGGAATGTTATTTTAATGGTATCTTCTGAAAAAAGGTGTCTTCAAAGGATGAACGTTCAAATACCAGAGACTTGGAATGACTCAGTGGCAGGTCCATGATTAAGTGACCCACATGCACCTCACAGCTTTCCCTGTGAAAATGAAACATTAGAAGAAATCTATTTCTAACCACTGCCTTAGATATATTCAGTGTTTCTGATGTACTTTTCCTTATTGCTCATACGTCACTGAAAGTCCTGCATGTTATTTCTGAAGTTTGAGAAGGAAAGCTATGGCATTGGATGAAAGCATTTTGAAATAAAAAAAATACTTCAACAGATCAGAGGTCAAACAAGCTAACTTTGGTAAACATGGATTGCTGTATAAAGTAATTATAAAGTGTGAATGGATGGTTCAGTATATATGTGGACCATTAAATTAAAACCATAGATATGTATTTGTGGCGTTTTGCTTTTGTTGAGATTGTGGAGGGGGGGTCTCACCACATAGCTCTGGCTTGCCTAGAACTCATTATGTGTATGTAGCCCAGCTGGTCCTGAACTCTTGATCCTCTTGTCTCTGCTTCTCAAGGGCTAGATTTATAGATATGCGGCCATCGTGCCTGGAAAACGTATTTTTACATTAAAACCTATCGAAGCAAAGTTAAGTAAGTTCTCCACAGCTGTAGCTTCAGATGTTTCCATAATTCCACCGCTCGCTTCCTCAAACCTCATCAGGACTGAATCCTAGGACCTTCAGTAAACACACAGACAAAAAGAAATTTGCAGTAAAACTAAGGAGGCTTGAGAGGAGGTGGACAGAAGCTGTTGTGTTTTTTTTTTTTTTTGTGGGTTTTGTTTTTTGTTTCGCCCTCTCTGCATTTTGACTCGATGCTCCAGGATATCAGGATTAGAGAGGCTCTCCATCTCTGTTGTTACCTTGGTGCTCATTGCCACCATGTCATATGAGCTGTCGTGTCACTGAAACCACAAAGATAAGAATCTAAGGTGAAGAGAGGTTCCAGTAAGATGACTTAGAGGCTCTGAATCACAGGGTCTAACATTGGGACAGGTCCTGGCTTTCCTTGCTGACACCTGAGGAAATCCCCAGACAGGTAGATTTCAATGTAAAGTTTGGTTGCCAGCTCTATGTGTCCCTCATGCCAATACTTTAATAAATATTTCTACCCCTTCATGAGATGCAATTCTGCAGTCAAGCTGATGGCTGCCGCAAAGACACTCGTCATGTGGAGAGTGTGTTCCCCAAAGTCTCTGTTTAATATTTGGTTGATAATAATTAAATACAAATAATTTAACACTATGAAAATAACACAAGCACAACCAGCTAAAAATTATTTATCCAGCATTGATGTCAGAACTTATATTATCTCTTCCAGTCACTTTGTGTTGCTATAATAAAATAGTGGCGACTGGGTACTTTATAGAGAAAAGAAGTTCACATTTCATGGTCCTGAGGGTTCAAGGATATGGTGATGACTCCTGATACATGGTATCACAGTGGCAGGAACACATGTGGAA
Organism: Grammomys surdaster; assembly: GCF_004785775.1. Lineage (NCBI taxonomy): Eukaryota > Metazoa > Chordata > Mammalia > Rodentia > Muridae > Grammomys > Grammomys surdaster. The sequence continues at coordinate 8,578,776 of NW_021604595.1, forward strand.
GATAGAGAGATACAGGGCATTCCCAAGCCCTCTTATTCTCAAAGGAAGTAACTAGTCTTACGAGACCTGACTTAATTAACTTGGGGTGGGGGGTAACGTGCTGTAATCTAAATCCCACCTCCACTGCAGTCCCACACTGGGACCAACATGTCAGCACCTGAACAATTTGGGTAAATCACGCACAAACCAAAGCGCTATCTAGATATAAAACAAGTGTTTGAGGAGTTCTGCCCAAATTACAAAACCACCCTGCCCCTCCCTTCAATCCATGTGCTGTTTTCTTCTTTGTTCTAAAAGAAGACAAAATTATATTGTGGCATGCAGAAGTGATTGTGATTGCCAAAAAAAGAACGAGCATCGTTAATTGCTTCCAAAGTGACAAATAGTCTCACAAAAGCCAACTAATTTTTGACAGCTACACATCCTAGGGAGAGGAGCAGCAGAGAGAGTGCAGGTCTTACATCCATCTCTCTCAAGGTCTTCTTGACCTTGACTTTCACTCTGGAAGCAAGTCCAGAGGATGTCACCCAAGGCAACACACGCCAGCACTCCCTGCTCATCTTTCATTTCTTAGTTTTGACAGTGTGGAATTCCAGAGTTCAAATGTCTGCATCCCCTGGGAAGGCAGAAAGATGACGTTCCTCTCTCTGGTGGTGTGCTCCATTAAAGAGCCTCCTCAGTTCTGAGCATTGGTCATCTTAAGCTGTGTCTGCCATATTGGCAGCTTAGGGAGAAAGCTGTTCAAGTTAAACTGGGTCCAAAGTGAAGTCGAGGTTTGGTCCTTGACCTGGTAGTGTTGGGAAGTGGGGTCTACTAGGTGTGGTTTGAGTCTTGGGATGCAGCCCTAGTGAATTAATTAATCTCTTTCTCATTATTGTGACATGACCTGATTGTAGACAGGAAGTGGAGCAGGACATAAACCTCAGGGCTTGCCCTCCATACCTCACATTTTTCTTGGTAGCATACATACGGTGGCTCTTTCTGCACTGTCCCCATCACTCCTGAGGGTCCTCTTTTTTTCCTTATTCTTTTCTTCAGTGTTTCATATTGTCTCTGGATAACTTCAAATGAACTCTTCCCTCATTTAAATGTGCTGCTTGTGACTTTTTAATTTCAGATTCTCCTCTTTCGTATTTGTCTTTGTTATCGTTGTCTCCTCCTCTTCCTCTTCTTCCTCTTCCTCGTCTGTCTTGGTCAGTGTTCTAGTGCCATGCAGAGACACCATGACCAAGGCAACTTTTTATAAAATGAAATCATTTAACTGCAGTCTTGCTTACAGTTTCAGAAGTTTAGTCCATTGTCATCATGGCACAGAGCAAGGTGGCACACAGGCAGACACGGTACTGGAGTAGTTGAGAATGCTACATCCAGATCCACAAGCAGCAGGAATTAAAAGAGTGACACTCAGCCTGGCTTGGGCTTTTGAAACCTCAAACACACCCTGAATGACATACTTCCTTCCACAATAACAATATTTCATTCAAACATATAAGTCCATGGGGGACATTCTTATTCAAACATTTACTATTGGTGGTGGTGGTGGGGTGTCTTATGCATGCTTAGCATGACCGATATCACTGAGCTATATACCCAAGCCCCATTATTCTTTTCATAAATTTTCATTTGATTGACGCAGGATAGAAAGATGAGAAAAATCAGGGGAGGTGGGAAGGAAAAGGCACCTCTTACAATGGAGCCTGAAGCCTCCCACCAGCAGATACATTGTAACTCCAGCACAATAAACATTTACTGTAAAGGCTGCCAGCATGGAGACAGCACAAATGCTTTGTGTTGAAGTAGCAGTGGCTTAGGTTTAATATATATATATGGTGAGTAGGTCCTTATTCCTTTCCCTGACATTGCCTGGAAATCTCAAAGCAAAACTGTTAACTTCATTCATAGCAAAAGTCTCCCACATTCCTGTGAAGCATCTTTTCCCTCATCAGTTCAGGCCTCTCTGTGCCATTCAGGCTTCTTAGCAAATTTTTGGAGATGGTCGCTTCACATCCCACCCAAATACTGTGGCTATTGTAAAGCAAAAGCAACAAGCATCAGCTCTGCCTCAGAGAATCACAGGCCCATGTGCTCAGGGGTGTCTTGTCTTTCTTTCTGAGTGCCTCTCTGTTTCTTCTTTTGGAAGAGTCTGAAAGTCGCTGAAGGAAGACCCCAGACTCAGATAGTATGCAAAAGCAAAGAACATTTATTCTGTAGAAGTAACCAGCAGGTGGGGGTCAACTATTCTTCCAAATGGTGACCCCAGACAATGGCTCACACGCTTTCTTAAAGGGGAGTAGGGGAATTTTCTAGAAGGATTAGGTAATCTAAACGTTCATTGGTGGGTGCTAGTGGGTCACAGGTAGTCAGTGGTCTTGAACATTTAACCATGGGATGAGATAGGGCTGCCCAGCACAGATGGCCTATCCTGAGATAAGATATTTTCTCATTCTTGTGGTTATCCCCAGGCTGTTCTTTGGGAGGGGGTTTTATGACCTTGTTCCTGGATTTTATGGTCTGTTTCCGGAGCTGGTGCCTTATGACCTAGTTCCTGGGACTTGTGGTCTGATCCTGGAGATGATGCCTTATGGCTTAGTTCCTGGGACTTATGGTCTGCTCATGGAGCTGGTGCCTATGGCCTTCTTTTCAAATTCAGGACTGGTCCTTAAAGGGAGACAAATGGAGTTTATATTGTCCTTTCACTTTTTTTATTTGGAAGAGGGAGTTTGGATTTTGAGACAGGGTTTCAGTATGTAGCTTTGGCTGGCTCACTGTGTAGACCAGGCTGCTTCAAACTCTCAGAGATCTGCCTGCCTCTGTCTCCTGAGTGCTGGGATTAAAGGCCTCCACCAGGCCACCCATCTGCTATCTCTTTTCAACCAAAAATATTTGTGCTTAAATGTATATCACATGCATATTAAGATATCTTTATTAAATTCCAACTCAGCACCATAAACTGGCCTGTCCTCTGAGGTTGTTTTCTTCATTGACGTCATGAATATTGGTTTGGCCCAGGCAGAGGTTCCAAAACACCTTAGGGTAACTCCTTGATCTGCTGAGGGTGATGCTGAGCTGTATCCCCACAAAGGCTGATGGCTTTCTTTTGTGGTTTTGATTCCACTGTTAGGATGTTCCTATTTGTTCATTCATTGTAAGTGTTCCTTTGAGTCCTCACACTGGTTGTTATAGCACTTTATATCCTTATATGTTAACTCCAGCATCTGGGGCCTTGTCCTATGATACTTACCTTTTAAGACAAATTGTATTTAGTGGCATCTTCCTGTTTCTCTGTAAGTCTAGAAGTGCTGAGTCATTTGGATCACAATGTGGATCATCATTTGGATCAGTTGGCACATAGTGTGACTGATACATCTTTAGGACTGGATTCCGTTAAGCCGCCCTGTGTGTGTTGATTTTTGTTTTTACTTTTTGAAGCGGGGTTTTGTATCACAGGTGAGCTTAAACTCACTCTGTAGCTAAGGAGGATCCTGAACTTCCAGTCTTTCTGCCTCTACCTCCTGATTGCTGGGACTACAAGCCTGTATGGTATACCATAGCCACTTACGTAGTATGACGTAAACCCAGGGTTTCACACACACTAAACCATTGCTCTACTAACTGGGCCACATCCCCAGGTCTATTTTTGACTTAAAGCAAGCAATTAATTTGACATTCGTTTGATCACCAGCCTTGTTTTTCCTGAAGTAGAACAGCTGGAAACTCTGTTTAGTTCTTGCAGACCTAGCTGGCCTGTCTGATGTCCCCTGTATGCACAGGTAGTAACAGAATGAACCCAGTTTGGGCTAGGCTAATCTACAGAACACCCTGCCTATGTCATGGCCATGGCTTCCTTCTGACCAGAGTTTCTCTTCCCCTTCTCCAGTTACCATGATCTCCCAAATCCTGTCCCATAGACAAATCCACAAGGCTGGATTTCTTTTAGAATTTTACCCACTGTGACTAAGGCCCACCCGCAGAAAAATATTTGTGTCAAAAAAAGGAATCGTACCTCACCATTTCCTTCTTTCAAGTATAATTGTATTTCCAGCTTCTTTCAAACCCATTGGAGTCTTCAGATTCTTGTATCTTATATTTTGTGTTGAGTTTATAGTCGCCATCTGGCAGTGGGCTGACCTGATAATAGCAACTTCTTAATTACTGGAAACTAACTTGCAGTATTATTTTATTTACCAAGAAGTTAGTACTTTATTAATTTTTCTCACTGACTACATGTAGCAGTCACCTGGTATTTATATTATATAAAGTAATTTTATTTACCCCCAAAATATTTATTAATTAATTTATTATTCACTCACTTCTGAGCATATTCCATGTCATAAGCACTGGCTACATAAAAGTAGGTAAGCCTCAGCCTTCTCTGACTCAGAGTCTAACGATGTACCGTATGTTAACAGTAATTGCCAGCACGCACTTAGTGTATTATAGGCCCAAGAATATATATGGTTTCTGCTGCTACTGTTATTTAAAGACAAGCCAAACAGCTCTCGACATGACTTCAAAGCAACTGCAGAATCAATGTCAGTACATGCAGCCCCTCCCTTTACAGAGAGTCAGTGGCTCCAAAGAAATACATCTGTCAACAAGTTTGATTACCTGTACATTCAGACAACTGAAAATAGTAAATCTCAGCTGTCAGAATATCAACCATGAACTTCAGAAACGTTCTGCCTAATAACATTTGGACAGGAAACCTATATTTCCTTTTAAATAGCTTTAACACCGAAGGTCTTAATATATAAAGTGAAAGTGACTTTAGTAACTCATGCTGTTCTCTACCCAGTCATTTCAAAGTCTAGTTCTTCAGTGATAAAAGAAGCCCACATCTCTGTAAACAGTCACAGGAACATAATGATTTATTAGCATTCCAATTGCTGCCTTCTGTTTCTTTTCATGTCTTGACAATTCATGTCATAACTCCCTTAGTTGGCAGACGTAATGAGCAGATCTTTAAACCTGACACACTCCCTTATTTAAAGCTACAAGCTACTTGTTCTGATGGAATTTTAATGATCATACATACATTTACTGGTGCTTCAGTACATTCTAGCTCAGCAGTTCTCAACCTGTGGATCAAAACCCCTTTGGGGGTTACATATCAGATATTCTGCATTTCAGATATTTACATTATGACTCATAACAACAGAAAAATTACAGTGATGAAGTAATAACAAAATAATTTTATGGTTGGGGATCACCCCACCATGAGGAACTGTATTAAAGGGTCACAGCATTAGGAAGGTTAAGACCACTGTTCTAGATATTGGTTCAAAGGGGGATCTCAAAGTTGAAAAGACAGAGCCCCTTTCTCTAATGAATTGTGTTTTAGTTAATGTATTCTATAGAGAAATAATTGTAATCATTGTCTAATAAATGGATGTCAAAGTATAAGCAGAGATTACCCTAAACTGTCTTCTGAGGAGGTTAAATTTAGTCTGTTATTAGAAACATGCAAAGATTTAAAGGTCATTCGACTAAGCATTTGAAGGCATGTAATTTTTGCCTTAGAAAGTACCAAAAAAAAAAAACCTGAGCTAGAATTAGTGAGTTTGTTTTCCTAACCATATAGACTAGGAACTCAAGACTTGTTTTTATGAATCCTAGACATTTGTGTAAACACACACACACATGCACACACAGAGATGAGGAAAAGAGTGGGCTTTCACACTGTTGCGAAAGAGTTGCATATAGAAATATGTGAAGTGACAGTGTACCTTGCAATATTTGATTACAACTTAAAATATTATTATAAATTGCCAGTTTTAATAATGGAACATATGCCAATTTTTAAAATTATCTAGAACATATATATACATACATATGCATATATATATATATATATATATATATTCCAATGTAAAGTAAAATTCCAGGTAAACAGTAAAATTACATCCTTTGAACCCATCAGAGAAGTACAGTTTTTAGCATATTCAAGAAGTCTGGAATTTAAAGAAAGCTGGGCCCTCAAAAGAATGAAAACACTAGCATATTTGACTCACAGCAGGAAGAAATGAAAAGTTGGATGCAGTTCAATCAGAACAAAAAGAGAGACATGTTATTTGAAGAGCTAACAAAAATAATAAAAGACTTCTAATGATATTTGAGAAATACTGGAAGCCCCAAGTAGGACAAGCATGAAAAAATATACTCAAACTTCTGGAAAGCAAACTTAGAAGAAGTCTGAACACTGTCCCCAAAAGGATTCCAGTAGAGGAGCTGGGAAGACCGCTCAGTAGGTAAAGTGTTTGATGCACAAGTGTGAGGACCGGAGGTCGGAAATCCGACATCCGCCTGAAAGCTGTAGCCAACACACATCTGTAAGCAGATCTTTACTTAAATAAAGTTGGATTAAACACTTGAGCAGAAGAAATATACCACCATATACCAAATATACCATATACAAAAAGAAATGGAAAAAATTACGGTAGATTATAGCAGAGCTTTCTGGACCCACCAGCAATGTAAATAACGAACAGACACTTATTAATTTCTAGTACTGGTTAGGTCTTAACTTAGGCTACCTCCCAGCTAGATCATCTAACCCGTCTATCTCTCTGCTGTGGTCTTGTCTAGGAACCTCTCAGTCTGTAAGCTTAATCTTGCTGCCCCTGCTTCTTCTCCCAGAGACTCTCTCTCAGTCCTGCCTTCCTTTTCCTGCCTTTCTATTGGCCATCAGCTCTTTATCAAACCAATCAGCTAGTGGAAAAGGTGTTTGCTTACAAAATTCGAAGGCAGGTAATGATCCATAAGAATAACAATTCCAAAAATCTGGCCAGCACTCAGCAATCAACAACTAAATAATACAAAGACAATCTTCACACAATGTACAAAAAGGTCACCCCAACAATAGGTAAACTTGAAAAAAAACTTATATCGCTATGTGTTTTAAAAGGTCATCAAATGGCCAAAATAACCATGGTAGCCAATTGATGTATACTATAGAATATTAGTGTTAAAATATATGAAATGGAAGTATAAAGAATGGGACGTGGATTTGGGAAAATGCAGTAAGTTGTGGGACTCTGCAACCACATGTAAAGTAGTTTGAAGGTAGATTGTGAATAATTATAAACTAAGACAAGCAATGAAAAGTTAAAATGGAGACATAAGAAATAAACACTATTGCCGGGCAGTGGTGGTGCACTTCTTTAATCCCAGCACTTGGGAGGCAGAGGCAGATGGATTTCTGAGTTCAAGGCCAGCCAGGGTTATACAGAGAAACCCTGTCTCAAAACAAAACAAAACAAAACAAAACAAAACAAAACAAAACAAAACAAACCCACCCCCCCCAAAAAAAAACCAAAACAAAAAAAAAAAAACCAAAACAACAAAAAACCCCCAACCCCCCCAAAACAAACAAACAAACAAACAAACAAACAAAAAACCAAAGAAATAAACACTATTAGCAAGAAAACAGAATAGTAAAGACTCAACAAATAACGGACTCAAAAAAACCCCAGTTAGCAGACACATCAATAATTACATTAAATCACCACATGAAAATGCAGAGACTGTCAGATTTAGTTTTTAGATCCACCCATAAAATATAAATATAGCCATACCAATAATAAATATAGCCATACCAATAGTTATTCTAACTTACTGCATTTAATTTCAGGGATTTTCTTATTTATTTTCAAAGCTATAAAATGTATATCTAACCATATCAGTAATAACATTAACTTGCTGCACTAAAATGCAGAGATAATCAGATTCACAACTTGGGAGGAAAAATCCAAAAAGTACTTGCTGGGGTAGATAACATGGACATGGTGGCTTTCCCAAAGCAAGGTTTGTGTATTGTATTCCAGATGTAGTAACCTCTCCAGGTAGTTTCTCTTTCACATGTGGAAGCATGACTATAGAATCTGTCTAGGTTGGAGATGGTGTGTTCATACTATTCCTGAGATTAAAAAAGAAAGGAGGAAAAAAGAACAAACAAGGCCTGACTACATACTGTCTGTGTAAAACAAAGATAAATCTTCCATAAATATAAAGACAAAATATGTTACAGTGATAGAGGAGGACAATATGGTAATGATGAAGGAATAAATTCAGAAGGCCTGAGTCTATATGCAACTACTAACAGAACATCAGAATGCATGAAGCCAAAACTAACAAAAATAAAAGAAGAAAAAAAATTAGCAATTATGGTTGACTTGAGCATTCCTATTCGGTTTGGTTTCTGTTGCTGTGTGAAAACATCATGAGCAAAAGAAACCTGGAGAGGAAAGAGTTTATTTCAGCCCACATCTTTGTTCATCATTGAGGGAAGGGAGAGAGGAGCCCAAGCAAGGTCCTGGGGCAGGAACTGAAGCAGAGACCATGGAGGAACGCTGCTTACTGGCTCCCTCCACTCCCCCCACCCCCCACACATGGCTTACAGTCAGCTACCTTCCTTACACAGCCCAGGCCCACCTACCTAGAGACTGGTATTTTCCATAATGGGCAGCGCCCTCCTGAATCAAAGAGCAATCGAAAAGATGCCCAGAGACATGTCTACAGGCCAATCTCACAGAGGCCTTTCTTCAATTGGGGCCTCCTCTACCCAAGTGTGAAGCTGACTGCCAAGGATGAGCCTTGGCTTGGAGAGGGTTTCCTGAGGAAGAGGTGTTTGCGGGCTAAAGAAACGACTTGAAGTCAATCACGGGTACAAGCTGACAGCTCTGTGTTCTTCTCTTCCTGGCTCTCCAGACAGCTCATCAAGACAACTCAGCTCTCACAGACCAAATCCCAGTCTCATTTACCTATCAATTCAACAGTCTATCCCAGATTCCCTTTTGATTATCCCGTGAATTAGCATCTTATGACCTTAGTCCCTTGATTCTTAGAAAAGACAGCAAGTGTGATTTTTAACTTAGCAATTAAATTCAGATATCTGCCTACTGCCCCTCTAGGGATGGGACACCATGTTATGAGGACTCAGCAGATGACATCAAGATTAGCTGTCTTAATACCTCTTTCTATAATCAAGCAAGCTGACAGAAAATTAGGATGCAAGAGACGTCCAATTTGCTATTATTAAGCAAATTGACCCAGTAAACATTTTCAAAGCATCCATCCAATGATAGCAAAATACATATTATTTTCAAATATATGTGAATTTTCATCACGAAAGACTATATATACACTTACCAAATAATCCTCAGCAAATTTAAATAGAGTATAGTTGGATAAAATATATTCTCTGGTTATAACAGAATTGGAATAGAAATCAATAGTAGTAGAAAGATATTTGGAAAAATCCTCAAGGATCTGAAAATTGAATAGCACTGTTTTAAAATACACAGCAGGCTTTTAAAAGATCAAAATAAAATTGGAAAGTATTTTAAATTGAAATATAAAATTAACATTAAATTTCACTAGTTGAAATGACCATTGGTGGTGCAGCTTATAGTTAAAGTAGAATGCAGAAGGAAATTTCTAACATTAAGCAACTTATGAGAAAAAACTTCCTCATTTCAGTGACCTCAGTTTTCAACCTTAAGTTTATCCATAGCCAAATAAAAGAAAAGAAATAATAAATATAGGAACAGGAGTAAATGAAACAGGGCTGGAGAGATGGCTCAGAGGTTAAGAGCACTGACTGCTCTTCCAGAGGTCCTGAGTTCACTTCCCAGCAACCACACATGGTGGCTCACAACCATCTGTAATGGGATCTGATGCCCTCTTCTGGTGTGTCTGAAGATAGCAACAGTGAGCCGGGCAGTGGTGGTGCACACCTTTAATCCCAGCACTTGAGAGGCAGAGGCAGGTGGATTTCTGAGTTCGAGGCCAGCCTGGTCTACAGAGTGAGCTCCAGGACAGCCAGGGCTACACAGAGAAACCCTGTCTCAAAAAACCAAAAAAAAAAAAAAAAAGATAGCAACAGTGTACTCATATATGTAAAATAAACAAAATAATTCTTTAAAAAAAACGAATAAATAAAACAGAAAAACAATAAATAAAATAAATGAACCCAAAACTTGTGTTTTAGGATAACAAAGATGATAAACCTTTAATCATACCTATCAGATTAAAAGCAGAGAAGAAAGACACAAGTTACCAACATCAGGAATAAGAAATGACTATCATTACAGATTCTACGGACACTCAAAGAACAATTAAGGGAATATGGCAAACAACTTTACACACATACATTTGATAAATGAAATAAAGGGGCTGGGGACATTGCTCATCTGGTAGAACACTCTCCTAGAATGTACAAGTCCCAAAGTCCTTAGCATTGCACAGACCAGAAGAGGTGGTGCACACCTGTAACCTCAGCACTCAAGAAGTGGAGACAGAAGATCAGAAGTTCAATCTCATCCTCAAATTGCTATCCTAAAAAGCAAGCTGGATGCTTACCTGGAATACTTGATATCCTGTCTCAAAATAAACTAACAATAGTTAGTAGCAGTAGTATCCTTAAAAGACTCAACATACAGAATATTCTTCAAGAAGGGGTTAGATACTCTAGAGCAGTTGCTTTCAACTTATGGGTCAAAACCCTTTTGGGAGGCGAATAACCCTTTCACAGGATAGCCTAAGATCATGAGAAATCAGGTGTTTGCATTATGATTCATAACAGTAGCAAAATCACAGTTATAAAGTAGCGATGAACATAATTTATAGTTGGGGGTCACCACAACATGAGGAACTATATTAAAGATTTGCAGCATTAGGACGGTTGAGAACCGCTGTTCCAACGCTCTATCTGTTAAGTAAGTTCAATTTGTAGTATGAACCTTTCTACAAATACAATTCCAATTTCTTCATCAATTAATTCTACCAAATCAAAAAAGAAATAGTACTCTTTTTACCCAAACTCTTTAATAACACAACAGAGAACAAACCCTCTCTGTCCTTTAGCAAGCCAGCTTTACATTGTAAGAAAATCAAAATGAATATGTTACCAAAATGAGACACAGGTCAGTCCCTCTCCTAAGCATAACTCCAAAATAAATATTTAAAAATTTACTCCTTAGTATATAAAAGAAAAATATGTGATGACCGAGTGAGATTCATTCCAGATGTACAGTTGGTACAATATCAGACAATCAATGCAGGAGCTAGAGAGATGGCTCAGCAGTCAAGAGCACTGACTGTTTCTCCAGAGATCCTGAGTTCAATTCCACACAGTAGTTCACAATCATCCATGACTCTAATTCCAGGCGATCTGTTGCTCTCTCCTGACTTCTTCAGGGACTCGACACACATGTGATGTACAGATGTTAACATGCAGGTGAGACACTGATACACATATTTTAAAAATTATAAAATCAGTTAATATGTTATCAGACAAAAGAGAAAATATATGCGTGCGCTCTCTCTCTCTACACACATACACACACACACACACACACACACACACACACACACACACACACATATATATGAAAAGGTCAGATATTGAAGGCTTTTTTTCTAAGACTGAAAAAACCAAGCTATTTACTCCTAATATCTTAATTAGCATTATGCTGGAGTTCTTAGCTAGGATAAAAAGTCAAGATGAATTAGCTAAGTGAAATACAGATTGAGAAGAAAGAAAACTACTTGCAAACAATAATTGTCTACATAGACAATACCACAGAATCGATTTAAAAATCCTTCAGTTTGGTTTAGCAATATCTTAGGATGCTACTGGGACAACTGTATCCTATTCGCCAGTAATGAGCAAACAGGAAGTTGAATTTTAAAACTAGTGTTATTTTCAAGATCATCCAAAGACTATTTAGTTATTAAAATAGTGAAATAAGCTTAACATGTCTGTGACATTGACGTAATAATGAAATCATTCCTAAGTCCGTGGACCCTATGGGACTGGCTCCCCTCCCATCATCCCCATCGGGAGAATCAGAGCAGTGTCTGTCCTTACGTTTGCTCATCTGTGAAACGAGACAAATTATGACTGCAGACGGAAGTCACATGACTGCTTGGGGTAGGATAACTGCTTGCTAAACATTAGCTCATTTTACTTTTACTCAAATACCTGTCCCAGGAAGGTACAGAGGAAATCATTGTTTTACCAATTTTACACATTGTTTCTACAAGCATTGCTTTGAAACAAATTATGCTTGTCATACTTTTATCCATGTGGCATCCACAGAATGTGCAGCTTAGTGATGCTGCTTCATTGAGCATCATCGCGAACAGCTTCCCCTGCTGCCGTTGCAGTACTCAAGCTGTATTTCTGCCAACTCTACCCAGCCAGTGTGGAGCAAAATGAACTCATTTGCTCACCACGCTGAACTTGGTTGTCTACAGGTGTCATTTGTCATTGTCCTCTCTATCTGGGGGTGGGGGTGGGGGAAGATATAAATAGGCTCCCCAGGAAAAGCTATGCAATAGGCCTTTCCTCATTTTCATCTACTTAACATTGGCCATTGGACTAATTCCTGCCTGGAGTCCTTAATCTACAAGGTCAGTGCTGTTGTAGTGGGGATCGCCAAATAAGAACTGGCCTCCTGTCAAGATAATAAACACTAAAGTGAAATCAGTGGCCCCCGTCTCGTTGCTGGATCTTGCAGAATAATAGATGACTCCAAGTCAGCCTGGTAGCATTCTTCATTGTAGCTGCTGTACCTGTCTGTCCCTGTCCTGTGGGTTTATATTTTAACTGGTTAGAAGTGTATCAGTCTTTGGTACACTAGTAAACATTAACCTCACAGTATTGTCTGGGGACAGATTTTCCTCCCTCCTCAAATATCTCCCACACACTTCTACAGATTTAGTGGGCTCAATCTGTTCTTGGAAAAGAATGAAATAAAGTCACTATAGTTGATCACATTTTTATGAAGACAGCCACTCAGATACATGTGTTACACCTGATCCTCTTCTCCCTTTGTGGCATGACACTTCTAGACTGGAGGATGGGTTATGTCCCTTGTCCCTGAGCTTGGGTGAAGCTGCTTCTATCAATAGCTAAGGGTGACACTGGTGACTTCTGAGGGGGGTCGTGAGGAGAAGCTTAGAATTTTCTAGTTTCTCTTTCAAGGCATACTTCCTTGGATGCCATGAGCCAATTAGGCAGCCACCAGCCATATAAGCCTGTAAGCCAGCACCAGCTGGTTCCACTGCATGAAAAACAAATCTCTAGATAGAACCATGCATTTGCCTGCTCCAGGGGCCAAGATGTCATGTCAGAGAGTAGGTGATTACCATCAGTGAATCTCCTGTGTTTTGGGGAGATTGTTTCCCAGTAATAAACCAGTAACACACACATCCTTAGCACTATGCTTATCGAGTGTAGTAACTGCTTGCTCTCTTTGTATGTGTGTGGGATAGTTAGTAATTTGTAACTTTCGCATTTAAAAATTTGTGCTTTGAATTAATACTTACTGCTATTAACCTAATAAACAAACATTTAATTAGCATCTTGACTGTTTTTGTGATCTCCACCAGAGGGCAACCTGTCCAGCCACAAACAGAAACCCATCCGCGAAACTTGGAAGTATAGTTCCTCATTCAAACACCAGGGGGAACCAGTCCCTAATTTATCTTTGTCCTTTTGAGACGGTGAAATTGACAAGGGGAAAAAAAGCCTACTAATTCAAGACACTGCCCCACAGGGACGGTGTAGAGAGAATGCTCTCTGAATACTTCCTAAAATGCAAGAAGCCTTGTTACGACAAGTAATTTAGCTTCGGTCCAGTTTTACAGACAGAAGGTAGAGAAACTCTATCGTTCTTGTATTTACCTTTCTCGTATTTTGAGTGCAGCAGAGCAGGTAGCATTTCCTGAAAAAGGAGAAGGGATCTACAAGTTTGTAATTCCTAAACAATGTTCTAACTAAGGTATGCCTGTGACACTCACATTTTATGCTGCTTCTGGCTTCTGACACAAAATAGTATTTCTGAATATTTATACTCATTCTATGTTCATAGGCATCGTATTTGTGTATTATATATACCATCGTATTTGTGTATTATATATACCATATTAGGACGGTTACTGAGAGGGTAACATTTGTATCACCATTTTAAGTAACTCTTACTCTACATTCTTTCCTAATTCCTTGTTTTGTATACACAGGGATTTAACGGTTCAGTGACTGTGAAAATGGCCAGCTATTCTCACTGCAGGAAATCTGGGGAGCAAATTGCTTACAATGAATTAAATGCAGGAACCAAACATGTTGGAAGACTCCTGCTTTCCTGACAAACGGGAAAGCAGATTTGCCCCTAATTGTGCACGGCAATCCGAGAGAGCTGGCAATCTGTAGTCAAAATGACAGCTTCTGTGTGAGTCTGGGAGAGTGAGCAAGCCTTGCAGTGGCCCTGAGCTGGATCAAGGGGAGTCAAGCTTCAATGGGCCGGTGATCTGGAGAATAAAGATGGTTTTGTAGTCAGTACCTCTGATTCCAGTGTTAGAAGACAAGACTGAGACTTCACAACCTGGTAGAGTATAAATCAAAGGGAGACAGACGTTAGTTAGGGGCAGATTGAGCTTTGAAGAACTCAAAGCCTTTTCCTTCCTTCCTTCCTTCCTTCCTTCCTTCCTTCCTTCCTTCCTTCCTTCCTTC
>NW_021604595.1:8593690-8613012 GCF_004785775.1 Grammomys surdaster
GGTGTGTGTGTGTGGTGTGTGTGTGTAGTGTGTGTGTGGTGTGTGTGGTGTGTGTGTGGTGTGTGTGTGTGTGGTGTGTGTGTGTGGTGTGTGTGTGTGGTATGTGTGTGTGGTGTAGTGTGTGTGGTGGTGATTGTGTGTGTCAGTGCTGATTTCCAGTTTAACAGGGCACTGCTTCACATTCGTTGCGTCACACTCACGACTTGTAATAAGATCGAGAATCCGTCTCTGTGACACACTGGTTATAGCAAAGACTGTCTACTGAGGCTTCACCACAAGTTTTGGATTATGAGAGCCTCAGAATATCTCTAAGACCTCCCAGCTACTTCTCAAAATCCCTAGAAGTGTCACACTATGCTCCTGAGATGTCTTGGTCCACAAACTGATTTGTGGATGTAAAGTGGAAGGAGTGATAAATCCTCATACTGTTTAGGGACTTGTTGGCTGTGTCTCCAAAGCTCTGACAAAGACAATAGGATTTTCAGGTCACTCAGGTGCACCATAACACTTGACACATGGCTACTCCCTGTCCTCTGATCCCTGCAGCTTGTCAGTACAAGAAGACCAAGGTAGAGCAGCATTTCTATATGCCCTGTTCCTAGGGTAGTTTCTATGGACTCATGTTTAAGGTTAGTTCCCAAGTCTGTGAGATGCTAAGCAGGCATTCTGTGGTATTAATGGACATTCATACCTCCTGGATTCTTAAAAAATGAAAAGGCTATGTTCTGTGGCCAGAGTCTGTACTTGTGCCAAGGAATACTTTCTTTCCCGTAAGTCATTCACCCCTCAGGCAGCTAAAATCCCACAGTGAGCTAACATGTGAGGCTCTCCCTTTCCCTGGTTCTACAACTCTCTAGTGGGCACAAAGAAGAAAGATACCTGGGTTTCATAGGTAGAAGACTCAGTGATTACCCTCTTCTGCAGTAAGTTACTATAGAGGGGATTAAGTCACTATTTGGACTTTCAAATGGACATGTTTGTAAGGGATGGAGTCACTAGGAAGGGTTGTCTAGCATGACAGCTCATAGGTGGAGACAGTTCTCTGAGATCAGAGGAGAGGAGACTGAACAGAAGCAACACCCAAATCCTGTACCTTTCTCAAGGCTCAGTGGTCAGCTTGCCCAGGCAGTTGGTAAGATCTAGGGAAATCACTAAGAAACTCTATCTTGCAGAATAAGGTGGGAGATAACAGAGGAAGACTCCTGATGCTAGCCTCTGGTCTTCACATGGGCATGCACAGATGTGAGTGTGTGTGTACATAACACACACACATGCACACACACAGACCTCTGCAGCTTTCTGCAACCAAGCAGTATGTCTCATACCCCTCTCTTCGAACCTGTCAGCATTAGAATGCCCCCAGAGGCAGGCCAACTGGGTCTTTTCTACCCAGACTCCCATTCAGCAAAAATGAGCAATGCATTTTTCCTGTGATTTTTGCAACGGCCTTGGAAAATGATTCCATTTTTATAATAATGGAGAGAGATCATGAACTGATTTGAACGCTGACCACCTGGAAGCAGGCTGTTTGTTTACCGAGGAAGCTCTTGTCCTTCCTTCCTTGCCTGATCCCGATTATTACTTCTTTCCCTCTACACTTATGTCCTCCAACCAGGCTCTGCTTCCCTGTGACTTGATAAAGTGGGACATGCCTCTATCACTTCATCAAACCTACCCAAGTGACCCGCTCAGAGTCTGGTGGTATGAGAGGACTGGCTTCGACCAAGGAGCACACAGTTGCTCCTTCTCCTTTGCTGTTTGGTATATCACAGGCTCTGGCATCGGGAGGAGAGGAAAGGCTAAACTGGGTGGCCTTCACTAGAGGTATCTGTGTTCTGGTTGCAATTACGGGGAGCAGCTGGGGAAGTTAGCTACCCCACATGCAAATGCTGATCAAGTACTAAAGGTGTAATATCAGACTCAAAGAATGCCAAGAACTGTTTTTAAAAGTAGGGAAGTTGCCTGTTGCATGTGCAGTCCCCAGCAAGGACCGTCTCTCCTCTTTGTGCAGTGAGATACCAACAAAGGAACTAAATAGAATATGGGATGATACCCATGCCAGCATCCCTGGTCCCCTGCCTCCTGATGGTGCCTGTGGTATAATCATTACCATCGGGAGAGAGTTTCTCTCTTGGAGGCCTAATCAGCAGTTGGAATTCCAGGCAGGATTCTCCAATGAGGGATAAAGAAGAACTGACGTCCCTCAGAGGATTCTGGAGCAGGCTTTCCCACTGCTCACACCCCGTGTGCTGCTCTAGAGCCAGCTGAACAATGTAACTGTTTTTATTGACGTCTATGATAACTCAACTTCATATCCAATACTCTCCTCCTACCCTGCCTCTCTCTGCCTAGTCTGCGTGCGACTTGCTAGTAGGGTTCAGATCATAGTAATTCCTGCACCAACCTTTGTAGATTGACTTTTGCTACTTTATGGGTTCTTCTTTCATCTACCCTTCTCCACCTTTCCTCCAACCCTTTCAACTCTCTAACACTAGAAAAGAGAGAAAAAAGAAGGATAGAGAAGAAAGGAAAGAGATCCCTGAATAAAGTCAGGGGTCAGAAACTGGGTGACCTTATTGTTAGTTCCTGCTGACTAGAGGTGTTGAGTTCCTTGGGCCAAGTTTGACCTCCACCATTAGGCTATCTAATTTCTTCTTGTTGTCATTTCTTTCTTGCACAGGACTATTTAACAAACAGTGAACAACCAACCACCACCAACCTCACTTCTCAGGGCCTTATTATTTACGTACTTTCTGAAAAATTCCCAGAATTCCAAACATCCCACAATTGCAGAAATGATCTGCAGCTGGCAAAAATCACACCCCTGCCAGAGCACGAGGCAAATCATAGTCAGCTTCTGTGGACAATTTGAAGCAGCCTTATATCCCATACCTGAGATTAAAACAAGAATGTATTTTTTATAACATTTCGGTTATAAAACTCCAAAATTGTCACTATAAACCTTGGGTTGGTTGAGAAACTTAAAAGCCTCAAGCCTGCAAATCCAGTATACAGCTCAAGTCTATGATCAATGCTCAATGATCCTGACAATTGGCATCTGTGCAGTATTATGTTCTTGCTAAGATTTTGCTGGTGGAAGGGGACTATCTCAGAACTACCTATGGGAATAACTGTCATCTTCTGAGTATCCTCAGATACAGTAGGGTCTTTCCTATCATCTTTTTTATCATCTTCATTTTTTTGAGGCAGAGTCTCACTGTACAGTCCAGGCTAGCCTCGAACTCATCATGCTGCTAAAGCTAGCCCTAAGCTTTCACTCTTTCTGCTTCCGTCTCCTGAAAACTGAGTACAGCCATGTACCATCATATCACAAACTATCTCCTTCTTAAAGAAGAACACATGAGAACCCAAAGGAAGTGGTTGTGTATGTTCCTTAGTGGTGAGTATTCTACTAATCACACTTTACCAACTCTGAGCCAGCATAAGGGAGCCTCAGTCTGGGCTTCAGACTTGATATCTTCTTGGAGCTTCTGGCTCATTATGCATAGGGTCTCACCTCTCACTCACCAGTCTTCTCTTTGCAAATGAGATTGTCCCACTTGATGGGTCTTATGAGCTAATCTCATCTTTACTGGGTGTCTACACTGGAAGTTTTTGCTGCAATCTTAGCCCTATCTTGGGACCCTTGACAGTTTAAGATTGGCCCCATCATCATCTCTTTTAGCACTGGAAGATGCCCCTGAATAAAGAAATTACCACTTTATGCTGCTTCCTGAAACCTCAGCTCTCAATTATTCCTACCTCTAAGTGTACCCTCCCATCCTGAGCAAGTTTTAGGGATAGTTCTTAGCTGTGTTTTCTATCACTTTTCTAAAAGAATACTAGCTATGCCTTATGACTGTGAGGATCCATCCCTTGGTTACCCATCCATCATCCTAGGAGCAGTTTCCCACTAAAAAAAAAAAATCACAATAAAGAATGGGGCTCAAAAATCTATTTTTCCTGTTGCTTTAATGAACTTATTTATTATCATTGTGTGTGTGTGTGTGTGTGTGTGTACATGCATATGGATGGGTAAATGTATGCCCTTGAATGTTTGTGGGCATCAGAGGATAACTTTGTGAGGTGGATTCTCATCTTCCATCTTTATGTGGGTTCCAGGAATCAAAGTCAGACAATCAGGATTGCGGAGCAAGTCTTTACTCACTGAGACATCTAACAGGTCCACTCATGTTGTCTGACTATGTGCCTTCTCCATGCGCTTCTAAGGGTTTTATATATGCCCTTGTATAGTGCCAATATGGAAGCTCTATGTTCTGTTTGTCAGACTAAGGAGAGCAGAGGACAGTACAGGGCCTGTGTGGGAGGAGCCCCAGCAGTGAGGTCAGTGAGATGCAACAGTGCAGTCATGGCAAACGGATGGAGAAAGAAAAAAAAAATCAGGGAGAGTCATAGCTGTGAGATCAAGAAATATTTGCCTCTAACTATCTGTACGGTTTATAATGGATATTCACTTTGATCAGCAAAGCATACACACATCTCAAATTCTGGTATTACCTGTGATTGTTCCCTGTTGTACAGTTATCCCCAAAGTAGTGGGTGCATGGAACTAAGATACACTGCAGGCACAGTGTTCCATAGAGTAGTGGCAAGTCAGGTCCCCCATGCCATTCAGTTAGCTTTTCACTGTCCCTACCCCCTTGATAACATTTCCACAGAGGCTGAGGTCAGGAACCTAATGAAGCATGGGCAGCCAGTGGTTTGGGGATTTTCTTCTTTGTACTTGTTTATTGGGGTGGGTCCTAAAATGCCATAGAATATGGATGTCAGGGGACAATTTGAGGGAGTCAGTTCTGTTTTTCCACCACGTGGGTTCTGAGGACCAAGCTCAACTCTTCAGTCTTGGTGGCAAGTACTCTTACCACCTAAACTGGCTTGCAGGCCTCAGTCAATACTTGTATACACAATAAAAAGTCTGAAGAACGAAAAACAAGGAGCATTTCAGTTAGGACTTAATTTTAGCTGGAGTCTAGAAAAGAAACAAGACTGGGAGGTCTTGCTCCTGGATTTTAGTGTGTTGAAGGGTTAACAATCATGGAGTGTGAAAGGCCATGGACACAAACTGCTTTTAGTTTCATTCCTGAAGAATTTGAGTCAAGAGTGAAGTCTAATCGCCTGTAAGTTCTCGGGTTCAGGGGTCCTTGTTCTCAGCTCAAGGGCTTTTTGATCTGCTGCAGTTCTTAAGTGGGATTCCAGAGGGCCTAGAAAGACACAGCCCTGAGATCTGACCCATCCTGTGGAAGGAATTGGAAGTTTAGTTATCCTGTGACTCAACAGCCTCTTGTAGAACCCTCCAACGCTTGGTCTACCTTATTCATCCCAACTTTTAGACTGGTGTAGATTCTTATTCCCATCCCCACTTTGTTCCTAACTGGAGCAAATGACCGTGTGCAGACATTCCAGAGTGATTTCAGCATAATATTTTAATATGCTAAACCAGCTCAGACTAACGAGCCTATATCTCCCCAGAAGATTGCCTCTTTCCCTTGGTATTTACATCTCTGACCTGCTGATTCTTTTCCAAAGCCCTCTGGGAGGTGGGATAGCCACAGGACAGCTTCGGAATTAGTGAGAAGAATGGGTTGTCTTTAAGTATTCACAATTTAATTTTGTTTTAGATTTCCGCTCTGTTATTGTTTCAGAGCACGTGCAGCCTTTAGCTTTTGTTGGCACTAGGCCCTCAGGATGCCAGGCTCATTTTCTCTCTCAATCCCCTGTTAGTTTCAGATGACAGGCTTTTAAAAGTACAGCTCTGTTAGTTTTAGGGAGCCTCAGGACTCATTCTTGCCTCCTTCCTGTCCCCTGGTATACTGTTGCTGTGCTCACATCCCAGGGTGCCCTAAATCTCCAGCTCTGTCTTCCGTTTGTTTTATTTAGAGATAAGGCCAAGCTTTTGCCTCTGGGAGGAGCAGGGTTAACTGAGCTACATTTGTAGAGAGGCATCTTGGGTATCCCTGGTGTCCCAGAAGTAGGTGAACCTCCCTCAACACTGTTTCAGCCGGTTTGGAAAGTATGATATTTTCTAACTTAATAGGTGACATTTACATTTCTTTAATTGACCTCTGCGGGTCCTGCCATTGTCACATTGTGCTGTGAACCTGGCAGCTGTGACTTGGACTTTACTGTCCCAAATACTAACCAACATGTGTCATGGGGACCACTGATTCCCGTCTACATATATTGCCCATGATTGTTCTGTTTGTGAGCATTACAAACTAGAACTGTGGTGACCCAGCAGCTGAGCTTTACCAGGGCTCTTAACAATGGGAGTAAAAGCATAAAACACTTCCCCAGCTCCTTAAACAAACTTCTAAAGCATGTTTTAATTTACATTTTATTCCCTCGAAAAATCTCAGTTAGACGGTGACCAAGAAATGATACGCAAGTTAAATAATAGTTATCTTTGTAAATTAGGTATTGAAATAATTAGTTCTTAAACAACTGCTTCTTTTTAAAACTAGGAGCAGAGACTCTTTGCACAGATTTTCTTTTATACCCCAGGCACTGAGACATAAAAGCAACCTCTTACCTGGCTCCTGAGCAATATAAATTAAAGGAAGATACTTCCTCAGATTTTATGAATTATCAACCTTGAAAGACAGGATGAGTTCCTGTTGCTTCTATTTTCTATCATCTAGCCCTCTTCAGGAGAATTTTCTTTAATGTGTGGCTCGACTTTTGGAATTCTGGAGAGCATTTGTGGAAAGAGCGTAGGGATGATAAAGAATTTGGAAAGGAGGATCAAAACGAAAGCATTAGGGAAATGGAAATGTTTAGTCTAGAGAAAGGGAGAAAGAGTGGAGACATACTTTCCTAACTGTCATAAACAGACCAAGAACAATTCTTCTCTCTCTTTTTTTAACCACAGGGCATGGAAGCCAGAAAAAAGGAATAGCGACAGAATAGAGAGGCTTGACTTCAATAAATTTAATTTCTTCTTCTCCTCTATGTCCTCATCTTCCTTAACATCCTCTTCCTCCTTTGCTACCACCACTTCCTCCTCCTCTTCATCCTTCTCCTCCTCCTCTCCCTCCTCTTCTTTTTCCTCCTCTTCCTCTTCCTCTTCACAGTGGCCAATAGCAGAAGCTGCAGACTCAAGATGGGGATCAGGTCAGACCCAAGACCTCAACCTTTGTCAGAGAAGCTTCTTTTCCCAGTGAGCAGCAGTCAGTGCAGAGATGCAAGACCGGCAACGTTCTGTGGAGAGTTGGAGTACTAAGGTCTAAATGGAAAATCTTTCGCAACCTCCCACCCAGTGCCAAGGCTCAGGGAATGTTATAGAAGAGGAGGTGGGAAGGACGTAAGAACTGGAGGATGGGAGGAAGGTTATGAACCCTGCCTTCTGGACATGACATGGCTGTTGTTGTTCACTCATAACTTCCAGAATGAGATCAAGCCATCTGTATAGACCAGGAGATGCTCTCCAGGTCCCACCTGCCACTGAGGAGGTACTGGCAATTGATGGCTGCTGGGAAGAGAATCATTCTTCTTCAAGGATGTTGGCCACTGGTAGGGTTCCAATTATCCAGTGGATGGCTCCACATCCATGTACATATGAACACTAACAACTGGATTAATAGGTTATCAAAAGTAAAAAAAAAAAGGAAGAAAGAAAGACATGAAGTTGGGAGGGAGACATTTTGAGGGAAATCTGAGGAGATGGGAGGGTTAATCAGGGTGAATATAATCACATTTCATTGTGTACATATATGAAATTCTCAAGAACAAAAATTATTTACAAAATAATGTTGAACTTGGGATTTAACCTAGTGGTAGAGATGCTTAGCATGTATGAGGCTCTGGGTTTAATTCCTAGCACCTCAAACAAAAAATCCAATGCTTAGGGATTCATACACTTGTCCTGATATAGTCTAGGCTACTTAGGAGTGTGAATCGTTAAGATTGGAGATCACAGCTATTCACATGATTGCCAGAAATCCTTTTCATTTCAGAGACTGATCCCTCTCTGTGGAACTGAAGATTAGGACTTGAACTTCTTTGAGGTTGCAAATTTAGCTTATATTTTCCAATAGGCTTAGACTTTTTAAAAAACTTTTTTCTTGATTTCCTGGTGACTTTTTAATCTTGCAGGAGCCACAATATGTTGCTTAGATTTCCTAGATACTAAGAACTATCCAAGGAAAATAAGCTTAAAATGTTGCATATTCATATTAAGTAAACAGCTCTATATATTAAGACATGATTTTGAGACTTTTGAATCACGTTTATTGGTTTTTCTGTTACTATAACAAAATACCTGTCACAATCAGTTTAATAAGAAAAGATATATTTGCTTTAAGGTTTAAAAAGTTTCAGTCTCATTGGTACCATTGCTTCTTTGACTACAGTGAGACAGACATCATGGAGTGAATATGTGGCAAGGAAACTGTGTCTCATGGCACCATGAAATAAAGAGGGAAGAAGAAAGGATTTGTAGCCCAGCAACCTCATCAAGATCACATCCTTAGTGGTCTAGCTTCTTCCCATTAGGCCTTGCCTCCTGCAGGTTCTACCATCCCCCAGTGGTGTCATAGGCTTAGAACCAAGCTTTTAACTGCTATGCTATTGAAGGACATGTAAGCAAACCATAGCAAAGACCAAGAATAAGAAAATAAACCCACTGGCATGCACATACATGTTCTATATGTACATACACACACACACACACACACACACACACACACACACACACTTTTTACAATCACAAAACCAGACCCCTTTATATCTGCTTCTAAGTCTTCCTGAAGCAATGTAACCTCAAAGTTGCAAACGTCTATTACAATCTTCTATAATAGCAGACTTGTGGAAATTTCCTCATATGGAAATACTCTAGGTAACACAAAACATGGCTGTTTGGCAAGTCATACTTTGCAAATAGGCAAGAGACAGTTCTTTCCACTCACTTGGTTTCCTTACAGCGTCTTGTTGATGGCATACTACCGAGAGGTGGAGGCGGAACCCCCTTTACTCAACCAAGGCAGCAATTAGTGACTTGCTGCTGCTGAACAGAATTCCCCAGAAGCATAGCTGAGTGATTTCTGGGACAGTCATGCAGAAGGATGCAGAGCCTGATTTATTCTCCACTCCTCTCTCCTTTTCCCATCTCTTTCCCAGTATAATCACCTTTGGAACCCAGGCTACAAGCTCAGTTCATTTGTGGTCATTCAAGGCAATAGCACAGCTAGATTCTCCCCAATAACAAGTACCAACCTGGAGACAAACCGACATCCCAGATATTATAGAGCAGAGACATCCTGCCCCTGCTGTCCACTGCTGTCCAACCTGTAGGCTTAGTACATTGCTGTTTTATGCTTTGGAATATCTCAGCACACAGCTATTGTAAGTAGAGCACCATACATCCCAAAAAATAATAGGATGTGAAGCTAGACTCATAGGTGCACTATTTGTGCATGTTACTAGAACTTTCCTGGCCTCTGGAAAAAATATAAACTTTTAGAAGCCAAAATGAAATAATATGTATGTGCTCTTAAAACCTAAGAAGCTTCAGGATGTCAGTATTAACACATTTAATAGAAATATGTTTTTCGCATCAGAGTCCCATGACCCTGGCTGATTTTCTTTCTTATTTTTATTAAAAGATATAATAATTTATGATTATGTGTGTGCATGTGTATGTGTGGGTGCACATGCCATGGCGAGGATATAAAGGTTACCAGGCATTTTATGGAAATAGATCTCGCCTTCCACCTCTGTGTGAGTCCTAATATAATTTCTTTTTATGTATTGCACTGATGGTCCTGTGGTCTTCCCTAGCCCAACATCATCCGTATTTGTGGAGTGGAGTCATGATTTTAAAAGGTATATTAATTTGTTGAAGATTCAGTAGTTATTCTACCAATCTTGCATTTCACTGACTGTGTGTGTTGTTTCCTCAGTGTTGAAGACAGGCCGAGACCAGTCCTCTTATGCCATATTGTTTTTCAGACCACGCCTTCCCCAAGAGACTCCATTTACTAGATTTTCGACTCAGTTTTGAGTATAGATAACTCTACACACACGAGTGGCAGCATCTTCCCGGTACTGACCATGTGATGCTTTATTCCTGGTAGTAGGAAGGGTGCCAACATAGAAAGTTATCAGGGTCAATTTGTACTGTATGTAGGGCCACATGCATATATGAAAATTATATCAGAAAAACTATATCTGAGATTATTGGTCACATCAGGCTGTGAAAAAGATATAACTCACTTGCATGGGCTCTACAAAGAGGTGGGCACCATGACAATGGCTCTTACTGCCCAGGGTGTGTGTCAAGGAACCAGAAAGTAGAGCACTTGATTATCTCAGAGGCTTCAGGTGAGCCTCTTCCCTGCTGCTAACATATCATTCTTTTGTCCAGGTCAAGTCTTATACTTTAATTTCTGCTGCTGGACTCAGCTCTGCAGCTCTCCTCACACCTGTAACCCAGGAGGAGCCTGAACCCCAACAATTTCTCCGGTGTAAGTTGTTTCTCTTATATCGAGCAGAAATTCTATTTGCAGTTTTTATCAGTTTGACCTCTCAAGTCGTTTTGAAACTCCTTGCCTCTTTAAGCCTTCCTAGACATTCTGTAACCTACATATATGCATAAATATAGACAGGAGGATTTTCTCTATGATGTGTGAGCTGAGAGTTAATATTAGTTTGAAATCAAAGAAGCTGTGTTTGCCTGGGCCAGGGTGATCAAAGAAAGGGAGAGTGTCTGGCAATTTGTTGCTGATGGAACCAAACCCCTCTGCATCTTGTGAATTTATTGTTATTCAGAGAATCCTGACATTGTAGAAAGACACACATGCAGACCTGTTCAGGTCTATTTCTGACACAGTGCGCATTTAACACTCCTCTAAATTAGGTTTTAGTTAAACATTCTCTAACCTTAGAGCCATTTGATCTGGGATCAATTACATTCAAGCATTTCCCAAGGCAGGTGGAATTCTGGGACAAAGGAAATGCCCTTCTTCCTCTGAGCTCAATTCAGCTTTGAAAAGCTTTACCAACGTGAGTTCTGGTCTATTTAAGAGCAGCTACAGAAAATTAGCGGAGAAGCAGAAAAAGGAGAGCTAAAGGTTCTCATGACATGACTGATTCAGAAATTATAGAAAACAAATTATACCATTTTTATTTAAACTCAATATATATGTATATAACAGAATCCAGAAGATCGATCTCAATGTGTCAAGCCTGAACTTTAGCTATGCCCCTTGTTTTACTTAGGAAAGTATGAGTACTCTGTGACTGAGGCCTGGCCCCACTTCCATAACCACACACTTTCATGCCTGGGCAGGCTGGCAGGCCTCCTGACGGCTCTTATCTTCAGAGAGAACAAAACATGCAAACAATCCAAAACCCTCCTGGGCCTCCACAGTCTGCTCTAGCCACTGCTGAAATTCTCCATTCTCCTATTTAGCACACTGCTAATCAGAATTGTTGGTGGTCTGTGTTTGGCTCCTCACCTGCCATGATAGAGTGTCTCTCCCCAGCAATCCTTCTAAGATATTCCTGTCTCAACCTGAGAACTTCAGTATTGTCAGATCCAGTTCGATCCAGTGGTTCTCCACCTTTCTAATGCTGTGACCCTTTAATACAATTCCTCATGGTGTGGTGACCCCCAATCATAAAATAATTTTGTTGCTCCTTCATAACCGTAATTTTGCTACTGTTATGAATCAAAATGTAGGACCAGAGAAATGGCTCGTCTATTAATGGCTAGGCTCACAACCAAAAATGAATTGTTATGTAAATATCTGTGTCTTCCAATGGTCTTAGGCAACCCTTGTGGAAGGGGTTGAGAACCACTGAGTTAGAGCCACAAGTCAAAGCACTGGCCATACTATCTGGGAAATGTGTCATTAGAGGTTTTTGATTCGTGGAAAATTTTGTAGTTGAGCTTTCTCATAGGACCTTAGCTGGTTGGGGTGAATTGCCTGGCATGACCTAAAGGTGCCGTCAAGAGTCATGCTAAGTGTTTCATGGCCAACAGATTTTATAAGCAGGAACACAGTTTGAAATAAGGATTAGAAACTACAGAGCAAGGGCTGGGGAGATGGCTCATATGTAAGGTGTCTGCTGGGCAAGCACGAGGATCTGAGTTTCCAGATGGTAGCATGTGCTAGGGGAGAGCAGGGACGGGTGGACTCCAGGAGCTGCCCAGAGCTAGCCAAATCCATGAGCTCCAGATTCAGTGAAATAACCTGTCTCAAGGAATAAGGTAAAAGGCAATTCAGGAACACACCTGAAGGCATGCGCATGCTCACATGAACACAAACATACACCACATATACATATACATACAGTACATAGTAAAAAATCATAAAACACCAACCTAGTCTTTTATTACCATTATCAAATGCTAAGCATCGTGAGAGTATATGAACTATGCTTTTATATAATTTGGAGCTCGGTGGCTTTGTTCGCGTTGTGTGTCACTGCAACCACACAAGGAGTGCACTGTGCATGACACCATCACAGCTGTGACATCACGAGTTGACTGGTGTCTCTCGGTCCCATTGTAATCCAGGGAGTCCCCATTGTCTGTCTGTGTACTCTCTCGCTGACCATGCTGTCCATCGCTTACTGCAGATGCAACTGTGTCCTCTCAAATCCTCCTCTCAGCCCTGACTGAGTCCCTTTCACTCAGCTGATCACTTCCTTCACTGAAACATCACTTCCTTGGTCTTTATTTATCCTTTGTCCGTTTTTTATGTCCTTCTTGCTGGAGTCTCCTTTTCAGCTTAACCTTTAGCTTGTTGGGGTTCCCCAGGGTCAGGTTCTTTCTACCTACAATGTCCATGAGGAAAGGAATCATGTCCTCAGTGAGAGAGGTCATTAGCATGCAAGTGACTCCATTTCAACTCTGACCACTTTCCTAAACATTTGTCTTCAAGTTGACAAAGGTATTTTTTTTCAACATCTCCATTTAGATATGGATGCCGTATGTACAGACCTTAGA
The DNA here is from genome assembly GCF_004785775.1 of Grammomys surdaster. NCBI lineage: Eukaryota > Metazoa > Chordata > Mammalia > Rodentia > Muridae > Grammomys > Grammomys surdaster. Next base: position 8,606,661 of record NW_021604595.1, read on the forward strand.
TACAAGTTAATTTTCTCCTTTTTGACAACACATTCCTCCCCTAATTGTCCTGAACTGAAGTAACAACGTGGTTCTCACACCTAATCTACAGTGAGTCTGCTGCCCCCCCTCCACTTCAAAATGTGGTTTGAATCTGACTCACCTCATCTCTGCAGTGATAAATGCTGAATATCTGGAACCACCACCAGCCCCTCCTTGAGTGACAGCAACGGCCTCCACATGTCTCCCTGCTTCTGCTCTCCCCTCAGATCACTTCCACACAGTAGCCATAGAGATGTGCAAGAGGTACAGATCCCACCATGACATGCTCATGCTTAGGACCATCCAGGTATTTCCTTCCCAAAGGCACTTTGGATAAACTTTCCAGCAATTTGTCAGATACTAGTTGACTTGGTCCCAACACCATCTTTCCTCGTCTCTTCTCCACAATATTCCAGTCTTTCTTCTCCTCCAATGTGCCATGCTATTTGCACCTAGGGGTCCTTACATGTATTTCCCTTTGTTCCTTTGCCTCAGAGTCCCTTCCTATTCCTAAGGTTTTAATTCTGAGTTGGTGCCAGTCTCTTAGAATAGACTTTCCAGGTAATGCTTCAGAGAAGCCTCTCTTCTCGACTCTTGCTCTCATGTGACTCCACTAAGCTCTGAGGTTACAGCTGCAGGTGGTTCTTACTTTCTTGTTCATGGAGATTCATTGCCTGCAACACACATGAGCTCCAGTAGAGCAGAGGCTTGAGGCTGTTTTAACACCTCTATTACTCTCACCTACCCCAAACAGATTTTGCCCACATGGATATTCAATAAACACTTGAAGGAATTAGTCACTTCCAAGGATCATAAAGCTGCTTGTTTTCCTTCATTTCTAGACACTCTGTTTCTGGGGTAAGGGTCTGTTTCAGGGAGAACCAGGTTCAGTTCTAACTTAACAATTCAAAGAAGACAGAATCTGAGATATAATGGGTAGAGATGTTTGCTTTTAATCTTTAGCTTTTAAGAATGCTGTTCCGCAGGGTGGTGGTGTACTACTTTAATCCTAGCACTTGGGAGGCAGGATCTCTTTGAGTTCGAGGCCAGCCTGGTCTACTGAGTGAGTTCCAGGATAGTCAAAGGTACATAAAGAGACCTTGTCTCTAAACAAACAAACAAACAACAACAAAAACCAACCCGCTCTCCTCCCTCAAAAGAGCATGCTGTCCCTTACTGGTGGCAAACATGGAAGATATGGTTCAGACAGCAGTCAGTCTTTCCAAAGCACACGTCTGCAAACCTTTTCTGTTTTCCTGGCTTTGAGTTTTACCTTATCCGAGCTTAGAATTTAGTCATAACCATGGGTGTTAGCACTTAGATGTAATTTTCAATTGTTGAAATTGTAGAAATGCTACAGAATTAGCATTTTCTTTCCAACACATCAATTCCAAGACTATGTCATGCTAACCTTATTCTCAAGAATTACAAAGTAAAGATGTTGATATAGAATTCATTGCTACAAAGCCCTGGGGTATGAAATTGTATCTATGAAGCAGTGAGGCAATGCTCTGAGCTCACAATATCAAATGGATGCTAAATCATTCTGTGGCACAGTATGTGATTAAAATAGCTTTCGTATCGTTCAAAGGAAAATATAAAACAAAAGTCTTAACTAGCAGGTGTGGGGCTTCAAGCATACCACTCAACAGTCGTAAATTCTAACTTGAGATCATGTCTGCAAATGCTGTCAGGTTAAGACAGCTCAGTTACAGTCTCTAAGGAGGTAAAGAAGTACTCCTAAAATATCTTAGGAAAAGATAAGTGAACCCCAGGTGTGGTGGCTTAAGTGTATAATTCCAGCACCGAAGAGGCCGAGGCAGGAGGATTGCCATAAAGTCAAGACAGCCTTGTTTACATTGTGAGTTCCGGACTAGCATGGGCTATATATACAGTAAGACCACTCCCTCACAAACATACATGCAGATACATACACTTACACACACACACACACACACACACACACACACACACACACAAAACTAAATGTAAACACTGCTGATCAAAATTAATAATCCAATGTAAATATTGTTTGATTAGAGAAAAAGAAGCAAAGGAAAAAAGGATGAGGGAAAGTGCCTTCTTGTCTGTGTCTAGTGCACCCTTTTCTTGAGCAGCCATTTTAACTAAGACAATGGTACTGATAAATCATGTATTCTGAATTTTCATTCTTTGGGTATGTGCAACCACAAATGGCATTAGAACATTGTAAGAGCAAGCCTAGTTCAGTGAGAGGTCACAGGACGAGGCAAAGGAGCAGAGGCAGCCAGCCAAGGGCCTCAAAGAACATTCTGGTACAGAAGGGAGCTGGGAGAATCCACCTGGGCATGTTGGAAGCACTTGTCACATTGGGGTTAGAGAGTAAAGATGCATCGGGACTGGAAAGTCCAGCTCAAGTGTTAGATTCGGGGTTTAGAGACTGGAAAACTGTTTCTAAAGAGAAAACAGAAGCTTGCAGTCCGGTTTCATTATCCATGGAGGCCCCAGAGCTGTGAACTTTCCCCCAATTCGGAAACTTCTCTGGAAAATTCATTTCATGCCTGTCTCCTCCAGTAAAAGACTTGACTGAACTGTTACAAAACAGGAGACTTGGCCCAGGGAACGAGCCATCGTTTGAGACCCCAGAGCCAGCTGGCATCCTCAGGATAGTGTCTCTGACCTCTTCCTTACCTGAAATCTTGGACCATGGCCTTTGCTCAGCAGAGGGGATTTTTTTTGATTGTCACCATGCCAGGTGACTGGGAAGCAGACACAACACTTGTGGCATATTCTTTGACACTAAAAAATGGCTCTTAGGCTGAGGTGGGGCTGAAGGTACCCTGACTTCAAGACTCTGGGTGCCTATCAAAGATCTTTAAAAATCTCCATTTGGCTTCTTTCCTTTATATAGGGCCAGGTCTCCATCACTTACCAGGCTGAAGCCAACGCTCATCAACCAAAGTGATAAAACACCCATCTCCTGTATGGTAGCTTTCTCTCCAAGAGTGTGTTTACAGTTCTGAGGCAGCTGGCTGTCCCATTCCACCATTTTGAAACTTCGCTTCCCTCACGATCTCAGAAAAGAATTTGGTTTCTTCATCTTTTGATGTTTCCATTTTTTATTAGGAGTTTACTGAGTAAGAGTGGTGCTAAATCTTGACATGCACAGATTAAAAAGACATCAACTCTGCCCTGTTATGACTTATAAAGAGGGTGAAGGATGGTCCGCTGGCTGGGTTTGGATCACCTCAGGCATGTCCGTGAGGATGTTGCCAGAGAGATTTAACTGACAAGAGAAGCCCTCGCCTGAACTTGCAGGGCACCATTCCAGAGACTGAGGCCCTGACTGACACCAAGAGAAAGTGAGCCGAGGATCCAGCATTCATCTGTCTCTGCTTCCAGAATGTGGAAACAATGTGAAAAGCTACCTCACAGGCCTGCTGTTGTGCCTCCGGCCACCAAGACAGGCTGTAGCTTCAAACTGTGAGCCAGAAAACCCTTTCTTCTCCAAATTTCCTTTGTGTCATGGAGGGATGGAAAGAAACAGACCAAGATCCAGGCAAAGCAAGGTTTACAGGTAAATCCAGTGGAGAGGTGGACAGGGAAAAGCCAGGAAGAACCATCATTTCCACGTAGGAGTCCTAGAAAAGCTCTGGACCACCAAGAACATTCAAACATCTTTTACTTTATCAGTAACAGGCAAGCAAGGTGACCCATATGGTTAACTTGGTTTAATCCCATCATAATGTATGTAAAAACAAAAAAGTCAAATTTCACCCATATGTGGCCTTAGGGATTCTCCTGTGACCTCCCAGCCACCAGCCTATCTTCCCTCTCCATTGTCCCCTGCCAGAAGCCAGGACCCTCGCCCTTACCCTCACCCCCTATCTTTCCCCACCTGGACAATGTTCCCTGCAGCTTGGCAACCCCAAGATCCTGTTTGGCAGCTGCAGAGAGATTCAAGGCAGTGTACTGTATCTTCTGAGAGAAGCAGGTAGACCATAATTCAAGGCAGTGTACCGTGTAGACCATGAAATGTTTCAAGGCACAGGCCAAGAAGATTCTGTACTTTTCCACCACCTGGCCCCTCTTACCCCCTCCCCTTGTAAAACATGCTATAAAAAGGCGCTTTGTGCTCAAATATATGGCTCTTGACAAGCAATTGCTTCCTTGAGTCCGTTCTTCTCTCTCACCCGCTCTTTTTCAGGTTGTGGTCCTCCTTGCCCCCACGAATAACTAGGACCCGCAGGTCGGGTCACTCCCCCATCCTCCAACGATTTATTCATTGACCACTTTCTTAAAGGAGTTTCTCCTTTTCTGTCTGCCCTTGAATTCTCCCCATTTATCAGAAATATCTGGGGCCTTTTCTATGTCTTTATTTTACCCTAGGCTTCCTGCCTCCAGCCTCCAGTCTCCTCTTTCCCCTGCACTCCTCCAACTCAATACCTTAGCTTTGCTCACACTGGGAAAAATCGAAGCATGGCGTCTTCATTTTCTCCCTCTACAGTGCACAGTTTCTTCCTGAAAAATTAGCTCAGAGCCCACCACTCATCTTCACCACCACGATATAGAATCAGACCTCCACTTGTCTCTGTGTCACTCTCTAGCGCTCTCTCTGTCTCTCTCTTTCTCTCTCTCTCACTCTCTCTCACTTTCTTGCTCTCTTGTGCTCTCTCATCCTCTCTATTGCTCTCTCTCTCACTCTCTACTGCTCCCTTTCTTTTCTCGGTTTTTGAGAAGCTGAGGCTGGCCCCTGTGTAGCTGAGGCTGGCCCCATCTCACAATCCTTCCTCGGCCTCTCTGTGCTGAGATTACAGGCCCGGCTCTCACAGCTGCCTTGCCTGTCTGACCCCTTGGCAGCTGGCTGATGAGAGTACTGTCTTCCAGTTTCTTTTTCTGATGCTCCCCTCCCATGCTGTTTCATAATATGTATTGTTTAAAACATCACTTCCTTGTTTAAAAACTGTTCATGATTTTCCACTGACTGCACCTCAGTTCTTACATACCATTGGGCAGTTTGGAATTGGCTCCAGGTCTACTTTTCCCACCGCATTTCTCTCTGACACTATCCCCACACACCCACAGAGATGACCACATACAATTCCTGAAGGCTGCTCGGCTACTCTGAGCATGTCATAATGCTTCCACTCCTAGGACTTCATTCTTTTGGTTCCTCATACATTTCTTGTCTGTACTCCAGGCCCACCTTAAAGGCTACTATGACCGATGAAAAGTTCCCCAGATCTCTCTTTCTTCTGCCTCTTAAGAAGTCAGTCTCCCTCTGTATTTGCAGATTAGAACAGATATACAAAATCTGGTTGGATCAGCCAAGAAGTTCTGAGAAGATGCCCAGGCTGTTCTTCATATCCCTTACATCAGGACACTTGAAAATACATTCTATGTGTTAACAAGGGTTTTTTGGTTTTTGTTTTTCATTTTTGTTGTGCTAAAATGAAAAAAAAAAAGCATAGAATTTCCTGTTTAAACCATTTTAAGTGCACAGTGCAGTTGCTCTGAATACACACATACTAATACATTCACCTCTAGAATTCTTTATCATGTGAAATTCGACTACATCCATGAGAATCAGTCTCCCTCCTCAGCCCTGTCAGCCAGCATTATGCATCTTCTCTCTGTGACTCTAACTGCTGTTCCTTACACAAGCAGAATCATGCAGTCCCTGTCCATAGGAGCCTGGTTTCTTTCACTTAGCATAATATCTTCAAGATTCAGGAATTCTATAATGCGTACACCAAATTTCTTCTTTTATAAGGCTGAATGATACTCCATTGTATTCATATACAAATTGTTTGCTCATTCATATACAAATTGCTCCCCAAGGTTAGCTCTTATGAATCATGTTGGGAGCAGGAGTGTACAGATATCTCAGTTTCTGTATTTTGCTTCTTTGGAAAACACACTATTTGTGCAACTTTATGTGGTATATGTAAACACAATCATGAGTGTGGTAATCAAAACAGGGAAGGCTTTCGTTTTAATTCTTTTAGGTGCAGTATATCCACAAGTGATTGCTGGGTCTCCTGATCAGTCTGTATTTAATTTTTTTAAGGACCCATCCTAACATTTTCTGCCATGATGCTCCATGTGACAGTCCCAAGCACAGAAATTCCACTTACCCTGTCTCTCCATTAACATTTCATATCGATGTTTCAATAGTAATATTCCCAGTAGATGTGGGGAAAATTTAGAGCCCGCCACAGAGGTGGGGCCCCGGAGGGGCTTCCACGCTGTGGCGGGTCCCACATTCGGGGAGGAATCCTATGGTTCCAGCGGCCTAGAGACTTTGGCGGCGGCAGGCCCCAATAACACAAGGAAGCCCTTGGTTCCAAAA
>NW_021604595.1:8613412-8658693 GCF_004785775.1 Grammomys surdaster
ATGTGACTGAACAATGTAATTCTATGGAGACCATGACTGCTTTTCAGAATCCTGGGTTCTGGGTTGCACCAAAGTCCTGCCGGTTCTCACGCAGAATCCCACCCAGAGTCTGCAGAGTCTCGGGGTTCTAGGCACCTGCTCAACCATGACCCAGGATACCCTTACGCAGTCCCACAAGTAGGTACAAGGATTCAGTCATTTTTAAAAGTGACTTTACATACCTTAGTAAAGTATATTAAATGCCTGTATGAAAATATACAAGGAAATTTATCATTTGGATGATTAATATTAACAGACATAGCTTTTAAGTAGTTAGAATTTGATAATTTTAAATCATATTATGTTATTGCACATATGTTTCCTTTTAATCAATTTTAAGACTTGAAAACATTTCATTTGTGTGTATATGTGTGTGTGTGACACCCCCCCTCCCGTGCTCAAACCTACACATATGTGTGTGAGGATTCCCACAGATGTCAGGAGAGGGAATTAGATCCCCTGGAGCTACAAACACAGTTATGAGCCTGCCCATTGTTGATGTTGGAAACCAAACTCTGGACCTCTGTGGAAGCATTAAACATTCTAACCACTGAGCAATCCTTCTGGTCTCTTAACTGAATTTTAATGATTTAACAAGTGTCCAGGATCCTGCCACCCATTTAAGAGTCAGGATATTGGAGTGAGGTTGTTCTTTATGTGACTCTTAAATATACTGCACTTATTGATTATACTGGAGATAATTACATTTTTAAAGTTTTTGTTTATGGGTGTCTTTGGTCTTTGCTTTTGTTCGAAGCCAGAGATGGGGTATGCCTGTAATATTTGTTATTTTTCTGTAGTGGTAATAAAATAACCAGATGAAAAGTAACTTAGAGAAGAAGTTACTGGCTGATTTTGGCTTACCACTGCAGAGGGATGGAGCCTATCATGGTGGAGAAGGCAGGGAATGGTCACAGGGACAGGAAGCTGGCAGATCACAGTTCATCCAAACCAGGAGGCAGAGAAAACAGGAAGAAGGAAGAAACTATAAAACCTCAAAGCCTACTGTCAGTGACAAACCTAATCTAGCAAGGCTCTACCTTCTAAAGAGCCCCTAACCTCCCAAGCAGTGCCACCAACTGAAGACAAGGTGTCCAAAGATACGAGCCTATGGAAGATGAGGAAGTTATGAAAGGAGAATCAGAAGTTCAAGACCAGCCTGGCTACTGAATCCTTGTCTCCAAGAAATGAGTAGTTTTTATTTCATCTATCTACCCATATGTTAATGTCTATAAATCTAAATTAACTATAGACCACTTTTAAATGATTTTGAACTTTGTAACTGCCCTGGCATCTTTTTAAAAGTCTGGGCAACAATCCTGGAGAAGCAAGAATAACCTTCACAGAGACACTGCACTCAGCCTCTTGGATAACTGCCTCTCTGGATGCGCTTCATGGACCTGACTGACTTTCTGTGGCTCCGTGTTAGCTTTCTGCTTCCCTCTGTACTCCATGTGCTGTGGGTGGCTCTCCAGTTTCTCACTCCCCCCTTACCATCGTCTGACCTGATCTGGGTTGTCAGTCTTACTCCTCAGCTCTTTACACAAGCCTGAGTGTTTGGCTCTGCCATCTTCTATCCCATCTCTGCCACTTTTCAGTGAGTTCTAGTCTCACTCTACTCCATAGATTTTACCCCACAGTGAAGGGGACTGAATGGAGTTACAAAGCCTAGCCCATCAGTTTTGCGGGAAGAGGAATAAAACACATTGGCAACATTTGCTGTGGTCGTTTTGTATAGTGACTGGGAAGACAGACCTGGACTTCATTGAAATCACATGGCAGTTGCTCTGTGTGTGTGTGTGTGTGCACGCGCGCACGCACGCACACAGGAGCGTGTACATATGCATGTGAGTGAGAGACAGGATTTCATGAGTGTGAGAGAATTTATTAAACTAGCTTATATTATCAGAGCTGAGTATTCCTATAACTCGTGTCGACAGGCTGCAGAGCCAGGGGGATAAGTAGACACTCAGTTCAAGGAGCTGGAAACCCAAGCAAGAGCAGCAAAGACGAAAGCTCAGCTCAGACACAAGCAAAAATCCTGGAAGCCAGGAGAGCTGCTCGTCTGGGGTCACGCCCTAAAGCTGGAAATTGACATGCCAATGGAGGCAGGGACATGCAGAGGTTGAGAGGACCTAACTCATGTGAATGTGTTATATGAAAATGCATGAGAAAACCTACTCTTACTTTGTTTTTAAATTAACCTTGTGTTTGCTGACAACAGGCAGCAGCAGCAATGAAATTGTACTTACTTAAGAAGAGTCAGGTCTGTGCATGTAAGAATTCTCTTTCCATGTTTATTCTATCCCAGCCTCTAGCCTATCACATGGTGCCACCCATATTCAAGGCAGCTCACTGACCCACAGGCCAGACTTCTCTGGAAATGTCCTCACAGACACATCCAGAATTGAATTTAACCTCATAAGCATCTCTCTATCCAGCTAAATCGGCAACTAAGCTCTGTGGTCATACGAAGTCACAGGAAGGCAAACTCAGCTTCATTGACACATAGACCATCAGGATTCTTCAGGCTGGATGATGCTTCATCTGGAATAATGGTCATATGCTCTCCTTCGTTAGTTCCTTTCAGGGTCACACTACCTGTGTGCTGCAGTATGGATGACATCCTGCTGGATTCAATGGGCTGAAGACAGCCAGTGTGAGCCTGTGACTCACTTTATCCGGGTTAGCTCAGTTCTGGAAGAAGGAATCACCTTCTGGATTCACTCTGTTGTCTCTGAGGTTTCTGTTCACCTCCCAGAAACACTAAGGTTCTTTGGAAGATCAAAGATGATGATGGAAAGTTGATCTGCTCCTCTCCCGTGTTGGGGGAACTGCACGGGTACGTGAGGTGCAAGCTGGAAATTCTGTCTTCTTGTTGAGCTGAGACATCAAAATTTTCATCCTTTTTTTGTCTGGTCAGTTCTCCCCAAGTCCAACTGTGAAATAAAAACTAACACAGAGACAAGGCTTGAGCTGAGATGAAACACTTTTCAGGCCACTGCCCCAGAATCCGAAGGTTAAATCTGTGGAATAAATAAGGATAGTAAGATATTCAAAAGTGAAGAACTCCCAGAATCCAGTGACTGTTTTTTGTTTGTTTGTGGTTCAAATGGAAAATATTGTAACAGTTTGTTTCCTCTCCAGGAATCAAAGCACCAGAGAAGTACGGGAACCAAGGTTTTGCAATCACTAAAGTGGGCTGGAAATTAAAGACTTATCCTGGAGACCTAAACAAACTGGAGCTTCTGATTCTAGTTTCCCTGTGCCACACCCCACCTGTGCTCTCACCTGATCCTGGGATCTTTCCGCCTTAAGAGTCTGTTTGCTCAGTAAGTGTAGCGGCCGCAGCAGAGCCCTGCACACTCCCTCCCACACTGCATCCTTTACAGGTATGCACACATCTACCGCACACAGCTGGCCTGTCCACAGCCTGGCTCTAAAGGAACTCTGGCTTTTAAGAGCCTGCTTTTTTTTCTTTCTTTTTAAAATCCTGATCTTGGTAAATCCCAAGCTCAAACAAATATGATGTCAGCCAGAGGCACAATGGGGCGATTAGAGAGGAGATGTCTTTAAATTTGAATAATAGTGGGAACAGGAGGCCTTGCGAGTCAATATTTAATGTGAGACTTGTTTGTGATTTGGCCCTTTGCTTAGAAAAACAAGTGTCATCAGTGTTACCCTCAAACCTTCCCAGCCTAGCTGGAGAGAGGGTGCAAGCTTCAGGTAACACATAAGACCCTTCTGACCTTTGGGCCCGTGTTAAAGCTGTTCTAAGAGAAAATACATCTTCATTGGTTTCTTCACTCACAGAGAAATATCCAAGTAAGAGTCAGTGGATGTAGTAAGCTTATCCTTCTTTTTCCTCTTCCTCTCTCTCTCCCTCCCTCCCTCCCTTCCTTCTTTCTTATCTTCCTTTCTTTCCTTTTGAAACAGGTTCTCATGGAACTCAGGATAGCCTCAGACTGGCTATGCAGCATAGAGTGATCTGGAACTTCTGACTCTCTTGCTTCTTCACTCCCAGGGCTGGTAGTACCAGCACAGTGGAAATTGTCAGAAATGTTTAACTTCAGGACCTCTCCCAGACTCACTGAATTAGAACCTCAGAATCACAGAACAGCAGGTGCTTAGCATAGAATGAATCCCCCCACCCTCAGATCATTCTAAGGGCAGGGTCAAGTTTGAAGTACTTTTGAGTTTATCATATTCACTCTGCAAAAGGCCACCTGGTGTCTGAGGATTTGTCAATGATGTGGCCATGCTTGCTGTTGAGCTCAGAGAGTCTCTAAGGCACCTGAACTGTATTCCTAGCATTTTTACTATGCCTGAGAAAAGAGAAGAATGCTAACACAAACTGACCTCTTGATCCAAAACTCATAAAATCAGTTGTGTGTTGTGCAAAGGCACGTAATATAACCTATGCAGATGAACTTTTGTTGTTGTCTTTATGATAAGGAACTTGATACACAATTTTTTTTGTTGTTGTCTTTATGATAAGGAACTTGATACACAATTTTTTTTGTTGTTGTCTTTATGATAAGGAACTTGATGCACATTTTTTTTTCTCCTTTCAGTTGTAATGAGAAACACGATTAAAAGCTAGGAAAGTTTGTCTTATAGTCAGAGGACAGACACAAGACTCTATGGAAGGACCTTGTTTTCTTAAACGACAAAGATTTTCACTATGGTTTCTTTATACCTAGCCTACTTCTTAGTTTAAAGTAGATTTTCAATAATAAATTAGTATTTGTTCAAAGTGAGGCAAGTATTTATAGTGGCAGAAAGAGAGAGAGGGAGAGAGAGAGAGAGAGAGAGAGAGAGAGAGAGAGAGAAAATAAATATGTGATACAGAGAAAAAGATTGAAAAAGATAGAGTTAGCCTCCCATTTCTTCAGGTTCACCATCCATGGATTCAGGAATGCACCAATGGAAAATACTTTTTCTTGCATTTATACTTGCTAGGAATTTTCTCTCCTTTGGTGACACAGATATAGGCTAGATTAGACTTGATTAAAAGTAGATAAAGGTAGGTTTTTTAGGAGGCAGCTTTTGGGTGGGTTCACCAGTCTGACAGGTGGAGCTCAGTGACATCAAGAATCCAGGCTAAAGCAAAGGGGTTTTACGGGTCTTGGGCACCAGGGTGATGACGTGTCAGCTAGGAGTTTGGATTGTGTCCATACATAATCAAACACTGAGCCCCTTTGTGGGCACTCTTGGGTTTGTTGCGGGAAATGCGGAGACTAAGAGTAGCTAGGGGTTTTTTCCAAGCCGGAAGGGGTGTTTTCTCTGTGTGGGCGCGGTTGGAGGGAAAGGAGGGCAGATGGGATTTCCCAACTTGTGCAGAGGATGAGCAGGGGTTCCAGCCTAACAGCACTGAATGTTCAGATTTTTTCTTGTCGCGCCATTCCCCACCCAATATAATATGTCATTTATTTGCGTGACAGATAGTCATCTAACATACTAAAAGTCATCTAAAGATGATTTTAAGTATATAGGAGGATTACAGAGGGAAGGTTCAAATACTGTGCCGTTTTAATAATGTCTCTTGAGCCCCTGGGGTGTGGGAAATTCTCAAGGGGCCCTCGGAACAAACATTCATGAATACTGAGGGTTAGCTATACACAGAGGAGACAGCAGGTGCTAAGTAGAAGGAAATCACAGAGGAAATGGAGCTAAAAAGTGATACGTTGAGAAGTAGAGAACTAAATTGTTAGTATTCTGTCTAAACTCCACCTCCACAGTTACCTGGCAATAGCCAGGTAGGCGTGCCCACTATAAAAGGGGCTGCTTGCCTCCTCTTCTCTCTCTTGTTCTCTTGATCTCTTGCCTCTAGCTTCTCTCTGTCCCCTTGCCTCTCCCCCCTTCCTTTCCCCCTCTCTCCACGTGGTCATGGCCGGCCTCCACTTCTCTCCTCTCTCTCTCCTCTTTCTCTGCCATCTTCTCCCGTTTCTCTCCCCACCTTTGCCCTCTGCCCTGAATAAACCCCCCTCCCCTTAGGAACCGTTTGGTCTGGTGTTGTCTGTTCTAAGCTGCGAGCCGAAATCTAAAATAAATCAGTTTAGAAATTATAGAAGTAAGGCCCACAACCTTCAATTTCAATGATGTAGAGAATACGAAAACAGAACGTTTCCTCTTTCAAAATTATCTATCAAAATCCTTGTCTTCAAATGCTGACCAAGTGTCATGGACTTGAAAATTGACTCTCTCACGGCCTCAGATGTTTGAACACTTGGTTGCCAGCAGGCATTGATGCTTTGGAAGGTTGTAGAACCTTTACGAGGCGGAGCTTTGGTAAAGAGGATGGGCCTAGAAGTTTGTTAGTCCAGCCCTAACTTCCTGTACACTCTCCACTTCCGGTCGCAGACACAGTGAGACGAGCTGCGGCCCTTTCCTGCCACTGTGTCTTCCCTGACCAGGATAGGATCTCTTAGACTGTAAACTCGCCCCCCATGAAGTTGCTTCTTGTCAGATATTAGGCCCAGGGCTAAGAAAAGGAACCAATGTACTCCTCAGTTGAAAGAACTCCTTTTCGGGGGTAGAACTGCATGGATCTGGTGAGTCCGTTGAGGCCATGCGCGTGAGGAATGAGGCAGGTTCTTGATAACGAGAGATCTTCGTCAAGAGAGGAAAAGGACAGTTTGGATTTGCAGAGAGTAATTCCTCAGAGTTGCAGCTTACAACAGCTGTTCGCGGGGTTGGGAAGTGTGGCTCAGTGGAGCAAGGCAGGTGAATTCTCACGACAAACCGCAATCCACTGTTAGCTTCACAGTTAGTACCCTGGCTCATGCTTGGCTTCATGTCTAAAATAGAACATACCCTAGCATTCTACAGTTCTCAGTAACTAAGACGAGTGCTCTCCAGAACTTAAAATGCCAAGTCTTTCTGCTTTCTGCTTTTGTATAGTAGTTAAAGGGCAGTTGTAGGGCAGTTGGCTTAAGGAACAAACATGAACTGGAGGAAATGCTAGGAGAGACTTCTCCCTGCTCCTTTTTAATTGTTCAAGAGAAGACGTCAGAAAACTTAAACCTAACATACAGAAAGACACTTGACTGTGGATCTTCAGAGGCCTAAGAGTGATTCATTTCCAGAAGGACAGTTTTCCCTCCCCCCAACTAATACTTACTTTCAGAAATGCCTGATCTTCCATGCTACTTAGCTAGGATTGGACACTCATCAACTCCAGTCATAAACAAGAAAAGAACAGAGAAAAGCAACGTGCACGCCCATCCTTGCTTTCTGAACGCCATTGCTGGTATCTACCTGTAGAATGTGGCACCCAATAATGTAGATGACAAGATATTTGATGCCCAGATGTTGGGACAGGATTCATCTTACAGTCAGTTCCAGACTTTCCTAGGTTTGTTTGAGCTTGCCTGTCAGTGGACAGGGTGACTCAAAAGCAACCATTCACTACACACCCCACCCAGAAAACAAATCGAGAGCTTACATGTTTTGTGTAAAATAAATTACAAAGAAAGCATAGTTAAAAAAAAAAACTTCATGAAAAATGTGTTCTTTCTGTACATGTACACAAATGCAAGTAGAGCCTGTGTGTGTTCCTACGGTCTCTATGAAGAAACCCCTCATGTGCCCTTTGGGGATGTGCATCCTTTCTCAGTCCCGTTGGTGATTTCAGTGGTTACCATCCCACTAACCATTGTCATGGCTATTTTGGTGGTCTATGTGATGGGATCTGGTATCGTTGATTTAGGTGACACCTCTGGGTGTGTCTATGAAGGTGTTTCTGGAGAACTTCAACTGAGGAAGGAAGACCCACCTCGAATGTGGGCTGCACCATCCTATGGGTTGGTGTTTCTGGAAGCTGTCTTGTGAGAAGATGTTTTTGGTGAAACAGACACATGAGAGGATGTTTTGCTGAAGCAGACACTCAAGAGGGCATGTGATGTTTGGAAAGAGGGCTTATTATATGGGAATGAAAATACTATTACCCAGAGATAGGTTTAAGTCACTGTTAGGAGAATCCTTTCTGAGGGGATGCGTGCAGATTCTCAAGAGTACTGTGTTCTAGAGCTTAGACACTGGCATGGAGATGACCCCTTAGTACTGGCATGGAGATGACCCCTTAGTACCGCCATTCCAGGCCTTTACTCCTTTTCCATTTGAAGTAAACATGGGGTTGCTCTTCCCAGGGTGTGTCATTTGGTTTCTGGTATAACATGTGTGTCTCTTAAACTTATGAACAGATCTTGGCAGAACACAGAAGACAAAGGAGACATTTCGGTTCCTAAGTACCTGTACACGAGGAAACTGAAGAGATGAACGTGTTTATGAGCTACCTGACTTTATGGAAACACATTCCTGTTCTCTGAGATTGTGTTCTCTTAGGAGGACGGTGATTTGCTGACCATCTTACCATATGCCCAGCATTTTATAGACCCTTTCTCCCACTTTCTACTCTTTACATCTAAGGCTTACAGATACTATTATTGTACCTGTTTTCAGGTGAAGAAAATAAAGACACAGAGATGAAACAAAACAAAACAAAAAACAAAAACCCCTTACCAGACAGGTTCAGATTAGTGTTCATTGCAAAACCAGAGAACATTCTGTTGTATGGTGTGGCACTGTTTGTCATCTCTATCACTTCGGAGATATCTATATCTATATCTGTATCTGTATCTGTATCTGTATCTGTATCTGTATCTGTATCTGTATCTGTATCTATATCTATATCTCTATATCTATATCATCTATATCTATATCTATATATCTCTATATCTATATCATCTATATCTATATCTATATCATCTATATCTATATCTATATCTATATCTATATCTATATCTATATCTATATCTATATCTATATTTTTTTTTGAGAAAAGATCTCATTCAGGCCAGAATGTTATAGCTGAGGCTAACTTTGAATTTCTGATCTTCCTGTCTCCACCTCCTTAGTCTTGGGATTATGGGCAGGTGCCACTATGACCAACTTATGTGAAACTGGGGATCAAACCCAAGAATTCCTTCATACTAGACAAGCATATTATCAGCTGAGCTACACCCCTAGTCTATCAACTTGTAATTCTAATGTGTCTTCCCTCATGACTGTCAATAAATAAACAAACAAACAAATCATCACACATCTACACACATACCTCTGTCTCTTTATGCCCATAGTGTGGTGATATAGGACACACACATTAGAATGAGACTCTGTCCCTTAGTATTAATCTTGGCATCCTTGTGACACCGTCTACTAAATTTCACTGTTCAAACTTCTGTATGAGCCGAGCCCTGTGTACTGCAAGCAAGGTACACAGCCACTAACTTCTGTAAAAATACCCACATAGCATAGAGGTAGCTTACAAATGTTGTACAGAGGAAACTCACTCCGATTTATGAAGTAAGTGTCGCCTGAGTCAGGAATAAAAAGGGAAGCCTAGAAGGGTCCTTAAATTATAATCTTGTCCTTTGACATTAGCATAATATTTATGACGCTGTCTAGAGTAAAAATAAAAACAAAACCAAAAAAGCATCTGAACTGTTTTAAACATATGAATATTAACCCGGTCTTAGATCAAGGCACACCAAACACTTGAGTAGTGTTGCTTATGCACTCGCCCTGACTGGAACAGTGCTGAGGAGTTTCTGCTCCATGCCCATAGCGGCCTTCATCTATTCAGCTGTGGTGACAAGAATCATGACCCAGCAGGGCTCCCCAACTTAAGAGTAAGTCTAAAACAGATGTACCAGTCTACAGCAGATCCAACTTTCTAAAGATCAGGGCAGAGTTTTATCCATAAAACAAAAAAGAAAGTCTATGCCTGTTGTAGTTGAAAAATGGCAATTATTATACATACCCAAAGTCATAGCAACATTATTCACAATAGGAAAAAGGCGGGAGCAGCTGTGTGTCTGTTAAGATGAGAGTAGTTAGACAGGCTGTGCTGTTTATAGCTGGACTATTATGTAGCTTTAAAGGAGGGAAATTCCAACATGCATGAGCCTTAGGATGTTTAAATGAAACGAGCCAGTCAGGGACAGCACAAATACTGGATAATTCCCCATATATAAGATAAGAATTTTAGTCAAAGTCACAGAACGGTGACTGTCAAGGGCAGAGGAAAGGAGAGATGAGTCACTACTTAATAAGGTGTAGAGTTTCAGGCTTGCAGGATAAAATGTGGGGATCAGTTACAAAGCAATGCAACAGTATTGATAGCTATTGAGTTTTACATTAAACATGGCTAAGACATGGTAAAGTTTATGTTATGTGTATTTTATTATAACTTAAAGATAAATACATACAGATGTGAACCAAACCAACTATGCTTACCAGGGTAACCTCCAGTTAGCAGGGGATGGAGGTGTTGTGTTGTTACTAATTTATACAATCTGACCAAATTATCAATGATTTTCCTGCCAGTGGCTCATCTCAGTGGTGTTCCACAGCTGTGGTCTGCCCTCCTCCATCAGAATAAGAGTGGGGGCCTCCTACCTTTAGCCTTGGATTCTTTCTTTAGAGACTTACAAATATGAACCTTGAATCAAGGTCTGTATGTAGAGGACATGCCTGGTGACCCTGGGGAATCATTCCATATGCGAGGTTGGACTACAATGCCGTTGTATTCCTCAAAGGGCAGTTGTGTGATATCTTACTGTTGTCAGAAGTGATGTTTTTGCCTCCAGTGGCAGCACTAGAACCCTAGGTGACATTGCAATGCTTATCCATGTCTTTTCCTGGCTTGTGCCTGTCACATCTACAAATTATGTGGACCAATTTCTTCAGCAGGAAATGGTCGGGTCTCTTCATTAATAGGGTTCCCTTCAATTTCTGGTTTCAACCCTTCAGGTTCAAACTACTGCCTGTGAATTCCCTCCAAAAGGGTGTTTGGATTTCACAAGTGTGTGGATTGAATCTTCTTTGTTTGCCTTGCATTGAAGGAGGGAAGAGAAACAGTACATGTTTCATAACAGATGAGAGTTACCATCAAGTCCAGCATATCAGTTAACCAACCCACAATTAGCCCCTAACCTAGCAACAGAGTATTTGTTTTCCTTTACCTAGACACTACTCTAAATTCCTTACACTTCCCTCCATTACTTCTTCCACGCTTTTCATTCATATACATGTTGACGTGTGAGCAGTAAGCGCACATATTTGGTGTGTATACTACGTGTCACATAAAAATGTAATTTGAGACAATAGCGATGTGGGCAGCAGTGAAAGAGCACAGATTTTGACTTCTTTAAGAATAACTTCTCTGTATTACATTCTGTCCCCAAACACAGCTTTCAATAGCTCATCATTGGCTCCACGGAAATCAACCTGCAACATGACAGCTCTCACCTCCAGTGTCTCATAAAAAGCCAAAGTCAACTCTGAAGACCAAGTATTATCCATTAGTGGAATGAAGCCAAGTGACCTCTGACCAAACTGTCACTGGGGAGTTTTGGCTGCATCTGTAATTCCCATCAGCACCCACTGTCTTTCACAAAGGGCCAGGAACAGCTTTTGGCTAAAATGAGGAAGTGTTCAAAGGATTTAGAGATGAAACAGGCTTTGGAACCAAAGGTTCTGTGCAGTGGCAGATTCTCTTTTATACAGTACTAAGAAATGACCTGCCCTTGGCCTTTTAAAGTGTCACTTCCAACCTGTCAAGATACTGAAGAGGAGTTACAGCAGGTGTCACATCAGCTGTGACAAAACAAACTATAGAGACTGGACTGGCAGTTACATTAAGACCCTGGCAAGAAGGAGTCTTCTTTGAGGGCTCTCTGATTGACCTGGAGAAACCAGAAATGGCCTTATTGGGAGCTGTTTGTAACAGGAAAACAGGGGCAGCTACATAAAGCTTAGTGCATAATAGAAGCCAATTGGGAGAGGAAGGGTGGAAGCCATTCTTCACCTGGGCTTTATGTAACCAAGAGCATGCTTAAGGAAGGCCTGTCATATACGTAGCAAATGGTAAACAGGTGCTGGGTAAACATCCCATAGAGTCACGTGCTTCCTGGTTTAGGCATTTGGAGCCCTTCCAGATCTACAGACTTCTGGTTTTCCCTCAGCTCTCTGTTAATTCCCTTTGTTGGGGATGCTTTTCTTTGTCAATAAACTTGTCTCTATCGCTATATTTTTATTTATTTCCCTTCCTTTGTTTTTTTGTTTTTGGTTGGTTTGGTTTTTCAGGACAGGGTTTCTTTGTGTAGCCCTGACTGTCCTGGAACTAGCTCTGTCTACTAGGCTGGTCTTGAACTCAGATCGACCTGCCTCTGCCTCCTGAATGCTGGAATTAAAGGCACGTGACTACACTGCCAGCCTCTATTTCTAACCTGGTGTCCTTACTTCAGTTCTTTAAAGTGGGATACAAGAACTTGGATACTTTAACAAGCTCCCTGGGACCTTCTGGTCAGATGCCCTGGGACTTGGGTCTGTATCTGCTACATTATTTATAGGAGTTTCAAACTTTCTGTGAGAAAGGGAAGCAAGAGCTTCAAATTAACTTTCTCTTTTAGATTCTACCCAAACCAGGTGTTTGATCTACTCAAGAAAAGACTTCATGCATAGCTAAGAGCAGTGATAGTCCCCTCCCCATGACAGATTCTCTTTATGTGACCCAGCCTGGCCTCAAATTAATGATTCTCCTGCCTCAGCCTCTGAATGCTGGTGATAAAGGTGTGTGCTACTCTATTTAGCCCTATTCCAGTGGCTTCCTCCATGTGTCACATTAGTTTGTGTATTTGTAACCTGGATCTTATGGCTAGATCTCTTTCCTCAGCTTTCTAGGGGATATTTGCAAAACCATGAGAGCTCTTGTCCAGCAAGTGGAATCACTTTCTGAAGTAGCATAAGTAGAAAGCGACAGAGGTAAGTGTGAGCAGAAGGATTCCAGGGTTTTGCTTTCTCTCACGATTCCATAAGATAAATACCATAAATTGTCTCTTGACTCTGTGGGATCTCCAAGATATCTTAGCTGACCATCTGCAAAGCCCATTCACTAGGGTTTTTTTTCTCTCCTCTAGTTGACACCCAAGCCCAGAATTCTAGTCCTCTCCATTCGTGCCTCTTATGTGGGTTTCAGTCCTTTCCAAGACAACACGTGACCCAGTCGTTCTCTATGACTCTACTTGTCACCTATCCCATTAGTGGAAAGTGAATAAGAGAATGGGTCATACTCTTCTTCTTCACCATGACCCCCTCTCTCCACACTTCAGAGTTGTATCACTTAGACATGGTCATCCATGTTCCTTCCTACCTTCTCTTGGATAGGTTCTTCTTTTTATTTCTTGTTCTTTAATTCAGTAGATGCACTGTGTCAGACATGCCAGTGCTGTGAGACACATGAACTCATAGTGGCTGCCACTGCATTCACAAGACTAAGTCAAGGCAGCTAACCCAGCGTGGATAGGGGAGGAGTTCATGGAGGTCCCCCCCCCCCCCCCCCCCCGCAAGAGAGGAGCTTCTGCACCCAATGGCTACTGGGAGAGGGGGTGTCAGTTTTCTTCAGGGATTTGGCCCCTGAGAGCCACCCATGTTTGAGTAGATTATCTTACACTCATGTCCATGCAGGTAGCACCAAGTGAACTCAGTGGTTTTTTTTTTAAATGAGCACATGAAATTAGGAATGAGTAATGGTGGGGAGGAAAGGGGAGGGACTGGAGAGGAGAGAGAGGGTGTGGATTTGATTAAAATGCATGGAGTGCCGGTGTGAAATTCTCAAACAATAAAAAAGAAAACTTTTAAAATATAGATAAAATGAGTGTTTAAAAGGCTATGCTGTATTGCTATGTTCCAGATAGTTGATAGCTAGCTAACTAGGTAGATAAATATTCTTAGTGTGGATTTCCCCAGAATCACCTTGTGATAAGAATTTGCAGCAGGGAAGTGAAGATAACCACTCAACAGGAGACTGTCAAGTAAATTACCATTGGTGGCAAGTGCAGCTCCATTACACTGGGCATTCTGAGGACAGCGTAGAATTTATTTCAAAATGTATCACCATCATGATCATTGGCTTCACTACAGTCACCACCACCATCATCACCATCACTGCCACTGTCATCACCATCACTACAATCACCACCAGCAGCAATACCCTCATCATCACCATCACCAGCAGCAGTTTCTCAAGCTCTCCCCCACATTCATCAAATCAGAGTGACAAGTTTTAATAGCGCTCTGTGCTAAGCAGTGACTTGCTATTAGTTACCAGGCTATCTCGTGGTCTCAAGTCAAATGAAGGGACAAGAAAGCTGTGGCATTCAGCCACCCTCTCCCCATTTGACATTGTTTGTGAGCTATTTCTGAGGGGTTGACTCTACTTCTTGCTTTGTATGGGCAGAAGAAATTCCCCAGGAACAAAGACAAAGATATTCGCAGAAGGTAGCTCGCCATGCATTGCTAGTACACCATTAGACAGACATGTGATGTTAGAGCTCAGGTCAAATTGCAGTGATAATAAGAGCCATTACTTTAGTGCCAAGTCAATCATAGAAATGCATTAAGTCGATTAAAGTGGTTATTTACTCTTATCCTAGGCTCTTATTTTAAAATTCCAAGTTGGGCTACGTTCCGGAGAAACAGCATTACCCCATTCATTTTTAACGAACATTAAAATAAATATAGCATTATTTTTCACTCAGTACTTATTTCAAGCTCTGTCAAGTAAACCACAAGTGACGTCAGGAAACAACCTCCTGAGTCTCATTTGCTCCTTATAATTCCGAAGATCAATCCTCAGGCATGGTGGTGAATTGGATGACCTATGTTCTTCATGGTAACGACACACTGTGGGCTGAATTTATTTTGGAGTGTATTCAAAAGCTGAAATTATAGTGAAAAAAAAACCCTTGACTCCTATTATAATGTCAAACACTGGTAGAGACATTTGGAGTTCATCCAGAAAAATCAGTAGCTGCCCCAGACACAATAAAATACTACACAAGAAAAGTAGTCTGTACATCTTACGATTTTTAACGAGACTATCAGAGTATTGTATACTGCAACAAGGGAAACATGTTTGCTTTAAAACATTCTAAGTGTATCTGTTGCTTCTTAATTTTCTGGGAAAGCAGGTGATGGATAGTTTCTTCACTCTGAGAAACAGTGGACTTGTAGATATGATGGCGTTGCTTTGTTGACTGCAAAGCTGCCTCCAGCAATGAAGGACACTTGCTGCTTTTCCAGAAAACTCAAATTCGGTTCCCAGTTCCTTCATGGGATGAATCCCAGTTGTTTGTAATTCTAGTTCTAGGAGGAGCTGACAGCCTCTCCGGGTCTCCTCCAATATTTGTACAAATAGGCACATACCCTTTCCTTATGTACATACTATTAAAAATAAATTTTAAAGAGATGTATTAGCTTATGAGCTCACATTATAAGTGTAAACAATAGGAATTCACTAAATATAGTTAAAATTGATGAGCTATGTTCTTTGATCTGTTTTGTTCAATGTATCAGGTAAGTTGAAATATTCAAAATATTATCAAATTCCACCAGTTCATTTGCCAACCAACTACCCACACTGGAAACCTTTTATTTAGAAAATTAAAAGTTAATGCACATTATGTACAGTTGATGTATGTTATTGACAGAATCCCATAGAATATATTCTTCCCCCTCCCCAGATTTATTTGCTATATATGTGAGTACACTGTTGTTGACTTCAGACTCATTAGAAGACGGCATCAGATCCCATTACAGATGGTTGTGAGCCACCATGTGGTTGCTGGGAATTGAACTCAGGACCTCTGGAAGAACAGTCAGTGCTCTTAACTACTGAGCCATCTTTCCAGCCCCAGAATTCATTCTTAATCCTGCATGTTCCTCCTAAACTCCTCAGTCTTCCATCCCTGTGCTCTTCTACCTAAAGCAGCAAAATTAGTTTTAGTATATCCATCAATTAAGCCTCTTCAGAGCCCAGTGAACATCACATGTTTTTTGTGCATTTTATCACATTGCAAATGAGTTGCCTGGTTATGAAAAAATGTCTAGAGGAAACCTTGGTTTTCTCAGAGTCGTTTCTCTCCCTTCATGAATATCTTTGACTGAGGTCAAAATTCCTCCCTCCCCCAAATCAGAGGTTTTGGGTCATTTATTAATGTGTTGTATAATTGATAAATTCACTGATACTGTAAAGCAAAGCTTGGCAACTTTGACAGTCTACTCCTTATTATAAATTTTAGTTTCCTAAAAAATTATTAGGAACACCAGCTTGGTAGGAGAAAAGAATTCTCAAAGAAACATAATGATTCTCCCTGTCCTGGGTCAGGTGTGGGTTAAGGTCAGAATGTTGAGGGTTAGGATGGTAGTACAGCACTTATTAACTCCAGGAAAGAAGTGTATAAATGCCTCAAATCTTGAGTGTTAAAAGGGAACACCAGTTACAAGTTCATGGGTTTTTAACCAGTGCGGCCTAATAGAAGCACAATGTAAGCTACAGAAATATTAGATATGTGATTTTCAATGTTCTGGTGGACCCACCAGAAAAGTATAAAGGTATTATAAATGTGTGTGTGTGTGTGTGTGTGTGCATGCATGCTTATGTATGTGTGTGTATGTGTATACATATGAAATTGTCAAAGAACAAAATTAACTTAAAAAGCATAAAGAAACAGGTAAGTTAATTTCAATAGTATGGTGGTTAGCCCAAAGTCTATAAAATGCAATTGTTATTAATATCTAGCAATCTCTTTTCCATACTAAGTCTTTACAAGCAAGTGTGAATTTTACACTTATGAGATGTTTTAAGGGTCCCCAGGCCATCTTTGCTGGCCAGCTTGGGTCTAGACAATCTATTAAATGAGTCAAATTGCCTTTAAAACCTTTGTAGGCTCTTTGACAGCCAGATCAAAGCCCTGGCTGAAGTCAAGATAATGAAACTTTGGCTTTACTATTGTGGTCCTGACTTCTTTCATTTGTGCTTAGAACTCTGGCCATATAACAGCCATTTTTTTCCAAAAGATGATGTTGTCATACAATTCAATTTTCCACACTCTTGTTCATTTAACCATGTGTTATGAGCACACAGCACACCTCTGACACACATATATCCTCTGACTCCCTACAAAGTCCTAGCCATGAGCCCCTAGGAATTGCTTTGGAAATTAGAAAAATGCTTGAAGTATGATTTTTTTTGGCACAAAATTTAGTGTTAGTATGTTCTGATTTAAGATATGATCTGCCTAAAGTGCAGAAAGGCTTCATGTAGAAGCACCTTGAAGGCCTTTATGTGGCTAGATTAAGGACAAAGAAGCAAATAGCTCTCCTATTTGAAAATACCCTGTGTATTATAATTCTTTATTTTTATGTCCTATGGACCTTTGGTTAAATTTGGATCAGAAGGGAGACCCAGTGCAGCCTGGTTATCTCCATAAGAAACTTGGGGTAATATAATAGAAAACTTCTAGACCAGTATGTTGGTTTAGCAAATTCATAGCATACAAGGTCAGTCAATACTCAAAATGATTGCTGCATCTTTAAGATGACAATAATTAAAAATTGGAAACCAAAACAAATTAATAAAACCATTTACAAAAGCTAGTAAAAATACAAAACACTTAGGGAATAATCTGACATAGGCTATGTAGTGGTTTGAACAAGAATGGTCCCCATAAATTCATATGTTAGAATAATTGGCCCCAGTTGGTGGTAAAGATTAAGAGGTGTGGCCTTGCTGGAGGAGGTGTGTCACTGAGCAGGCTTTGAGGTTTAAAAAGATTCCTACCCTTTCCTGTATGTGTATCTCTCTTTACCTCTTGATTATATCTCAAGATGAGGGTGCTCAGCTACTGCTACAGCACCATATCTGCCTGCTACCATAATCCCTGACACAATACTCATGGTCTCTAACACTCTGAAACTGTAAGCCCCAAATAAACTCTTTCTTCTGTAAGTTGCCCTGTTCATGATGTCTTCGCACAGCAATTGAAACGTAACTAAGACAGGATGTATTCAGCAATCTAGGAAGTTTTGCTGAGAGAAATGAGAGTTTGGAGGATAAAAATAAGTGCAGATACTTTGCACCCAGCTCAGAGAGTTCAAATATTTAGGGTGGCTGTTTTCTCCAGCTGTATTAATACAAGCCAAATAAAAATACTACCAACCTTCTTTAAAAATTAAAAGCTGATTTAAACATTCCTCTGGGAATTCAAATGACTCAGAGAATATAAAGCAAATGTGGGAAACAAGAACAAGACTTGAGACGTCAGGCGCTTCCCAGGAGGGTTAGGAAGAGAAGAAAGCTGTAATAGCAAGTTTACCTCCAAATAGCTTCACATGAAAGCATCTTAGCTGTATTGACGTTTAGGTAAACAAGATAGACTGGTATGCATGATCTAGACCAGCAACTAGCCAATGGATTGAGGCCACATACTAATATTTGCTAGGCATGATCAAAGTCAGTTGGGTAGTGAATGGTATTTGGGATGTGTTAGAAATAAGCTGCATTCATACTTGATAAATACAATTTTATTTACTGACTACTTTTTTTTAATTCTACGACTTAAAACAAATAGGAAAGTGACCAGAGATTTATTCTTTGTCCTATACAGTTAATAGCATTGTGTACTCCTCCAACTCTCCTCTGAGTAGAGAGGAGATAACTGATGGGAACCCTAGCTAAGACAGCTTCCATTCTATATTACTAAATGAGGGTGGAAGGAACAAAGGGCTCACTTATGCCTTCCTCTGTCTGGACGTCTTGCTTATTTTTAGACCCAGATAGTGCTTGAAGTACAATGGGGCATTTTCTAAGAGCAGTAAGAACAACAGAGAACTGGAGCTGTCATCCGTCCTTCTTATGTTAGGAAATTTCCCATCATTGTTCCAAGAAGGCAAATTCTTGGGAACCACACTGCAGGAAATGCATGGTTTCGCTAGATGCCACATCGACCACAATGTCACACAATGTCTTACAACGATGGCCAGTGGCATCTCTGACTCAGCATCTTTCCTTTCTGAGGAAAGCTTGGCTCTTTCTAGAGAAAAAAATTGGTGACTAGAGCTTATGTTTCCTCTTGTAAATATTTCTCTCTATGCTTATGAAAAATGAGAGTAGCAGCAAGTATAAGACAGTAGGTTGGTGTTCAGGCGTGCTACTGTCTTCAATGAGAATCACAAAATTCTTGTGGGACTCTTATATGTTCAGAGATGGAAGGAAACTTGTTACTGCCTGAGTCTGTAGTCTTCAATATAATTATTTAAAATATGAAAAAAAATTGACAGCAGAGTCTTACTGTATAGCCCTGTATAGCTTGGAACTTGCTGTGTAGATTAAACTAGTCTTAGACCTACAAAGATCCATCTACTTCTGCCTCTTGAGTATTGTTAAAGGCACATGCCACACCGTACCCAGCTTCCTTTAAACATTTAAAAATAATAATAAAGGAGACAAGCAAGTACCATGTGCTTCTTCTTCACTGTCAAGGTCAGTATCGTCCCTGTCTTTTGCAGAATAGATACTTTGAACGTTTCAGGTTTAGGTGCTTTGAAATTCAATTATTTTTTTCCTGTCCATCACACTGTTTCAAAATTATGGTAATACTTTCCTTCTGCCTCATGTCAGCTATTGTTTATATTCTCTAGTGTAATTCATCAGGAAATCTGGCCATAAGTACTTACAATGTGCCTTCCACAGCTCCTCTATCCTGATGGACCTGATACATGACTACCTAACCACACCAAGGTGTCCTGATCATAGAGACTTGTTTATACTGATTGGGATGGAGAATCATCAATATCAATCTAACTAGACTTAGAATCACCTAAGAGACACACTTCTGGGTGTGTCTTTGAGAGCATTTCCAGAGAAGTTTGATTGATGAGGGTAGGGCCATCCCGACTCTGTCAGGCATTTTGGCACACCAGTGAGATCAGTAGAAAATATATTGGTAGACTGCTTTGTGGCCCTTGCCCACCTGATTGCTATGAAGACTGCATTTTCTAGGGTAGTGTTGCCTGGATAAGAACTGAGGTGCAATGTCTGTCAAGTGAAACACAAAGGGGGCTGCACAGAAAATCCGGCAGCATCTTATCTCTTAAGGATCCCAGAGAGCAGAGGGTAGCATGGTTCCTAGCCTCTCAGGGACAGTGGGGAAGAAGTAGTGGCTAGTGGACTTATACTCAACCAACAGATGGGGAACAACACACAGAGAGAAAGGCAGGAGGAGGGGAAAGCTGTGGGCCTTTACTGGGGTGCAGAGTTACCCAACAGGGTTTCTTAAGAGCTGTTCTGTTTTCATCAGAGTTACTCAATTGTTAGTTATACAAATTAATGAGTTTTACTGAAACATTTGCATGCAGATTTGCATGAAGATGTATATCTTTTTTTTTTTTTTTCTAGATAGGGTTTCTCTGTATAGCCCTGGCTGTCCTGGAACTCACTCTATAGATCAGGCTGGCCTCGAACTCAGAAATCCGCCTGCCCCTGCCTCCCAAGTGCTGGGATTAAAGGCGTGTGCCACCACTGCCCGGCGAAGATGTATATCTTGCTTTGAGAATATGCATGCATAATAATTTCCGCTCCTGTCCTCTCTTTTCTCCTAACTACTTTGTTTTCTTTTGTTTCCCTGAAGTTGATCTTTTCCTTTCAAATCACCATTAAAAAATCAATTTCACGTATAAGAGAAAACATGCACTACTTTTCCCCTTTTGACTGGATAATCTCTCTTAACAGGACAACCTCTGTTCTCTGTGGTGTTTTTTAATTGGTGGGCTTCCAGCAAATAGTCACAAGTGTAGGGCGGTCACATTGATTGAAAGGAGGTAACTACATCATCACATCTAAGCCATAGTTGGGGCAGTGGCCAGTCACGGTCTTATAGAGAGATGGTTACCAGGAGGCAACTCTTCAAACAGAGACATACTGGCTGACCAAATGGGAACCTGGAATAGGAGGAAACTGAAATCTCTTAATGCTGACCATGTCCCCTGCCTAGCAAGGAGTTCAACTTGTGTTCATAAAATGTACTGGAGCAATATAAAATTATAGGAATTTACCATAGTGCCACCTTCCCTTCCACCAACCCCGTGACATACTTCCTTTCTAGGTTTCACACTTATACCCAGTAAGACAGCCATATGGAAATCATTTCAGCACTATATATGGCCTGGCTCCTAGCAGACTCTGGGTCTTTGCCATGTTCCATTTGTTTTAAATACCATTTCACACACAGTCTGTGTTTGGGTAGCTTCCATGGAGCCTCAGTGTGCTGAGCACTTTCTTTGAAAACTTCCCAGTGGACAGTAGACATGGGATCAAGTCTCCCTATACATTACTTTACTTCCCTGAGAATTTTACGGTTATTTTGGAAGACCATATTTTATCAAGATGCCCATAGCTGTCCCTCACACCCCACATGGTCCTATTTATTTTGTCCCTCAAGAAACTAGAGCTGGCAACAGACGTTGGGAGACTGAAATTCTTTTCCTTTGAATTTAGTAGTCAGTAGAATTGCATAGAGTACATAGATTTCCAAGGCAAGGTCAGAAAAAGACATGTATATTTTGTCTATTTCTTTGAAATGCTGGCTCCCAGGGATTCCAGAGATCTCCTGTAAAGGGCAGTTATCTATGAGCTGTCGTGTTAGAGAGGACATAGTGTCAGTATTCCCAGCAACAGCACAGACACACAACACGACAGTCTGCAAGAATGTTGCCAAGCAAATAAGGCAGCCGAGATAGCCCAGCTCCAGACACTGAGCCACTGCAGCCGTTGAATGTCTCTATTGAGACCCAAGCACCTTGGACTCTGTGCCCTGCCCAACTTCCTAAGATGCACAGCCATGAGCATAATCAAATGGTTGGTTGAAGCTTGTAAGTTTGGGGATAATTTGTTATACAGAACCAGAAACCAAAATACAATTAGCTCAAAGGGTGTTCACTCACTTGAGGTGTAAGACTTCACACTGTAAAATCATGAGGAGGGGGGCTCTGATTTTTCCCCCTTTTCCTACTGTAAATCAGCATATGGTCCATGCCAAATAGAATATATGAAAGGGCTGAGAAGATAGATGTTCCCAGTCTATTTTGGCATTTAATGACCTTTATCTTACAATTTAAGTTTGCTGACTGACTTTGTTATGGATAGTCAGTGTGTCCAAGTCCTTGCTTTTCATCTCTGTGATTCTACACCATTAGTCCCTGCTGTGCTTGTCTGGATCATTGCTTCTTCTAGTGAGGTGGCTAAGAGAAAAAAAGCCTTGCACAATGTGAGTCCCAGAGGAGTCTATCAGTTAAAACTGCTGGAGTGGGAGAGCACAAGCCTAGAGGGAGGTGAGAACATCCAGAGGCAACACATCTTTGAATCCTCTGAACTTGTGTGTGCTTGCTGTGACATTGCTGTGCTAAAACCTTGGCTCCCAGGAACCTCCTGGGAGGTGGGGATGTTCTTTGGAGGTGGGCCCTTGTGGAAGGTTCTGATCTTATGGGAGATGTATGTACAAAGGGAATTGTGAGACCTAGGCCTCTCCCTTCCTCTGCTTCTGGTTTGAGTATATCACTTGCTTGCTCTCACATGGGCAGCTGTATTGTAATCCTCATCTTGGGGTGATATAACCAAGGAGCAGCCACCCCAAGAAGCTATGTTCCACCTCCAACACTACTTTTCTCATGTGAAGTTAGTTGCCTTGAGCTTTTTACTGCAATAGTGTGAAGCTGACAAGTGAAATGAACTTCATCTGTTTTCTAGAACATTCTGTCAGTCTTTCCATGTATCCCCGGGGCATAGGAATGGAAGAGACTGTCAACTCCTCCTCAAGTAGCAAAGGGCAGGGAGTGAGCATGAGGCATAAATATGCAGGTTCCATGCTGTATGACCTAACAGTCTAGCCTGGGCCTGAGGGATAGCTTAGCAGGTAAAAGTGTTTGCCATACAAGCCTGCTGATTTGTGCATTATGCTAGAATCCACATAAAAAGCTAGATGTGGTGGTATGAATCTATAATCTCAAAATGTCTATGGAAAGATAGGAAGTGGCAAAAGGAGAATCACCAAGAAGCCCATGGGCCAGCTAGCCTGGAGTACTCAGTGCAATGTTAGAAAAAACAAGAGAGACCCTGCTTCAACAAAGTGGAAGGCAAGAATCAACTACTAAAAGTTGTCCAATTATCTATACATTCATGCCATGGAGTATGTACCTATCCACTTCAAAACAACCTCCCCACACTCTAAATAAATATATGATTAAATAAATTAATTCACTAATTAAAGTCTGTTTAATTGTTCCTTATGATAGCTGACTTTTCAATTTGACTAGATTTGGAGTTGTCTAGGAGACACACCTCTATATGTATGTGAAGGTGTTTCCAGAGAGGTTTAATCAAAGGGTGAAGAATCACCCTCAATGTGGACAGCACCATCCCATGAACTGGAGTTCCATACAGAATAAAAGTGGAAAAAAAAGGGAGAAAGAGAGCTAAGCATCAGAATGTATGTGTTTCTGATTCCTGTCAGAATCATGACCAGTTCTTGTCACTATGATTTACTACCATAGTAGAGTATATCCTCAAAGCCACGAGCCAAAATGACCCCTTTCCCCCTTTAAGTTGCATTTGCTGGTCAACTATTTTGCTACAGCAAAAAGAATAGTAAGTAATACACAGAGAGAGAGAGAGAGAGAGAGAGAGAGAGAGAGAGGGAGAGAGAGGAGGGAGAGAGGCTACTTACCTACCTTAGTCACATCGTCATATCTCCATTGGGTTTGGTGGTGACTACCTGTAAAGCCAGCACTCAGAAGTTAGTAGTTCTGAGGCCAGGCTAAGTCACAGAGTAAGGCCTTGTTAAAAGAAAAAGAAGAAAACACCTTACTCTATACAGGATCCTTTTGTACTTGAGTAATTAGCCCAGTTACTGAGACAGAATATAAGAGAGAAGAATAAGAAATGTGGCAATAACAAAGCAAGAAACATGGCAAAGAAATAACAGTGCTTGGTGTTTGCTAAGTGACCTGAACTAGTAATCTTTTTCTTTCAGGATCTTATAGCTGAACTGGTAGCAGCTCACAAGGAAAGTATAACTTCTAATTTACAGATGAGGGAAATGATGTCCAAAGAATTTAAATAGTAGCCAGGTGGTGTAGCACCTTTAATCCTAGCACTCTGGAGGTAGTGGGAGGCAGATCTCTGTGAGGTCAAGTCTATCCTGGCCTACATAGTGAGTTCCAGGACAGCCTAAGTAGCTCCATGTAGTCAGTAAATTCTGGCACTTTTTTAAAATTTTTCTTTCTCTTCTTTCTTTTTCTTTTCTTATTTATTTATTTTTTAAAGAAAAGTTTGGCTGTCCCTAAATTCCATGTTCTCTCTATTTAACAGAGGTGATTGCTGAGAAATATCCAAATAGCTCACATGGAGCAGTGTTCAAGCAGGCTTATTTGTAAGCCAAGGGTCACTTTGTTTACAATGCTATGTAGAATTGAACCCTCTTCTACATCACTTATCTGAATTTGACCCCTGTTCTCCAACACACTTTTATCTGAATGTTTAAGCAGAGCCAGGATCTCCTAACTAACCTGGATGGGATTTAGTCTATGAAATTCAAAACATTACATTCAAAAAATTGTATTGTACTGCAGAGAAGATGGTAGAGTAATGCAGATATGGCTCTAAGCTATAAGTTACTCCACACCCAAGAATGCATTTATTTTGGTCTCAATAAAAATAGACTCTCTCAGAGCCATCTAGTCAACTTCTTCAGTGGTATTGCTTATTGCAGCCCTATGAATTGAGCTGTTTTTTTTTTTAACCTCATATGACACAATGCATATGAAAGCTCTATTTACTAAGGCAACGCAGTTAATGATTTCTTCACTGATTTCAGCATGTTATAAAGGAATGAAGGACCAGAACCAAGTGTCTAGGTTCTCTATTAATTTATCCTCTGGGTCTAAGGAATTCTTTGAGACACTGCATAGCTTTGGATTGGTGCTCTTTTGAAATCAGGTTTGGGTTCATAAAAGCACACCCAGGGTTCTGTTACTGATCGACATGTTACAGATATGCAAAGCAAAGGACTGTTTTCCAGAAACTTCTTTTAGCAGCTTTTGTTTAATTTTCTGAATCATCAAATATTTCTTGACCTGGTATTGTAGAGCACTCTGTGTGTCCACTCAGAGAGCAGCAGTAAGTAGAAAACATGACCACTGCTTTTACAATATTTGCTGGTCCCTGAGTGCTAGTTGCTAGGCACATTTAATATCCTTTGCTTTATTTTCAGCTCAAATTTTATGATACAAACTGAGCATGCCCAGAGACATTCCTGTGTATCTTTATCTTCTAAAGATGTGCTCTATGATCTTGAGCTAAAACATGACTCAGAATTTGTTTCTTAAATTGAATAGACTCAAACTGAGCGTTATCAGGCATGTATTCCTTAACAGAGCATGCTTAGTTATGTGTCTGTAAAGTGCTTTCCTGTGTGGATGAATGTACACAGGGTCCTGAATAAAATACCACTCTTTCTTTGTTGAAAGCATTGTTTTGGAGATAACTCTGATACTCTCCTTATTGCTATGGTCAGTAAATCCTTCTCTACTGTCATGTCTTGGCCATTCTTGTTTTGGCACTGAACTCATAAAACTCGAGTACTTGTGTTCAGTTACACATTCCCAAAATACCAGTAAAGTATACAGTCAGAAGATACCTGTTATAATAGGCAGTTGCATATTTAATTTCAGTTATGGATTTACTCTTATTTCTTGATTCAGTATGAACCTTAAAGCCTCATTGTAAAGTAGACACTACGGAGCAGAAATAATCAGTCTTATACCCTTAATTCCCTTAAGGTATCTAGTGGTTATGTAAAGGGTATGTCTTTCGACAGGTCTCTGTCATTTTCAACTTTTGGAGAGGGCAGAACAACTGTCCATGGCATATACATGCTGATTTTTAGTTCAAAGACAGAACACATGTATTTATGTCAGATATATAATTATGATAGCCAGCAATTTGCATATAAGCTACTGTACTAGTAAGTGGCATTTTGGCCCTTTGGTCTGAACATACTTAACACGTCCATCCACCACACTGGAGAAAACAAAAATACAAATAAAAGCGTTACTGTCTAGAGTATGACGTAAGAAGACAAATAGTAGTCTCAGACCTGAGCAGTGGAGCAGCAGATGCAAACGTAAGGATAAAAACCCCCAGGCTTCCCCAGGGTGAAAGTTTGTATTCATTCCAATGGAGAAAAAAGGCCATTAGGAAAAATAGGAAATGAACTTAGGGAAACAAAACATCAGCTTTTGAAGACATAACTGGAGGTTGTGGAGAAAGAGGGGGAACAGAGAAAAGACAGAACAGCTGATAGAAAGCAAAACCAAACCAAAAGATCCTGCACAGCAGCTGGATTTACATAATCTATCATGATCAACACAACGAAGATAGGATTCAATTTAGTTCCTAGAAAACGACACCAAACCCATGGAGCTCACAGTGGCTCGAAGTTGAAAGTCACTTGCATAAACCATTGAAATGGACCAGACTTCACGTTCAGTGTTCGTAGAGCTGTTTTCTTTCTTGCTAATGAAAGGTAAGAATGTTCAAGAACATTCTCTTGGAACTTAAAGGAAAAAGTAAAAATATAATGAATTATATTTTAACAATCTGTTTCTCTCTGTCTGCCTCTGTCTCTCTCAGTCTGCCTGTCTCTGTGTCTGTCTCTGTTTGCCTCTGCCTCTGTTTCTGTCTCTCTGTCTGTCTTTCTCTGTCTCTGTCTCTGTCTCCCTTCCTCTATCTCTCTTTCTCTCTCTCATTAAATGGAGAGAGCACCACAAAAGCATTCAGAATGCCCTTAAATCATAAAGTTGAAAAGAGAGGCCGAGGTATAATTGTGGCTTGATAGTTAAGTGAGTTGCAAAACGAGTCAGGGCAGTAACTATGGTATTAAAGTCAGCACTCCTCGACTTTGATACTTTCAGTACTTTTCCAGCCTTCGAGAGTTCACCATCAATAGCCTCATTTGTGGTCCGCTGCCACGGTGGTCATATTTTAACAGGCCTTACTTTATTGGATCTGTACTTTCTTTGCCTACCCAATGCCTTTCTCACTTGACTTCCAACTTCTAGTCATTCACCACATGAAAATATCAGACCCAACAAGATGATTAGATGAAAACTTCAGAATAATAGCCACTCAGTATGGAACGTGCCATCAGTGTGGTGTCCATGTAGTATATATTATGGCAAAACCCTGGTAATTGCCTGTCTGGTTTAATTTTCAGCTGAGTAGAGGGAAAATTCTTCTGAGGCTGTACTCTTTTCTTCTGTTATTCCTATTACAAGTATCCATACTGGTCAGGGAACTGCATAAACCCTTCGCTCTGGTTTTAAACTTGGCAGATTTTCCAGAGTTGGCTGCTATAACCCTAAGGTAAAGCAGTCTCTCCAGCTCAGCTTTCCAGGGGTCTTACATTTTCATTGGAAATGAATTATGTAACCTTTAGATAATCCAAAATAGTAGCTTGCTATGAAATTATGGGGTAGCTAAACCCCAGGGTAGAGAGTGGTATGACCCAGGGTGAGGACGCTGTGTCCTCAGTCATCCAGTCAGTACATGGCTTCAGAAGTAAATGGGCTTCTTGCGTCTTTTGCTATGGTCTTCCCACCACAAAGAGAAGGTAGTCAGTGGCTTGAGAGCAAGGAAGTGGGTTTTGGCCTCTCAGTCTCCAGCCTGAAGCCTGAGAAGCATTTGGCATGATACTTTCATTTTTCAGACCTGCACAAATGTCTACTGAATGTATAGGGTGTGGGAGATTCTGGGATAATCTTATAACACCAAGCACTGAGGGATGTGACTATGGCAGAGGTGCTTACAGGACAGTCCATGACCAAGTGGCTCACACGAAGCCCATGCTGTTTTACAGCTCTGGAGACTAGAAGTGCAAACCAAAGGCCTACGCAGGACTGTATCCTTTTGAGGACTCTGAGCATGAACCTGCTCCAGGTCCTTCTCTAGCCTTTGATGGCCTGGGATTGTGGCTGGAATTCTCTTAATGTCTTCACTTCCCCTTCTCTAAGTATGTGTCTGGCTCTGTGCCTAAATTTTCCCTTTGCATAGAGACACCAGTACTATTGGACTAAAGGCCACTCTAATCTTCAGCTACCTTCACCCTGTTCCTATGTAAAGACAAATTCATATTTCTAGAAGTTAAAAGTCAGTCTTTTGTGAGCATCACGTTTCAGTCCACATCAGAGTTGTGTTCAAATGGAGAAACATTCCCAAGACTCTGAACCTGCACGGTAAACTTCCCCTTTGCTGCCTAGCACCCTGTCCTATGTCAAACTTCTCTTCTGCTCCACTGTCATGGTTGAACTGTTCCACAAGCGTCTGAGGGTCCTCTTGACATGATGGTCTACATTAAACTCTAAATCCTTGCTCAGAATGTCTGTGATTATTTTCTACAGGGAAATATTGGATTATGTTGGTGACTTAAGTGTTTTGAAACAAAGGTGCCACAGAGACCCATGCATCATTCAGTAAATATTTTAACTTCATTAGTTTGAGTAGGAGTGTTTTGCCTTCATGTATGTCCATGTACCACATATGTGTAGTGCTCACAATGTCCAGAAAAGGACAGTGGACCCCCTGGAATCTAAATTACTTGCAGATGGTTGCCAGCTG
Organism: Grammomys surdaster; assembly: GCF_004785775.1. Classification (NCBI taxonomy): domain Eukaryota; kingdom Metazoa; phylum Chordata; class Mammalia; order Rodentia; family Muridae; genus Grammomys; species Grammomys surdaster. The sequence goes on from NW_021604595.1 coordinate 8,642,025, forward strand.
CCGTGTGGGTGATGGGAATTCAATCTGGATCTTCTGGAAGAGCATCCAGTGTTCTTAACCACATAATCATCTTTTTCAGCCAGCAATAAGTATTTTTTTTTAATTTCTATTTCTTTCCTCCTGGAGCTCAGCTCATGTGCATGTGTGTGCACACATGCATATGCACACACACACACATACACACACAATTGCCCTACACAAGAATTACAGGTCACTGAAAAAGAATGAAATGTGAAACAGAAGAATGGAGATTTTAGGAATCCAACACAGGTTTCCTTGGAGCCACATTCAGGCTGGAAGAAGGAAAATTCTTTTAGAAGACACAGGTAAGAGAGGATGCTTGAACTATGTCTGAATGCTCATGCAGCTAGATCGATCTAGACAATGATACCAATGTGGAGAAGGAGGCCAGGGAACAGGAGACAATACTAGACAGGGAAAAAGAAGGTGCATACAATTCTGAGTATTAGAAATTGTAAGTGAATAAGAGAAGGGGCATTTCTTGGGTTTCAAGACCTTAGCGCGAGTGTTTTTCTTTTTACTGTGTAGAGTCAGGTCAGGCTGCTGCAACGCAGTGCCACAGGCTGCACAACTCCAACAAAAGACCTTTGTTTCTCACACTCTTGGAACCTGGAAAGTCTAAGAACAAAGCAGCAGCAGATCTGGTTCCTGGTGTGGGCTCACTTCCTGGTTTGTCTATGGATGCCTTCTGTGTTCTCCCATGGCAGTCATTGTAAGAACTGCAGTCTCTTCCTCTCCTTACAAGGTCCTACTATGGTGCATGCAGTATGGGACCACTGTCATGGTACCATCTAAATCTAATCTCTCCCAAAAACTTAACCTCCAATTATTACCTTGGTGACCAGGGTTTCTGTGTATGAATGGGCAAGGCAGGAGGGAAGGATGGACACAAACATCAGGTCAGAGCATGCAGTCATCACTGCTGTAAGATGAGAAATGGGATGTACAGTGCAGATCTGTGGAGCACACTCCTCCCTCTGATGCCTATGGGCTGGGCCACTACAACCCACAAGATTCTTCCTACTCAAATCCACACCAGTAAACAGGACTCCGGTAATAGTTCCTCAGATGGTCTAAGCATAGATCTATCTAAGGCAATCTTTTACTGTTAGTCATACCAAAACTTCTCCAGAAACCCTCTAGGACAATCTTTTATTGTTAGTCATACAAGTAGTTCTCCAGAAACCCACTGGCGTGCCCAGCCTAGGATGAGCAGGAGGCAGGCATAGCACATCACCAGCTTGATGTTAAAGGTCACAGTGAGCCTTGGGCAAATCATTCAGTTTCTTTCCTACTGTCATGCCACTCCTATGCTGATAACATAGGGTCCCCCCCAAATGCTATGGGCAGTGTTAATATAAGCCAGCAGTCATGTCTCCCCGTCTCATCTTCTTTCTGTAGCTCTCAGTCCCATGTAATCTATGTCTGCACTCAGAGGAATGCAAACTTTTCAGAGCTGAAAAAAATTGGGGGGAGGGACAGTGAATTGACATTTTTCTATCTTTTTTTTAATGGAAAATAATTTTCAATATATTTTTCAATATATTCTGATCACTATTTCTTCTCCGTCTCTTTCCAGGTCCTCTCCACCTCCGCAACCCTCCAACTCCACTTCTTTTTCTCTCTCTTAAAAAATAATCAGGCAAATAAAATGACAAACAGCCCAGAGTTAAAACACAATCACCCATACTCCCTCCCCATGCACACCACACCCCCCACCCACCCACATACCCCATGCACACATACTCAGATACATGCATACACATACACACACACACACACACCCCTAACCAAACCAAATAAACCCCACAAGATCAGAAACTATGAAATGCAAGCAAAAGATCACTAAGGTTAAAAAATAAGAAGCTCAAAATACCATTGAGTTAGTTTTGTGCTGACCTTGTACTGCTGGGCATGGGGCCCACCATTAAGTATGGTTTATAGACCCAGTGAGACTCTATTGGAGAAGATTAATTTTCTTCACGAGCAGTTGTCAGTTGGAGACAGCTTTTTTGATTAGGAATATGAGCTTGTGTCCACTTATGTCTCTCAGTGCTGGGCTCCCATCTGGCTTGGACCTACACAATGGCTGTGCATGCTGCTATAGTCTTTGCGAGTTCATATGTGTGTCAACCTGGCTGTGTCTGGAAAACACTGCTTTCTTAGAGGATACTCCACCCTCATTGGCTTTTATAATCTTTCTGCCTGTTCTGCAGCGTTCTCTGGGCACTGATGGGAGGGGTTTGATAAATGCATCCTATTTGGGATTGAGTGTTTCAAAGCGTCTCTATGCATATTGTGCTGTTGTGGGTCTCTCTCTGCATTAGTTCTCATCTGCTGCAGGAGAAAGCTTTTCTGATGGTGACTTAGACACTCATCTATGAGTATAGCAGAATGTCACTAGGGGGTCATTTTCTTGCCATGTTCCTTCAGCAGAACAGTAGTATTTGGGTTTCCTTTAGGTCCATGGCCTGTTGAGTCTCAGGTTCTTGGCCACCTGAGCAGTGTCTGGGGTGAATTCTATCTCATGGAGAGGCATTAAATCCAATGAAATGAGGGCCGAATTTTTTTTGAATCTCCAGGAACTGAAACAAAAATGGGTGGAAACATAGATTTCACTAGTTTCATAATCATTGGTATATTTTTATAAACAAAACCTCAGAATTCTTTTAAAACGCTACGCCTATGAGAAGGAAGCAGCTTATGTCATTTGTTTTTCATGTAAGTCATCAAGAACCTCAGCCATCTCTTAAACCTTAGGAAAAATACCAGTTACATGTGCCATTTGTCATCTTTGAGTGTAAACCAGTGTTGGTTGGAGGGGTCTGGTTAAAGAAAGAAAGACACAGTGTACAAGGAAGAATCTATGTACCAAAGAACAAGGTCACTAATGAAGTGGTGTGGTTAACCAGAAGTTGGCTTCGAGCATGGAGATTCCAGGCCCTTGAGCAATGGTATTCCTCTTGCTCCAAGTCTGTCTGTCTTGTTTTCAACTCCCTGCCCGGTGGTTTGTGGGCTGAGCTCACTGCTGGGTCAGTACTAGGGGCTAAACACCCCAAAGCACTTGAGTCTTAGGTCATATCCCCCCTAGAGAAAAAGAAGAGCAGGGATCTCAGACCCCAGCCTCTGGAATTCAGCACCATCTCTGAACAGAAAGGGAAGCTTTTTAAAAGTGCTGCCTACCGTGGGTCCCTGGGTGTTTCCCTGAGATAAGTTTGGTAAAACCAGAATTCTAAATTTGATGGAGAAAACAATCACTTGGTATTTATAATAAGAACTAAATGCTTTCCTCTTTTTTTCCACATGCAGCCATAGTTATTTAAAAGGGTCATTTATGGTTTGGATCTAAGCACTGCTTAAAAAAAAAAAAGCATACACTCAACAGCCCAACAGCCCAGTATATTCTATTGAGCATTTACTGTCTTCCTGGGGTTACAAAGAACTGTTGGATCCTATGATGAACCTATATCCAGGCTATAAGACAGAAAGACTCTTGATGGTATTCCCGTCATCACCGAGTCTCCCACACCTACCATTGTGTTTATTTAGTGAATTCTAGGTGCTCTATAAATATTTGTCAAGTCAATGGGTGAGGTCAGCTTCTAAGGAGGTTCATAAGTACTTTCTAGGTGAGAAGTGACTGGGAATGACTGTGTCAAAGAGATGGAATTTTAGCAATGCTTTCGGAAAGGGGTGGGGCTCCATGCAGTTGATGGAGGAGCAAGGGAAAGGGGTAACTCCTTCAGATAAGGAGACATAGTCAAGCCTGGAGACTGAGAGGCCAGAGCATTTTCAGGAGACAGAGTGATTGGTGTGTAAGGGACTCAGAAACAGGAGAAAGTACTGAGAGGGGTGGATTAGGATCAAATTGCCTAGGAGAGAGAGGACTTTGGATACTTGGAGGTGTTGCTAGGTAAGAATTCACAGAATTCTGGGTGTTCTCATCACAGGTGGAGGAGAAGTGGTGGATGGAGAGGGAAGAGAAAGGAAAAAGAAAGAGAAAAAAGAAAGAAAGAAAGAAGGAAAGAAGGAGAGAGAGAGAGAGAGAGAGAGAGAGAGAGAGAGAGAGAGAGAGAGAGAAAATACATAAGAAACCATTTGCCTTTCCTTGTACTTTTCTAAGTAAGTCATAGGATTAACATTCACAGCTAGTGCTCACTTCGGTAGCGCATACACTAAAATCGGAACGATACAGAGAAGATTAACATGGCCCCTGCACAAGGATGACACACAAATTCTTGAAGCATTTTATATTTTTAATAAATAAAATATCCAATTAAAAAGAAAAATAAAAGCAGAGGCTGACAGATCTCTGTGACCTCAAGGCCATCCTGGTCTACATAATGAGCTCCAAGCTAGCCATAGCTATATAGTGAGATGCTGTCAAAACCAAACCAAACCAAACCAAACCAAACCAAACCAGCCAAACAAACAAACAAACAAATAAAAAACATTCACAGCTAATGTTGGTGTAATGATAGGAACAGAGAAAACACATCTCAAATGCTCCAAGAGACTGAGAGAGAGGAAAGAGAGAGAGAGAGAGAGAGAGAGAGAGAGAGAGAGAGAGAGAGAGAGAACAAGCACACACTAGCATTGAAAAAAATGTGAGAAAGTGCTGATGCTCATGGCTCCCCAAAGTTACCCCTTGGACTTAACTGAGGTAACTCTTAGAGGGCTTTCTCTAAAACCAGATTATCACCTGAAGCCCAGATCTAACACAGAGGAACGTGTCCTTCTGAAATGTCCCCAAAAAGGGAAACAGAACTCACTCCATGGAGGGGGACCCTGAAGTCAGACATTACTCAGAGCCCTGGTGATGTGTGTGTGCGTCTCAGGCTATTATCAGTGTTTAAGGCCCGTTCCTTCTTCTAAAATTTATTTTTTCTTCCTCTAAGTTAGCTACAGCCCTCACTGCCCCTCCCCCAAGGAGATAGTATGGTATGGAAACTTCTAGATTCTGTTGTACTTTTGGTACTCATCTTCCTATGATGCCCCAATGCACAAAATAGGTTAGTAAGTTTTTCTTCCATTAATATGTCCACAGTCAGCTAATTTCTAGGTCTTACAAATCAACTCTCCACAAGGGAAAGAGAAATCTTTAGCCTTTATACATTCAAAGGTAATGGGGCCTGGATGGTGTTGTTCCTCCTTCCGCCACTGAGAAACTAAATGATCTTAGCAAAGCCCCATAATCTAATAGATGTTTAAACAAAAAAAGTCATGAAAAAAGTAGGTCAGATGACATGGAAGAAAGAAAAACAAAACTTCTAAGATTAGATTTCTCAATAAGGTGGTTACAGGAAATCACTTATAAGACAGTCAGAAGGGATAACTTTTCTATAATTAGCTTTCCTATCCATGTTGCAGTAATATTATTTATCTTCACCAGGATGAGAAGCCGGCCTCCCACCCCTTACTATGATATTAGCTGTTTTCTTAGTTCCCTGTCCTTGTTGTTATAACAAGATGGCTGACAAGAAGCAAGTTAAGGAAGGGGGGGGGGATCATGTTGGCTCACAGTCACAGGGAATGCATCATGACAGCAGGAACCTGAGGTGGATGCTTACATTCAATCCAGAGTTAAGAAGCAGACGGAGACAAATATTTTTGTCAATCTTCCATTCTCCTCTTTATTCCAAGGTGTCAGCACAAGGAATGGCACTGCTGATATTTAGGGTGGGTCTTCCCTGTCTAAGGATTCCCTCACAGGCATGCCCAGAAGCTTGTCTCCTGAATGACTTTAGAGTAGGCAGGTTGACTGTTGACATTAACCAAGACAGATGATCACATCTGCATCTGGTCTTTTGTCAAGTTCTCTTACATGCTGGGACCTCCTTGGGGTGGGACAACATTGCCTGACACTGGGTGAGAGCCCAGCAAACAGTGCCCTTCATGGGTTCTAGAGAAACTTTGAGCTTCAGTCTCCTAGGAGATCTCCCCAGCTATCTCCTTTGTGGCAGACAGTGGACGTTCTCAGTGTCTCCCAGACAACCATGGAAACAAACGCACATGCACACACAGACACACATAGATTCACACAGACACACACAGACAAACATACACACACACAACCACCACCACCACCACCATCACTACCAGCACCTTCCAAAAACTAAGTATTACCTTTCAAATTCATGTTCTCTATTTTAATATCAAATAATCTGCATGCTTTTTTAATATCGCTCAATCTATGCTATGCTAATAATTCTCTTCCATAGCATTCACTCTTCACATTGAATAACTCCTTTACTCCTACCGTATGACTCCAGTCTCTCCCAAGGTGGGCTGTAGACCATCTTCTGCCCCTAAACTTCCAGCTAAGAATTTTGGGGTCAGCCAGGACCATCAGTCAGAGAAGAACACATAAAACCTTGCAGATGCCTCTAGAGGCTGTTTTCCATTGTTGGGCACTTTACATTTCCAAGGGAGCACTTCAGAGAATTCCTTTGCATTAGAGGAAGAAGGCAGGATTTATAAGCCTTTTGTGAGACAGCCACACACTTTCCTTGTTTTGTTGGAGATGGAGGCAGTGGGCCAAGTCTTGTGAAGGGCATTGACTTACTCTACTCTTCCAGTTACAATGACAGACTTCCCATTGCATACACATGTCATAGAAGTTTAAAGAAAGCAGAATGTAGGCCATTGTGCAATGCTTTTGGAAGGATTCTCTGAATCCAACAGTAGAGCCAGAAGAATGAGTAAGACTGGAATTGAGGGAATGGGGCAGTTCTGGGTAAAGAAATAGCAAATAATGTCAGGGCTTCTATATGGCCACTTGGAAAGAAATGCAGGAGAGAGAAATTTAGGACACAGGAGCCCTGCAGAGACAGCAGACGCTCATACATTACGTGTGCATGCACGATAGTGCATATACGCACAGGCAGCTGTTTGACTAGTAATCTTCATGTGCACATCCTGCCTTTACAAGTCTCTCAGCTCTTTCCTCAATCTGAAAGGTATAGTCTGAGCATTAGTAATGATAAAAGGGTCTCACATGTGGAAAGAACAAACAACTTAAAAGCGGCATTCCTGCCTTTGCACCGTTAGAACCTTGACACTCTCTCTAGGCACTTACTTCTTGAGGTGTGGAGCATGCCTCTCACAGTCACTTTGTTATTGCGTTTAAAAAGTATCATGTGCTTAAAGCAACCGCTAAAACATGCTCTCAGCACCTAGAGGATGCTAAGATTCCGCACTTAACACTCACTTGCTTTCTCAAGCATCTTCCCATGAGGCCCAGGCTCTGTGATGGCTTAGATAGCTGGCTCTACTCTGACGATAAATCATCAGGAAGGGTGGGTGGGGAACTGTTAATCAGGGGTCTAGGAATGCAAGTGACTCCTTTGGCTTCCTGCTCTGCCCACATAAAGGAACAGCATCATTCAGCAAAGACAACCCCCAGCTTCAGGCAGCTTAGCCAACCCTCCCCCCTTTTTCCTTCCTTTTGGTGAAAACCACATAGTGTGGGATACTATGAACCTTTCTCAGAACTTTCCCTTAGTGGGGATTCTGTGTTATGAAGCCCAGTGGCCTATGTGCGGGGAACAGGGAATTCTCCAATGCTATGTTCATACTTGTTAGACATACTTGCTGTCCATGAAGCCCTGACATCCACGTCAAAGTCTGTGTGTGTGCCTGGCTGTTGAAGGAGTGTATCTTAGTTTTGGGATCACAAGCCCAGTGACAAAAAAGAGAAGGTTGTGTGTCCAAACTTCCCTAAGCCCTGACATCCACGTCAAAGTCTGTGTGTGTGCCTGGCTGTTGAAGGAGTGTATCTTAGTTTTGGGATAACAAGCCCAGTGACAAAAAAAGAGAAGGTTCTGTGTCCAAACTTCCCTTCGGGGAGCCATTAGAATGGTTAATGATGACACTTGAAAAAAATTACCCCCTAACAATTCTTCTTACATGTCTAATCTGAGTCGGGACCTATTACGACCTGATAACGGGATATCACCTAATCCCCAGTCACCTATAAGTTATGTGTTATGACTGTATTTTAACCCAAACCAACCGGAAATTTGCTTGACATGGACAACGTGCTTGAGATGCGCCAGCTCATGAACAACAGTAGTTCTCACCTAGGTGTCACTGGCTCTTCGTCCATATTGAGGGCAGATGTGACTCGTCTCTCAATTCTCTCTTTTCATAGATTGCTGTTAAATGAGCTGCTATTGCGTGACTGGCTCTGGATACACAACCCTGAATAAGACAAGTTAGAGCTCTGTTATAGACTGGCTGCTAGAGAGAAAATTCACAGCTAGATAGTATTCTGTGGGGTCTGCTTTCCGTCATTGTAAGAACATGACTGAGATAATTAACTTATAGGGAGAAACTTCATTTTGTCTCGTGGCTTGAGAATTCAAGTCTGTGATCAAGCAAGTGTGTTTCTTTTAGATCCCTCGCTCGTGTGTCAATGACAAGGGAGCATGAGGCAGGTCAAACTGCTCACGCCATGGTCAGAAAGTGGAAGAGGAGGAAGTGGCCAGAGTGCCATAATTCCCTTCATAATAACCAATGAGCTAAGGATCTCCCCCTTGGCTCCACCTCCCAAATTTCCACAGGGGGGTACCAAGTATTTAGCATGTGGACCTTGAGAAACATCCAGCATCCAAATTATAGCAACTGATATAGGGGGGAATAAAAGCAACAACAAGGAAATGATGTATTTCCCATGACAGGACATTAAAATGGTTCCGGTCACGTCAAGAGCAATTTCCAGAGCTTGGAAGCTGTCACAGCTGTAATGACACTGTGATGCTGCCCCAGCCAGCATAAGAAGATCTTCTGCCAAAAAGGTGTGTGTGAGCTTGTGGGAAAACACTGTCAAATCGGGAATGTTACCACACAGATGGACTGGATGGCTCAGGGGGTGGTGATTTGACCCTGAGAACCATAATTACTCCCACCTTGACTGAAAATCAGCCTCTTTCCTTACAAAAGGTTTTGAAAACTGATTCCTCCCAATCTGGAAGGCATTTGGAGATTCCCGTGAGGAAAGAGCTATGTAACAACGTGATTATTGATGTTGATTTCATTTACTATGACGTGATTGGGAGTTATAGGGGGAGCCCGCTACCATTGAGCAAGTGAGTTTCCAAAGATGTGAAAAACTAGCATGTCTAAAGATCAGCCACAGCATCAGGAGGCTGGTGGGCTATCAACGTGTCTAAGCTGTGTAAATCGACACTGCTGCAGGAGCATGATTTAGGGATCTGCCAAGAAGGTGGTCCAGTCCTTTAGAAAATAAGCCATTTAATAACCGAACAATGTCCTTTAAGAGGACTACGTGCTCCAGAAGCAGCAAGGTTTGCTAATATTTCATTTAGTGGATTATACAGAAGATCTCTCATCTCTATAGTCTTACCTAATTTTCTGAGCTATCTGAACATTCAGACAATGTATAAAAGCCATTGTTGGAACAGTTAATCAAACTGAATGTCCTTAGTCTAGAGGAGGATGAAACTTAAAAGGAAATTCATTTCATTGAAGATCTTAACACTGTCATATTTTATACTCTGACTGACTGACTCTGTTTGAACACTGCCCAGGCTTTACACTGTTTTTGTTAACAAAGCTCAAATCCATAATAAAGTGGCAATTGGCATCATGATCATTTTCTTAAATCTTATACAAATTCATCGTATGTCATTTGAGAGAAATAAGAACTTTGATTTTTTTTTTTTTTAAAGAATTGAGTCTATTAGGCAGGACTGACGCTTGGAATCATGACCTGGCTTGAGAACAAGACTGGTGTTGAGACTCACTCCATAGGTACCAGCTTGGAACTGGTATTGTGGTAGCCTTCGCAGCTTGGGTTTCACTGAACCAAGCCCCTTGTTGGACTTTGGTCATAAGTTTAGCTGCTGCTTCTCCTAAATGATGGGTATCTCTATTCTGTGCTCTCTAGGGTTGGGGACAGAGTGACTCGGGTAATATGGAACTGTCTTCCCCACCCTCTCTGGTGTCCTTAGCTCTCGGGAAGGTATTTTTTGTGCATTGATAGTTGTTCAGGGTGATGTTTATGTGGGAGATAGGTTCTGGAGTATCCTATTCTGTTTTCCTAAAAAAGAACAGGTTGAATTCAACTGATCTCAAAGAATTTCTGAAGCAATTTGAAAGTTAGACTTGTCATCAAGATGTCTCATAATTAGATTAGTAAATACATACTTTGGCTAGCATTTTCTCATTCAAATTCAGGTCAATAATGACAGGCAAAATATAATTAAGTAAACTGATCTAAGCAGATTTTAACTAAGATGGTCAGGTAAGGCAGACGGTTACCTAGGGGGAACAATTTGGTAGTATGGAGTAGATCCTCACCATTGTGCAATACCACCATGATACATTAGGCCCTCCAAAGAAACTGTGTGACCCTTAGCTATTACAAGACAAACAGTCACTTCTTAGAGTCACTAGTCAACTAAGCATCTCTTTTCTACTCACAGACAGCAACAATTGTTTTTCCATAACAAGAAGTCCAGATCCAAGAAACTTCACTGGCCAATTCTAGCATCCACTGGAAAAACATATCAGTCCTTTATTAACTTTTCAAACATAACAGATAAAGAGCATTTGCTCCATGGGGCTAGATTTATCTGATATCAAACCAGATAGAAATATCACAAGGAAAGAAAACTACCAGAAACTATGTGATGTTAGACAGTGTTTGCACCACTCAATCCTAGGGATCAAAGCCAAAACCCACAGTGAAGAAATCACAAAGATTATGCAGTAGGCATGGACAGCAAATGTCTCCTAGCAGCAGGTGTTTACATTCCAACACTGACACTGATCTGTGAATGGCTAGAAGAAGCCACCAAAACTGGGAGGTATTCCACTCCCATTCAGAAAGCAGTGTACCAAGATTTAGAAGCTTCTTACCTTTTAAGGAATTTTATTAATTGGTTTAACTTGACTCACTGTCAAGTTCAGCAAAATCAAGATTTATCCATTTCCACCAATATACAACCTTCCTTTGTAATCCTCCACAATGCAGGACTCCGAACTCTTCACCACTTCAGGTCAAAACCTGATAGGCCAGAACCTAGAGATGGCTCATCAGTTAATGGTCCTTGCCACCAAGCCTGCTGAGCTCAGTTCCATTCCTGGAACACACATGGTGGAAGCAGAGAACCCTGTAAGCAAGCTATCCTTTGATCCCCACACAGTGGACTGTGATATGTGCACACAGAGAGACATATGCACTAAATAAATGGGAGAAAAAGTCTGAAATTTCCATTAGTGTTGCTGCATAGCAAATGACCACAGTATGAAACTTGTTTCAATAAGGAAGGTGTGTTTTACCAGATTCAAGCTTAAAGCTCTACGCTTGACTCAACTGACTGTTTGTGTCCCCTGACGGCTTTATAGAGAACAATTTAGGGGAGAAGAGAGTCTTGCATGCAGAAGGTCTCCAGAATTTCCCGACCTTGAAAAAACGGGATGTGTGGGGACATCAAGATGGCTCAGCAAGTAGAGACACGTGCTGCCAAGCTAGACGACCTGGGCTTGATCCCTGCAACTCATGTGGGAGAGGGGAAAAAATCAACTCCTAAAAGTTGTCTTCAGATGTTCGCACATGCACATGGCATGCACATGTACTTCCCTGCCCCGCAATAGACAAACATGAAACAATTGCAAGCCGTGTATTTACCAAGACCCTATTTTAACTCTAGTGCTAAAGGCAAGGCTCTTGGAAACATGAAGAAGCACTCTGAGGATTCCTGTTTGTACTATATTCCATTGTTCAGGTTGCTCACTGGAGAGATACTGTTTGCAAAGTACAGAGGAGACACCTCTATCCAGGCCATGCTTTCCTGGAAAACTAAACTTGCTTTTTCCAAAAATATACAATGTAATATATATATGCATCAATATATGTCTACAGGATACACTTAAATCTCACCAGGTAAAGACTCAAGAACATATGTAAACTTTGAACTCCTGTTAATTTTAATGACAAGGGATTTCAAAAGTGACCTTTGTAATCCCTTGACAATTTAGAAGACTTCTCCTAGTCGATAGAAAGTCAGTTTAAGTCACTAGTATTTCCTACCATAATCACCGGGGAATGTGAAGCGAGGCCTCCAAAAGCCCCACTTCCATCATTTGCCCCTGAGATTAAGAGCATCCATGAAGCAGTTATCGTGTTTGCTCTGGGACCGTGCAGTCAGGTAATTCCCAATGGCACCATCTGGACTGTCTGCACTAATTTCATTTTAAGACTGAGAAGGTGAGGTCTGCTAATCTCTGGCAGATCTCTTATCACGTGATCAGATCTCTACCCACCCACATGATTCTTCCTCCTAATGCTATATAAAGCACTCAAAAAAAACAACCCATATATATGTGTAAGAAAGACCCAACCAGTGGAGAGTTGTCAAGTAGGAAATAAAGCCAACGGATCATTATGATGAGTTTATGAGTTAAAAATGGGGACAACTGAAAGCTAAATGAATGGTGGCAAGCACACCTATCTATTAATGTCTTCAGGCTGTAAGGGCAGAGCAAAGAGCTCGCATGAAGGCAAGAATGCAGAGAGAAGCTGACAAAAAAAGCTTTCCATGGAGGAATGCTCCCCAGACGGCACCAGGAGACTGCTCATTTTGTTTTATTGCACAATAAAAAAGGAAAAATGGAGAGTTCTTTTTTTTTTAATCCCCACCCCAAATGGACCAGGCCAAAGCAGTTTGTAGCATGCTCTGTGAACTCACTCAGAGAGGAGCTGACATATTTTAGAGCAGACTTGTCTAAAAATAACTGGTTTCATCAGTTCTGGGATAGTTTTTTCTGTCCTCTGCCAAGAATCCAATTAATGTGTGTGGCTTTTTTTCTTCCAGGAAGTTTTATGGGGTCTTTATATCTTTTACTCTTTTATAAAGAAAATCCACACCAAGTCTGTATGAGAGATAGCTGTGAGGGTCTAAGATGCTGAATTTCCTGATGCAGCTACTTCATTCCCATAGACTCAGGACATTCATGAAAATTCATTCATTCATTTAAACTGCTCTTCAAGTATTGATCTAACCCATGGTTCCTCTTCTCAAATCCCCTCCTCTCCCCTTCCCTCCCCTCCCCTCCCCTCTCCCCAGCTCCAGCCAAGGCTCACTTCTGCCTAGCACTGATGTTTCCCTGTGTCTGGGAGGATGGCAGCAAAGCAGCAAACGGAGAGACTCGAAGACTGGCCCCACCTACGGTTTCATCCTTACCCAGAGTGTCTGCAGAGAGCCAACAAGAAATATTAGATACGAGAAGTGGTCCTTCTAAGGTACCAATTCTTTACCAATTCTACTACTTTAACAATTAAAGTCATATGAAATACATAAATTGGATGCCTGTGAACTTCAAAAACAGAAGAATTCAAAAATTCTTTATTGTTTTTCTAAGTGGGCCAATTTGGGCTGAGACACGAATCTCATAATAAATGAAAAAATTATTATACATTATAAATCACAAATTACAGGGAGCATCTCTGACTGTTCATTTAAGAGAGTATCTTTACTCTAACAAAACCCTCAACAGCATTAGCTAGGAATCCTATATCACAATGAACCAGAGACATCATTGGCTAGCTCTCCTCTGAGCACGTTGTGTACAAAGAAGACATAGTGAGGTCTTGTGTGGGGGCCTCCTTTCTCTGGAAGAAGGCAGTGATGATATTGAGTGAATACACCATTGTTTCTCTGCTGACACTCTTCCTTTGGTGTGCAACCTTCTCCTGGAAAGGTTTACTTACTCATCAATAACATTTTGAGGGACACCTTATCCATCCATGCATTAGCTGATTTACTCTCTGTTCTGCAACAGATTTGAAGATATTATTTTTAGCCCCTTTATCTTAAACCAGAACAAAAAGCAGAAAATCATGAGCGACCCCTGAAGCTTAATTATTTTCTAGTCTTTCTAATTTTTTCATCTATATGTACAATTCTAAGGAGAATCATTCTCCTATTCAGGTTTGTTTCCTTGCCTCCGTTTCCTTGTCTGCTCACTTCAACTGGCTTCTGATCTTTCTCGTTATTGAACTTCTCTGTGCCAACCCACTGTGGCCAATTTCCGATTCCCAGTGTCTTTTTCCTCTCCGGAACACGCTATGCCTTGATCATCACCTATTTAAGACATACCTGCAGTTGGGTGTGGTGGTACACATGTCTGTTTTCACTCTTAGGAGGCTAAGAGAGATGCTGTGAAGATGAAGCCACTTAGTATCTAGAGTCACTTCCAAGACAGCCTAGGCCACTTAGGAAAACCCTGTGTCAGAAAGAGCAAGGCAGGGCTGGGAATACAGCTCAGTGGCAGTGTACTTGTCTAGCATGTGCAAGGCCTAAGTTCAATTCACAGCATGTACGTACACAGAGAGAGGGAGGGAAGGGGAGGAAGAGAGAGGGAGGGAGGGGGAGGAAGAGAGAGGAAAAGGGGGAGGGAGGGAGGGAGGGGGGGAGGGAAGGAGAGAGGGAGAGGGAGAGAGCAAGAGAGCGAGAGAGAGAGAGCAAGAGATTAGAAGTCATCTTCAGCAGAGTATTCTTTTATCAAGATGGTTTTCTTCCAGTAGCTTGAGCATTGTTCTCAACCTCCTTGGGAGATTATTTTCCTCTCACATAGCTTCCTTAGTTTCTAGACCCTCACTGGTTCTCTTTTGCTTTTGGTGATCTGGTCCAGTCCTTGTAATTACAGAGGAATAGTGCTGAGCTTACGTGGCTACCCACCAGCTTTCTGCTCTGCCTTGAACATTCCCACTTACGGCTCTCACAGGGATCTCAATTTTAGACTCAGACCCAAGCCTAAAACTTAGCGAGTATAGAATTTAGTAATGTTCTTCCTTGAAGACACAAAAAATGGAAATCAAAACCACATCTCACCCCACTTAGAATGAGTTTATTAAATTGTGTGTAAGTATAGCAAATGCAGGTGAGGGTGTTGGTGGGGGTGTCCATTTATAAAGGGAGAACACCATGGAGCTTCCTTAAAATATTTAAAATAAAGAGGCTGGAGAGATGGCTGAGCAGTTAAGAGCACTGACTCTCCCAGAGGCTCTGAGTTCAATCCCAGCTCCCACATGGCAGCTCCCAACATCTGTAACTCCAGTTCCAGGAAACCTAACATCTTCACACTGGCATACACACAGGCAAAACTCCAATGCACTTAAAATAAAAATAAATTATTTAAAAAGTATACAAAGTAGAACCAACACAATGTCTACCTATCCTCCTTCTGGGTGTATAGTCAAAAGAAATGACATCAATATATCGAAGAGATGCAGTCAGGCGAATGTTCACGACAGCACTAGTCAGAATATCTAAGATTCAGAATCAGCCAGATGCCATCAACAGATGAATGGATAAAGAAAATGTAACACACACACACGCACACACACACACAGAAGAGCTGTATGCAACTACAAAGAATGAAATATTGTCATTTGCCGGAAAGAACTAGAAGACACTTCTGGTAAGTGAAATAAGCCAGACCCAGTACAACAAGTACCACATGTCTTCTCATATGTGGAAACTAAAATGCAGACCACTTTGAAAGTAAAATAGGGGTGATGAGGGAGTCAGACATGCTGGGGGAGCATGGAAAAACTGATTGCGTTTGCTCAGTGCACGCTGTACGTGTTCATGGAAAAGATCACACTGAACATTGTTAACGCGCACAGTTAACACCCGTTCATAGGGCTTTAAAATGATTCTATTCTAGTTCCTATAACCACAGAAAATGACACAATGAGATTGTTCTGCCAAGATGAAACCCCAGTTCTCCCTACTGTTACCCTGCACCCCACTTATCGAGCAATTATTACAGCTCCCATTTCTATTTCTGGGACAAGTTTACCTGTCCACTTCCATATTTCTGCCTTTAATGTCACCTTCATAATTCAAACAGACTCAGCAGCAATGTCCTATTGTCTCATATTGTCCACTCCTGAGCTCTCCATAGTCTTTCTCCTTACAATAGAATGATTTTTAAAACTTAAAACACACTCTCCTTTGTTCCTACTTAAAAAATCTTGGAAAAGCTTTGGAAAGGTCCCGACCCCTGACTTCACCCCTGCTATCCAACCTTGGCTTTTGTTGGTTTGTTGGTTTGTTGGTTTGTTGGTTTGTTGGTTTTGGATTGTGTTATTTTTTCCTTACCTTATTCTTCCCTCTCACTTGAAACATTTCAAACACTTCAATCCTTCAGCTTCTCAGAAGTAACGGGACTTTTGTGGAAAGACCAGGTCTTCATAAGACTCCGGCAAACACATGTTGTTGTGAACTCTGCTAGAGTTCACTGTGTCTCAGTGCTTTTCAGAACATGCTAACTTTTTACAGAGTGGATCATAAAGAGCAACCAACCAGACCCCCAGAGCTCCCAGGGACTAAACCACCAACCACAGAGCACACATGGAGGGACCCATGGCTCTAGCTGCATACGTAGCAGAGGATGGCATTGTCGGGCATCAGTGGGAGGAGAGGCCCTTGGTCCTGTGAAGGCTCAATGCCCCAGCATAGGGGAATGCCAGGGTGGTGTGGAGGGAGCACGTTGGTGGAGGAGCACCCTTAGAGAAACAGGGAGAGGGGGATGGGATAGGGGGTTTGCAGAGGGGAAACCGGGCAAGGGGATAATATTTGAAATGTAAATAAATAGAATATCCAATAAAAAA
>NW_021604595.1:8659093-8659414 GCF_004785775.1 Grammomys surdaster
TATGATCAGAGGACAACCCTGTGGAATCAGTTCTCTTTATCCATGTTAATTTGGGTTCCAGGGATCAAGCTCAGGTCATTGAGCATGTGTGGCAAGCTCTTTTACTCACTGAGCCATCCCTCTGGCCCCTTATCATAGATCTTTTCAGCCACAGTATGAATTTATTCTTTTCTTCACAAATTATAAGGTAGTTACATGAGCTGCATTGTTTAGGGACAGAAGCAGTTCTTGCCCTGAAGAAATTATAGCATGTAGACAATGCAAAAACAAAAACAAAATGAAAAAAAATAGAAAACAAAAAAAAAACAAAAATCAAAAAAC
>NW_021604595.1:8659514-8683359 GCF_004785775.1 Grammomys surdaster
CCCCCCCCCCCCCCGAGGTAGGGCAGAAAGAGAGGGAAAATCAAGGGGGCGTAAACAAGAAGCCTCAGGCTTGGAATCTAGTTCACCTCTGCTCTCCATGGGCATCAACAGACACATAGACACAACCGAGAACCAAAGCTGCTGATAGAGATGTGTGCTTTCTTGAAACATCTCAGACCACGATGTTAAAAGCAACGAATGGCCTGTCCTCATGGAGGGCCAGGACAGTGATGACCTTGACTGTTACCATATCAGCTTTCTCATCTCATCCCTATATTTAACCAATACACCTCATAAAACTGCCTTGCAATATGGTTTACAAAAGAAAATTCTTGGGTAAGGAAAATAAGTAAATCAGGTCATATATGTTTGCTTAATTTTAAGATCTGACTTAATTTTAAGCTTGGCTTAATCTCTCAACCTTGTTGTAAATTATATTCCACAAACAATGTAATCTAGAAAACCACAGGACTGTATACATAGCCACTGCGGAGACACTGAAGCGTAATTCTGTGGAGAAACTTAGGCTCACATCTAAGGCTTGTGTACTGTCCTCCTTTTACATGACTCTTGCTCTAAATACTTGATGAACTCACCAGCTTTGGTTCTCTCTGCCTCATCCTAAACTTTATATTTTTACTTTATGTAGTGAGGAGGGGGCATCTATGTGCATGCAAGTACAGGTGCTTGAGACCACGAGAGGGTCTTGGGTGTCCTGAGACTGGAGTTACAGGCTGTTGTGCATTACCTACTGTAGGTGCTGAAGACTGAACTCTGGTCCTCTGAAAGAGTGACAAGCCTTGAGCCATCTCTTTAGCCCATTGAAATGCTTTTCTGTGGCATAATCAAGAATCTGGCGTTATTGGAATGGAGGTCCCTGGGGGGGGAAGAACTCTTCGGATTATTACTATTGCATTGAACTTTGTCCTGCCCATCCCCTAACTGCTGGCATTTCTATATCTTTTGGCAATTATTACCTATATGATAAATATTTGCTGCAATGACTAACTGAACAAATTCATGGCATTCATAACTTGACAATCAGTTCTTTCCCTGTGATGTACTACAAGCTGTCACAAGACAGGTATCACTACGGCTGACGAACATGTCCCAGGGGAAGGTGTATTCACTTTCCATGACCATCTATAAATTCTGAGAATCCCATGGGAATCTAGAAAGAATGTAGAGCTCTTGAAATCACCTATGCGGGAGATACCAGGCAGAGCTGTGTATACAGTTGGTACTCAGTAAGTGACGACTTTCCTCTCTCCCACTTTGGTCATCTCTCTGTGGCAAGACTTGACGTGCTCCATTCTCCTGTCTGTGTCTTGTGGACTCCCGGGGCCTTTGGAAAGGTGGCTGCTATGAGGATAGCAAGAAGCAGCCCAGCATCCCCACTGTGGTAAAGTGGTCCAAAGGGACGAGCAAGGAATGTTACTTTAAGAGGAGTGCATCTACTAAGGTACACAGCTTACATTAGAAACAAATCAAGTAGAAACAGTGCACATGTAAAACCACTTTCTTTTTCCTTATCAAATCCTTTGTCCATGTCAGGGGAAGGCAGACCATAGGTAGTTTGGTGTCTCTGAGCAAGTGTGTGAAGGAAACCAAGCGCAATGCTTTCAGTGGCCTCCTTCCCTTTTCCCCTTCCCCATTCTACTCCCCCAGGCCCTTTGCCCCCCATTCTGAGGCCAGAATGTCCACTGTTTCCAGCTAAACTTTTCTCTCAAGAAGGATCTGAAACTCATTTGCATTCAAATACAAATGAGGATTGTGGCTGAGAGGGTCACCTCGATGCCTGCTTTATCTTAAATGTAGCAATATTTACAACCAGTGTCATCAGAGAGCAGGATCCTTAGGAGAATCAGACCTGGCTAGCTGGCATTTTAAAGATGGATCCGTGCTGGAAAATACTGAAGGACATTCTGGCCTCAGAATGGGGGGCAAAGGGCCTGGGGGAGTAGAATGGGGAAGGGGAAAAGGGAAGGAGGCCACTGAAAGCATTGCGCTTGGTTTCCTTCACACACTTGCTCAGAGACAGCAAACTACCTATGTGTTTGGGATGTAGATATATCAGCCTTGTTTTTTAAAGGCACAAAGAATAAACAAGGGTTAGGTTAGAACTCAGCCTGTCAGATGCAGTATCTTAATTTCTTTTGGAAGGAGGCATAAGCCTGGTTGGAAGCCCTCACATTTGAAATTAAAAATCACATAAAATATGTCTATAATGGCGACCAAAAATTCCAAGATGACTCTCAGAGCATTAAACCTCTAGAAACTGATTTTTACAGGAAACATTGAGGGATCAATTGTAGAGAATAGTAAATTAGAAAAATTAATGAGAGTCTCCAGACTCTTCACGCCCCACTTCAAGAGAGGCGGGTGCTAAGTATCAAATCTCACTTCCTTATAGCCTCATTTGGAAGGGTGAGTCTGACTTCCCCACTTTGGTCTCTCCTCTGCTGTCCATTGTAACCATTGCAAAAGAGCATCTCTTTCCTCTCTGAGCCATTCTGCACATGGCAGACAGGTTCACTGTCCTATAGATCAGTGCTGATTTTGCCTGTAGAATCTAAACTCTCACCAAGTCTACGCAGCAGTATTAGCTACCTTTCTAAAAGAATATCTTACTTCTCCGTGTGAAAGTTTCCTCCCTGCTGGCTAGTGTTCATACAGCCCAAGGGTACCAGAGAGGTTTCTAGGGGAGGAAAGGCAACAAATTTCCCCAACTGTGGTCCTTGTGTGCTATAATACTGATTTACCAAGATAGGCCTTCACACTAGCGCAATAGTGGTCTAGTTGCTTAGGGAATAACCAACCATTTTCCCCACTGAATTGAAAGCCTGCTTCATGGGAGAGAATGCATGTCTGGCATTGTAAACCTGACTTGGGAAATCACATCTAGAAGGAGATAATATCCCACTGAATGTTCCTCGAAATTGATTGTAGCCAAAGTACCTCCAAAATATTTGTGTTTATAAACCAAGACCACTGCTGCCCTTAGCCTGGGTCAGAGAACAAATCACTATTGAGTGCTCAGCCCTAAGCAGGAAATTTGGATCACTCCTTCTAAGGCTTAGGGAACGTCTCAGAATGGGGTGGAAGGATTGTAAGTCAGAGGATGGAGAACACTATAAAACCCCTTCTGGATACAGCATGGCCACAGCCATTGTGTGCAGCGCGCAGCCTCGCCGATAAGGAGAACTCGACACTCAGGATTCTTCTGACAGCAATTTATTGTACAGCTCTTTAGATGGCAGTGAGGCGAGGGACCCCAAGCCCCAAAAACCTGTGGCTTATATAGAGCCCTAGGAGACGTGCCACACACTCATTGGCTTTCATGACATTGCCAAATTAGCATACTGGTTTTCGCGACTTGCGCAGGCGCACATTCAAGCAAGGCTCTCAAGAAGAACCAGGAAGCAGGAAACCGGCGCCATGTTGCAATGGTGAACGCGGCTCCTAACAATTGTGAACACAGCAACTACGGCTACCTGAAATAAAAAATGAATGAATGAATGAATGAATGAGCAAATAAACAAACAGAAGACATAGGGTAGGATTGGGAAGAAGAAAGAGGGTCACCAGGAATGGGAGAAAGATGGAAGGGTAATGGCCCCTGAATATGGTCTCAATATATTCTAAATGTGTACGAAATTATTTAAAAAGAAAATATTCACAGTACTATCATCGTGTTATCAAATTCCTACTGAAAAATATGTATCAAGAGAGTGTATTACCTTTTAAATATTAAGATGTCTCTAAATAAGAAGAATTCAAAGACAAGCTCTTGATCACGATTTTTGAAGCCCCCATGCGATTTGGGCCAGGCTGCTCTTTTGACCTCCATTGATAGCATGTCTGAGCTGCTCTTACGTTCAGTATGACTTGGTGGATCCTGCTTCTCTGCTGGTCTCCATCTCAAGGATGCTGCCTCGTGGTACCTTGATCCCAGAATGTATCTTTCCCAAGTGTCCACATGACTCAAAAATCTCCTTCTCCTTTAACAGTCACTCTGGATCATGCATGCTGCTTGTGTGTTTGAAAGCACTTAACCCATTTGTTTTCTTACATCTCTGGCTTTGGTGAATACCTGTGTTTTTTTTTTCCCCACTGTTCACTGTTGAGTTTAGATAGCAGTTGGCACCTCACTAGCGTTCAGTCAGCATGTTGCACAAAACCAAGTCATTCCTCTCTTAGAATTATTTCAAGACTTCATATCACATTTAAAATCAAGTCTGCATTTCTTGATTCCCAAGTGCTTTAGTGCAGTCACTAAACTATATTCATTATTATAACAGCACACTGTATTGAAACCAGTAGCACGGGCCTGCTCTCCAGCCTGTCATCCTGAACAAGAAGTATGTGGATTTTTATGGACGTATTGATTGCCATCATGTAGGAGTTTTGTTTTTTTAAGTGTAGAATATAAAGCCTGGCACCAGGCCTACTGAGGCACAAGAATCTGGGATGAGTTTCATGCTCACTGGACCATGCACACACCTCCTAGTTACTAGTAGAATAATATGGGGCCCAATGTGTATCAGAGGAACTAGTCAGCATTCCACTTCCTCTCTCATGGGCAACTCAAGCTGCTAATATTAAAATGTTAACTATTACTGTTATCCCTCAAAGAATATTCACCTTCATTTTCCACATGGAATGAATGACTGGCTTCCATGTTTACTGAGTTGTGAACTCTGAAAATATTCAGCCTGAAAGGAAGAGACTTTAAGCAGCCTCCTTGAGACAACCTACTTAACTTACCCAGTTAACAATGGGGGAGGGGGGCCCTGATTACAGAAGGAAAGCTCAAATGTATTGAGGGTGTAATAAAGGCAAAATTTGGTGACCAACTGGTTGCACTGAGAGTCAAGGACAACTGCTAGCTTCCTCCTTCAGAAATGGAGGTTTAGAAAGCCTCATAATCCCAGGAATAGACTGAGCTTGAATCTCAGGGGAGATATTGGCACCCCAAAACAGATTGTAGATCTGGAGTACATTGAATGCTTACTGAGTCAGGATACAACTCCAACCATTGTTTGCTTGGCCCAGTCTCACTTATACCCAACTGCACCCCACACAGGCTGTTTCGAGACCTGACCCTCCTCCTTAAACCCCTGCCTCCTCCCTGGTTACAGATTTCAATCTTAGCTGATAACTGGGTTTCCTGTCTCACAGAAAAAGCAGAAGCACGCTGGAGACAATACAGATGTGCGCGAACCTAAACTTCCATTCCCACGCCTGAAAGCTGCCCCTCTCCTGGTTAGAAGTCAACCTCTCTGCTAGCTTCCTGTGTCCGACTCCCTTTTGCTGGCTCTGGAACTCCATTCTAACAATCCCATCTGCCTCTCCTGCATCATCTAGCTGTCTGTGTCTGGGGCTGGAGAGGTCGCTGTCAGAGAGTTTGTGAGCTTTCTGTTAGAGCATGTCTTTTATCATTTGGGAATATTGGATCTCTTGGCTAAGGGAGAACAAGCCCTTTGTCTATCACCCCGTTCTTCGGCTCCCATTGACAACAAAACTTGATTGCTTGCTTTTTGCTCTTGCTTAATTCATGTGACGCAGGAGATTGAATGCAGAGCCTTGTGCATCTGTAGCCCTGAAGTTTACTCTTTTGAAACAGCATCTTACTCCGTAGCTCAGGCTGGCCTCGAACTCACAGCACTGTGTATCTGCCTCAGCTTCCCTAGTACGGGGATTATAGGTATAAACCACCATACCTGGATGCAAATAATCTTTGAAAATTTTTGTTAAAATATAAATATACTCTTTCCCTTTCTCCCTCTAACCTCTCCCATATTCCCTCCCTCTAGCCCTTTCCATGTCTCCTCGAAATTCCTCTCAAATTCATGCTCCCTTTTCTGTTTTACACACACACACATACGCACACGCTCGCATGCTCACACACATATATGAATACATAAATATATAAATACCACATGTTGCTTGCATGTACATAGTTTCAGAGCTGACCACTTGGTATTCGATATCCAATGATGGAGCTCATCCCTTAGGAGACACATTCACCCTCTCTTATCCTGGCAGCCCTATTGCTGAGGTATCTTGTGTGGAGCTCTGTCTGGGAGACACAGTCTCACAGCTCCCCTCCTGGGACTCTGGCCATTAAAATCTTTCTGCCCCTCCTCCTTAATGATTCTCACAAATTGCAAATGTATCCATTGTGGTCCATCTTCAATGTTAGTGTTGATCTTCCTTTCTTGCAGACATCTCTGAGTTATCACACCTGATTCTTAGACATCACTTGCCTCTGTGGTCCATGAACAACTTTCCTGGGACACTGCCTCTTACATCATCCCAATGCTACCGACTCTCATGCTTCTGTCTCCTGCCATGTCTTCTTCCATAAAACCCCACATTTATATATTCATTCCCCGTCAGTATCTAATAACCACCATCTCCAAATGAAGTCTATAGACCCATCCCCACTAGCTTTCCTTTGGTCATCTCCTCTCCAGAAATGGCAACTCCATCTTTGATTTTTCTGGAGCCACATCTCTAGTCTGAATCATGCTTTCCTTTGCTTCTTAAGTCTAGTAGGTCTTAGGGTTCGCGTGTTCAATCGTAGGCTTCAGTCTTTCATCCTAAGCGCTTCACTGCTGCCGACCTGCCTTCATCACCTCTGACTCTGACTCTCCTGGTGGCCTCTAGAGCACACATTGTATCTTGTCCTTAAAACATGCAGTGACTCCCCATCGTACTCATGTCCACACCTAACACTGTCTCCAGTACCCACAGACCCGTGCCACTACTCCAATTTCCTCCTAGCTGCCTCTCTTATCGTATTTCCTTCCTCTCGCTTCTTGCTTTATACTGGTGATCTGAAGATTCCTTGCAGGTGGCAGTAGTAGTCCCTCACCCTGGGGTTCGTTCCTTCCTTTTTCCTCTGCTACTGACCATGTTTGGCCCTTGGCTTGCCTCTGTGCTTTATCATGAAAAAGTCATTACCTGGAGTCTCCGTAATGAGTATAAGTTTTCTGTGATTCATGCCTACCTTGATCTACAACCATTGCTCCATGTAACATAAGAAATGTTCTTTCTGATTTTTCAATGTCAGTTGTGTCACCTGGATATGAATTTCACAAAGATGGAAATCAGCCTGATTTGCTTATACCTCCAGCACATAAAATAATACCAGGCAGAGAGTTGGCATTCTATAAGTAGACATTGATTACATGACTAGATTAAAATAGCGTGCATTAAATGTCTCAAAAAGCCAGGCAGTGGTGGCGCACACCTTTAATCCCAGCACTTGGGAGGCAGTGAGAAGAGCAATGATCAAGGACAGAGAAGTCAGTTCTGGGAAAAAACAAAACAAAAGAAAGGGAGGAGGACAAGAAAAATGGAGAGAGTAGCAAGAGAAGAGGAGGAGGAAGAGGAAGAGGAGGAGGAGGAAAAAGAACTTGTAAAGGGGTAGGAAAGAAATCGCTGGAAAGATGGTAGGAGATTGACCACAAGAAGATGCAAGACCACAGGACAAAGGACAGTGTCAGTGAGGAGCCACCAAATAAGATGTTCCTGCAGAAGTATACAGGAAGAGAAAGGGACAAGCATCCATTGGTTTACCCAAAGGAGTTTGGAGACATTGGTGCATCTTAGCAAACAGAGAGTGACCAGAGAATGACTAACTCTCCCAGGAAGCTGTAATGAGCCCTATTCGCACTCCATCTCAATATGGACTGATCAACATGTCTATGACCAATCAAAGTTAACTGTCAGTGATGAGGATCCTTTGAGGAAAGACGTGGCATCTCTTAGACAGTTCTAAAGCACGTGCTAGGTATTTTGCATACACTAGCATGTTTGGTTCTCTGAGTGACCCATCGAGGTAAGTATGGTTTTCTATTCAACCTGTTGTGGAAAGTGACATGACAACCTCTTACAACCGCCAAGGAACATGCCATACAAGGAGCATCAGTTTTCCTCGCTTTGTGAGACTATCAGGGTGTGTAGGATCTATCCCATTACTCATCTGTCAGCATTGACATCATTTGGAAATCCTGCCTCATAACAACCACTACTGATTTTTTGTTTAACAGCTCCCTCTTTTTTTCCCTCCGAAGGAACCTGAGCTGTGTTTGGGATAGAGTGGGTTTGTGGTCCAGAAATCACTGAATTCCTTCTTATCTCTACAATGCAAAATTTGGCTGGCTAAATCGAGTTATACCCACTTCCCTGCTTTGTGGCTGGCTGGATCAGGAAGAGATTTGTGATGCATTTTGAGCTCTTCAGAGTTCAGGACATACCTGCTGGGGAATGAGGGTCAGAAGGCAGGAACCTCTAGTAAAGGAATCCTTTCTTAGAAAACACAGAGGATGGGTTGCTCAAGATGGTGCTGCAGGTAGAGATGCTTCCTGCAAAAGCCTGATGACTATAGTTCAATTCCTGGACCCCACATAAAGGTGAACTGAGAGAGGAGAGAGCTGATTCCACAACATTGTTCAGTGTCCTCTACTTGTGTGTTATAAGGAAATATACACATTATATATACATTAATAATAATAAATGTACATTTTCAAAAATGTCATAGTGGTTAAGGAAATACAGGTTGGTGGTAACACATTTTCCTAGCATAAATGAGGGTCCGGCTTCAATCTCTAGCACTACAATGACAAAAGTCTTTTTAAAAACAGTGTGCAGAAACTTAAAGACAGGAAGGTCTATTGTTGTTGCTTATTTATTTTCTTTTGGATACAGCTAAGAATGGGCTGCCCAAGGCTATCATACCTGCTTTCCAATCAGGAGGGTTTGAAGAACTGGAGAAGCTAACATACTTTTACAGAACCAGCAAACTAGCCTGTGACTCTCCTATTCACCCACAGAGCTCTACCACAAGGCAGCAGATTCATCTAATCCATTGTAAACTGAGTGTTTACCTAGGATCCAGAACCAAGACCTCTCCCCTGGATATTCTCACATACCAGTTTACTACTGAGTCTGAAAAGAGAGATGATTGCTCAAAAAGAAAATATGCCTTTATTGATTGCATGAAGCCGTTAATGTATTCCAGGGGAAAAATGAACACATCCATTAATTATCATAATAGAAAATCTGAGAGACAACACCCCATGGGAATTCTTCTTAGAAATACAATGGAGCCCAGAAAGGGCCAGGGATGTAATTCAGTGGTAAAGCATTTGAGTATTCCTGTAGTGCAAAGAGGCCCTGGTCTCTCTCTCTCTCTCTCTCTCTCTCTCTCTCTCTCTCTCTCTCTCTCTCTCTCTCTCTCTCTCTCACACACACACACACACACACACACACAAACACACACACACACACACTCAGACACATACACACACAGCTAAGAACACATAATCTACCCAAGAGCCCACTTATATGTAATTTTTCCCACCACTACAGCAGATTGTCTCCAGCAACAATATGTTAGGACTCCCTGTCAATTAGATAGCCATTTCCCCCTGTGTGATAAATTAAAATAGAAACCAGCTTTTGCCTCTAGCTACTGAGACTGAAAGCCAAATTGGCCTAGTAGAATACTCTCTTTGAGTTCCATCTTAGCCTCTTGGAGCTGTGCCCTCAGCACACCTTTTTATAGAGCACATCGGATGAGAAACACAGAAGTGTTTCCTCTACCAAGATGGAGAAGGTGGCAGAGGCAGGCTTAGTGAATCCAAGGGAATGATTTACCTCTGGATCATGTTGAGAGTCATTTTTTTCCCAGTTACAGAGACCACCCCTACTCCCAGGATCGGGGCTAATGCAGCTACATAGACATATGCATGCAGTTCAGACCTATCAGCATTCGTTTTTCCAAAGGCTGATTGTCCTGTGTGGTTTGTGGGAGAAAGCTGCAGTCCTGCTTACTGATAAAAAAAAAAAAAATGGTATAAAATGTGAACTTCCATAGGCTTGGGTGGCCTCTTTTGTAAAGATTGGCAATTAGAGTCTTGAAGCGCCGAGTGTAATTACCTAAACTCTCTTCGAAACGCCTGTGTTCAGCTTTAGCTCTGGGGACCATTCTCTCCCCCTCCCCTTCCACCCCTTTTTCATCTGACTGTTGAAGCCTTGCTGTGGCTCTCGGCTACAGTATGTGCAGGGGTGTATTGAGAAGGAATGCCTTGCTCACAGCCCTCCTCTGAGATAAGTGGCCACAAGTGATTTCTTATATGCAGATGCATTTTATCAGTTTGGTCTAGGGAGAAGTTCAAATCATATTTTCTTTGTTGACTTTCTGTCTGGGTCACCAACCCATGACTAGAAATGGGTGTTAGAGACTTGAACCAGAGTTGTACCATAGCCCCACTGTCCCATTACAGCTCTTTATTTTCGACTATCTTCTATGTGTTCTTTAGCAATTTTGTGCATGCATACAAAGTGTCTTGATCATACCCACCTTCTTTACATGTATTATTACTTCATTTATATAGTTAGGTGCCCTGATGCTGGGCTTATAGATATTTAAGGTTGTTAAAATAGTCTGCTAAATTAAATTCTTTTAGCATTATATAGTGACTTTCCTTGTCTCTTTTTGTGGGTTTCTATTTAAATACTATTTATCTTCCACCACTACTACTTAACTTGTTACATGCAGTTGATTCTATTTGATCCCCAAAGTCCTGGCTGCTAGAACCAGAAAACCTAGTTGGTTGTGAAGACAGCTGTCCATGAGCTGTCCCATAGCAGGGCACATAACCCAATGGACTACTTCTACACAGCAAGAATATTCAGGACTTCTGACCATGAGCAGACTAAACCAGATCCTCATAACTAGGAGGTAGACATATGAATGGCAACACAGTCCAGGATCCAAGAGTCTCCCATAAAGGTACCATTGGTGGATGTCAAGAGGCAGGGCAAGTGATGAGGAGAGATAGTGTGTGAAGGGACTGTGAGAAGTATTGTCAGTGGCCTTAAGCACAGAGAGTCTTCTGTACTACCACAGAGGCCAGATGTTGAACAATAGATAAGATGACAGTGTATACAGCTGGAACAAAGTGTCTACGTCTCGAAGGCTTGGTTTAAGTTCATTAAAACCCTCTGCTCTCTTCTATAACATTCTTCTTTTATCACAAAATGCCATTGGTTAAGAGTCTGATTACATCATATATTGTCCCTTGAGTTCAACAAATGCATTTGTCAGCTTTGTAACCTGGGACTACTCAATCTCTAAAATAATTTCTTGTCATGTCTCCACATGTGGCATGCATATAAGTGTGTCCATGTTCTGATACCTATAACATGAAAATATGTGACCTTCCATGACGAGAGTTTGCAGTCATAACTAAATTAGAGACGAGATTGTCATCTCTGCTATTCCTGTTAATCTGGTACTTTTGCATAGGTCCTTAAAATAAGATTCGAACTTCCCCAGTTGGAGTAAAGAGGAGATGTGGCCAGAAAAAAGGAGGTGTGAAAGGCAACATAGAGGCTAGAGGATATAGAGAAGGAGGAAGGTGACATTGAGTCAAGAAATGTGGAAAAAGAGGAGGAAACAGATTCTTCCCTATCAAGAGAAGAGGAGCCATGTCATGTCCACACCCCAACTTTACTCAGTGAGGTCTGTGCTGGACTTCTAACCATCAGAAATATAAGACGACAAGTATGTGCTGTGTTAAGCTGCTGTGTTTATATAGGAGCATATAGGATATAGGATATACTCGATATAGGAGCATAAAAAACTAAACATTATATTAGATCACACTGAATACACATGGGGGAATGTCTAAAGGAATGCATACTTTGATATGACATTGAGTACAACATCTTTTTTTGGATGACGAAGGCCTTGTGGTTTCATCATTAAGAGCATGTTATTTGAGAGATGAATAAATAACGAAGATATTAAAGAACATGTAATTCATACTAAAACAAAACCAATGACCCCTCATGCTCTGTTCGGCTGCTGCAGCATATGAGTCATCTAGAAGGTGGCTTAACAGCATTCTGTATTGTTATACAAGTCTAAACTATTACGCAAAAGGATAACCCAGAGTGAGAGCAAGTCATTCCTGCTGTCTTCACCACCTGATCCTCTTCTCAGGTCTATAGTCTGTGTTTACAACATCTACATGTGGTTCTACTGTGCTATATAATTTTGTTACATGTAGTCATTCTTTTATTTCATCATTATATATGACTAATGACATCTTTATGTAACTATAAGTACACACAGTGATAGCAAGGTATGCTATACTCCAGTGTGTGGAATGATATCAAGCCAGTTATCCTATCCATCACCTTGAATATTTCCTATATTTACTTACCTTTCCTGTCTATGACTTTCTGATCTTTGGACATCATCTCCAGCCCTGATAAGCACACTTTAACTTTGTTTCTCTAAGTTGAATTCATATAAATGAGAATTGTATATTTTGACCTATGCCTGGATAATTTCACTGTTGTAATGTTCTCCATCCATGTTATCACAAAAGAAAAACTCCTTCTCCTTCTAGGTTTGTTACTACTACACAGTGAATAGATATCACTTTTCCTCCATCTGTTCATTCACTGATGACTCTTGGGAAGATACTATACTTTGGCTATTGTGAATTATGGTACATGAATTTGGGAGCAGACTTGACTTTTTAACCTAGTGATGTCAAGTCCTTTGGTTATATAGCCAGAGGTAGATGTGTTGACTCAGTATTGCCTTTTAAAATAGTTTGCCCTTTTGCTAACAAGTCTTTTAAGTATCCTTTGTGCCCTCCCAGGTCTTTAGCATAACCTAAGCTTTGTGATGTTTCTTGACCTAGTGCATTTTACGATGTATCTCATGGTGATGATAGAGGCCAACATTAAAGGGATACTTCAAAAGGCATTAGAGATGCTGTGGCCACGCCTTGTCCATCCTCACAGCTGTTCACCAGCCTTACCTACAACCTGAAAAGTTCTCCAAGACCTATTCATAGTCCACCCAGCATCACCAGGGAAGGACTATTAACCTGAATGGATTTATCCTCATTGCTGATAAGCACAGTAAAGAGAGCTGATTGCTCATTAGAAGCCCCTCGTGAACTACTTAAGAACATGGCTTTGCTGAGCTAAAAATGTAGAGTATGCTCACAAATACCAGTTTCCCACTTGAGCAAGAATGTCTGAGTCCTTATCACAGTCAACCATCTTCCGGACTCAAAGTGACCCTAAATGCAATTTGGCATTTGGACAGGACGATGAGAACTTTGCATGACTCAGTTAGAGAATAATTCAAAGCTGTTTCCTACTAAGCCACTTTGATCTATGTGGAGCCAAATACCTGGGTCTGTCACGTGATAAGCGACTACCCCAGACAGGGAGAAGAAGGGGAAGATTTTTGTAGAGATCTTAGTAGTTTCAATCATGGTTTCATTTATCAAATATCCACTAGACTTTATAGATGTGTTCTCCAACCCATGGGAACTGCTCCAGAGCATCCTGCCCCTGACACAAATAGATCCAGCAGTTCAACAGTTCAGCCAAGGGGTCTATAGCTGATCGGGATCCTAGGTAAATCTGATGAGGGACATCTAAGGACTACATTGGAAAAGGTTATTCAGTCAACTACATGAATAAGCAATAGTTTCTTGGCCTTAGAAGCCTTGCAACCCAGGAGACGAAGGCACCTCCGTGACATTTCGTGATAAGTGAAATGACTACAATGGAGGAAAAGATAATTCTTCAGGACATGGGATGTTGAAGGACATGGCCATGTTGCCAGAAAGAGAAGGATGAAGGGCTTTCTAGGCCATGCTATGAATATGAGAGGTCACAGAGTACATGAGAACAGTGTGTTCCACGTGATGTGAAGATGAAGGACACTGGTGAACGTGGGCAAGGCCGGTGAGAACCTAAGCAAACAAAATGGGTCTTGAGGAGCTGTGTAATTGCAGTTTTACTTTGTAAGGAGCAAGGACTTGGTAGAAATCATTAAAGAGGGTGTGGCAGATGTCTGGAAATATTGAGTACTATGGAGATGCTCCTTCAGTTAACTTCTCCCAAGGGCCCGTTGTCATGTCAAATTGCACTGGTAGCTTAGACTGGATAGCTTATAAAGAGTGGGAAATTCACGATCATGATGCTGGCTGGTCTGGATAGACTTCTGGCATCACAGGTCACACTTTCCAGCTGTGTGGCCATCAGTTGTAAGGGGCAAACAAGTTCCTCTAAAACTCTTTTATAAAGGGCACAAGAGCAGTCACGGGGGTGACACCCTTCATGTCTTAATCACTATCCATGACAACTCTTACTTAATATAATCACAATGAAAGGTGCCTTTCAACAAAGGAAGCTTAGAGAAATGCAAATATCCAGATACCTGCTGCATGCCCTTCTCAGGATGGACATTAGAAGATGGCCATCACAGCTAAGAATTGTTCGAGTAGTCTAGGCAATGCAAGTCCGATCTGACTGCAGGCAGAGGTGGGCACAGAGAAGCCTAAGTAAGGGGCTAATATCTATCGAGGTTTTTTTTTTTTGACAAAGCAACTGGAAATAACTTTATTTATTGCTATGAGCATGTGTGAACTTAATTAAGTTAGGCTCGTATTTCCAGTGCTTTTCCCTGCTCAGCTCACCGGAGTGTAGGCTTTTGCAACTGAGATTAAACGTAGGGCAAGGGTGTGAATGGAAAGCGCATACAAAGAGGCTTTTTCTGGTCTGGATATGATGGGCAACCCCGCACCAAGAGCAGGAGAATGAATGCACATGTTGAGCCTAACAGTGAAACTTAGGCAACAAAGGAAGAGCTTTTACTGGCCCAAGGAGGAGAGGACCAAGGCTGGCAGGTGTCCATCAAAGAAAGCAGTTAAAAGAGAAAGGCGGCGATTGGCCTTTCCTTTTTGTTCCAATGCTAGGGATTGAACTGGGGGCAGGGGCACAGTCTCATGAATGGTAGGCAAGTCCTTAACCTCGGAGACAGACTCCAGCTCAACCCTTTACAGTACAGCATAGATATAAACCCTCTCAAGTATCTCCATCATCTGGATTACCAAGAATGAAATTAGGAAGAACGTGGGTGAAGAGCCAGGGCTTAAAGGCATGCAGGGGGAGAAGGGTAATGGAAAGGAAAATGTAGAGGCTCAGAAAACAAGACGTAATGGGGGAACACAAAGCCAGCAGAGAGTGTGCAACAGAGGAATGCATGCGGAGACGATATAGACAAAGAGCTTTGTTTCTGTGACAGGCAAGTGACAGAAAGAAAAGAATAGGTTGGCTTCCATTGAAATTGCTATTATCTTATTCTAAATCGTTACATGCAGACTAAACAGAATAAACAGATGCGACTGGGGTTATTAGTTAAAAATATCTCAATTTAAAAGCAGTAATCATTTCTCCTGTGATGGTGAAAGCGGAGTTGGAGGGATAGACATGTCTAATGAAAAGGAGAGGGGAGACACAGAGGGAAAAGTAGACATGTATGTTGAACGCAGCACCTGGCAGTCCTTTTCCGTGCCTGGGGTGGCAACAATTGGGGATGGCAGGTGAGTGTGGTGGACAGGAAGAGTGATTTGACTTTTTTTAGTTGCATAGTCAAGTAGGCAGAGAAATCTAACAGATGGCTCTATCAGATGAGGGTGATCTTCAGTGGTGGATCTGAGCATCTCTTTTCAGAGCTGAAACAGACGGATAGCAATCTTCATTTCTGAGTATTCACAAGACAAATGAGCAGAGGCCAAGGAAACAGAGGAACTCAACCTTTCTAGCCCTTGAAAGCAACTATGCAGTTTCCGTCTTTCCTAGTCTCAAGTCTCAAGAATGAGTTGCCTTCAGGTGACTACTCAGGAAACTAGAATGGCCACTGGGTTCCCTTCTCTCAGAAATAGGGTGCGCCAGTTTCATTTCATGTTCTGCATGGCGCTTCAAGGGCAAGACTGTACATTGACACTGTATATGCACAAGACAGTATATCAATGACTGTAAAATCACAATGCAGCATGTGTTTCTATAAATACTCAGGGAGGGTCCCAGTAGATTGCCTCTGAAACAGAAAGCAAGGTTTTGTTGTCGGCAAAAGGCACAAGAGAACTGAAATTAGCGCTGATGGTCAGCAGAAGTGAAACTTAGTTTACCAGGTTAACTTGTTACAAGAGGAATGTATTATGTGTGGGGTTTAAAATTCGATTTAAGAATTATAGAAGTCATCAGTAACAAGATTTTGGCATTTATTAGTTTTTCAGAAGTCAGAAATGGTTACTATTCAGTAAGGAAATAAGTGATTTTAAGAAAATTTGCAGTGTTGATAATATTTCACTGGAGAAGACCTGTCCATCAGTAGATGGCTTTCAAATCCCACACAAATATCTGTACCCATCTCATTATATTTCTCATATTCATTTTGCATATATTATACAAAGTAGAATTGCAACGTGGTAAAGGCTACTTTTGAATGAAAATGTTCATATCATCTCTTTTTATCATGTTAATTCGATGTTTTTTTTAAGAAGCCATAAAAGTACAGAAAGATATTAATGCAATAAAATAAAATACAAGTTACAAAGGAATCAGTGTTTGCTAGATGCCTGAATGCAAAGAGAAGTGCTTTCAATAAATCAGAATCCTTTAGACTCCCACCCATTGTCTCTTATAAAGAAGCTAGTCTCCCTTCTGCTCTCCTCTGTGTCCTTTCTTCCTCACACACTGGCCTCTAAGCCAGGACAGTTTCATCATTGCAAATATCACTTACCTCCTAACAACAATTCCTGAAAATGGTGACCCCCGATATCCTTCTTTAGTAGAGATGTTTGATGCTATGGCTCAAAGGAGAACAGACTAGGAAGAGTGATTACTGTAATTCAAGAAATAGTGATGTTCTCCCAAGCCATAGACAGTATTTATAAAGAAGAGAAGTCGATTTAGACAGTGAATCTACAGTTGGAAAGTCTAAAGTCTGAGGACCAGCTCCTTTTGGTTTATAGGGCAGGCCTTCCTGAGGCACCCTAACCTGCTGGAGGTTACTGCTGTGGGAGGCAGAACCCAGTGCCTCTCTTGTTTTTATGAAGCCATTAACACCATCCAAGGGGACCCTTCCTCAAAGTCTCATCTAATCTCAACTGCCTCCAAGTGACCAACACTCTGTGAAGCTGAGGATCAAGTTTCTAATACACAGATTTGCAGCAACACCTTCAGACCATGACCTTGTTAAGTCATGATCTCTTTGGGGGAAGGGTTTATCTCACTAAGCTATGTCTCCACTGAGACAGAGTCAGTGCCTAGTGAACTGAGGGATCACGAATGCACACGGAAGTACCAGGGAGCGTGCAAGTACACGTGGGTAACGAGCAGAGAAGAAGCTAGATCTTAAAGTTAGTTTTCCTCTACTAAAAAGGAACAGCACAACACTGTCCCCATGCCTGAGCAGGGATCCAGGGAGAAAATGATGGAGAACTTTGTAGCAGAATATTTCTCCCACTACTTTGTATAAAGCTTGGCAATTGAGCTGTATGGAAGGTAGGCAGAGTAAGGAGTCGGGGGTCGGGGGGGGGGAGAGGAAGAGGAGGAGCTAGGAGCCAGAGGAAGAGAGAGATGTAGGAGCCATGGAAGACCACACATATATCGAGAGCAGTCCTGGGTAACAACGTATAGCATAAGGTTAAATATTGGGATGCACCTCTAATTGTGTGGGCATCTTGTTATTTGAGCATTACCAAACATATAAAGCCTTTGAATAATCTTTAAGCATTAGAGTCTCATTTCTACTGGATACCGAGTGGATGACGAGATGGTCTGGGCTCAGCCCAGCTTTGTGGAGACAGTGTGGCAGATTGGCAGAGACATCTCCCACACTGGGGTCTTGTGGGTGGCAGGGCTGGTCTCTCTGGCCACCTGAGCCAGTGGCCTGAATCAAGCAGCATCGAGAATACGCCTTTGTCACTCATGGCCTCAGGCCTAGCCTAGTCGGGAACATGGTGACTCTGTAACAAGACAAATCAGATGCTGCCACTTGAAATATCTCCCATAACAGAACTTTGTTGCCAAACCAATGCTTGAGTATACTTATTTGAAATCTTCCGTGGGGAGTTGATTCCCAGTGGCTGGTAATGTTTTCAGTTGTGACAGGAAAGGAGACAAACAAATAAGAATTATACGCGCATACACATGTACACCAACACAGGTACACTGACACACTTCTACACACATACACCAACACAGGTACACTGACACATGTACACCTACACACCTCTACACACGTACACCAACACAGGTACACTGACACACATACACCTACACACCTCTACACACATACACCAACACAGGTACACTGATACACATACACCTACGCACCTCTACACACATACACCGACACACGTACACACACCTCGACTAGCTCTTTTATCTCAAGTGCGTATCTTTGTCCCCTTCCTCCTCATTCCATACATTTGTCCTTTAGACCAAACATCCATGACAAAGTCAGAGCAGCTGTCTGGGGTTAGCTGCTACATGGCAGAGAGTTGTAAAACATTTTGTGGTGTTCACTGAGATTTCAGCCAATGGGACAGCACCGAGAAGCCAATTAGAGTAGCCAGAGAGAGTGTTTAAGCACAGATGACGGAAATGTAAACACTGACTTCATTGCACCAAGTGGTTAGAAATTGTTTGCTTGGTTTTTTTTTTTGTGAGAACCATCTGTAATTTGTAAAATCTTTTGACAAGCAGCATTACCTGCCACTAATCAAACAGAAAAGAAACAAAACAAAAAAAAAAAAATAAGGTAAAAATCCAAGAACCCAAGCAAGAAACCACACACAGAAATCCCACATCTTATCAACTGTGAACAACCTGCTTTTCTAAAATGATTCTCATGTGTTTTTGGACAGATTCTCCGTTGATCAGCTGCCTCTAAAGAAGCATGTTCTCTCTCCAGTCTGAAGACCTCAGCAGAGGGCCACGGAGATGGTTCAGTGGGGAAAGTGCTTGTGTGCAAGTGTGATGGGCTGAGTTCGGATCCCCAGTGTCCACAGCAAAACCAGACATGGCAGCACATGTCTGTACCGCTGATGCTCAGAGGTGCTCAGGAGGATCCAGGGGCTTGGCATCTGGTCAGCCAGCCTAGCTGAACTAGTGAGCAATAGGTTCAGTGAGAAACCCTGCCCCAAAACATAAGTTAGAAAGTGATAAAGGAATATACTCAACTTCAATCTTTGGCCTCCACGTATGGAGTCATGGGGAAGCACAGCTGAACACACACATACACACCACACACACACACACATACACACACATTTGTATTCTCCATATACACACATCTCAACAGAGAAAGTATTAGGCATCTAGATATGAGAAAGGATCAATTTATAAGCTACGAAACCCAATATTTTATGCACTAGCCGCCCTCACTTTTTCAGTATATCTAGTGTAGCTCTGACTTACAAGGAGACTGACGCCATTTGCTATACTATAAAACTGTAAATTATATCCTAATGTTCAGACATTTAAATTACACATCATGATTAAATGTCTGATGAAGAAATAATCCTTTAATAATGAGAAATGCACACAGGGATACTTAGACAAAATCTGTACAGGCCTTTTTCTCTGGCCCATCAGTTCATTATGAAAACTCTGTGCTATCAAACAACAACAGCAACAACTTGACAGGTGAGTAATCTACTCAGAGCTCAGATGAGGTCTGGATACATAGCATGTGGTCAAGAGTGATTTGTAAGAGGGGTTGTTATCTGATTCACTTCAGGCACATGTGGGAGAATAGATGGAGTTCTTAAGTGTTGGTGTGTTTATAAATCTCTCTGCAAGTCTCGAGCTGAGTTGTATTTCTCTATTTGCCCAAAGTGGTGTCTGTGTATGGGTAGAATATCTTCAGTGAGATTCGTGCCATCTCAGGCATTTTAGGATAAATGACACGGATCTGAATTTCAGTGGATGGTACAGGAAATTAAAGCAAAATTGGAAGAAGGGTGCACCGTGGTCATAGATTGAGCATATGCTCAATATGTTTAAGGTTCTAAATTCAAGTCACAGCATTGTGTACACACACACACACACACACACACACACACACACACAGTGAGGGGTCCTTTGTCTTGATAAGGAGTAAGTGTTGTCCAGGAGGATCCTCTGAGCCAAAATGGGACCATCTTCAGGAGTTCAACTGGGCCTGCTCACGAAAGGTCATCACAGCTGGGCTGGTTGACTCCTGAGGTTCCCCCATAGAAGGTGGGGGTGGAAGGATCATGTCCTCTTGAGTTTCTAGCCACTTCTCCCAATCAGTTTCATGAAATCTGTTGTAATTTCATGTGGTTTCAAAGGTCTCAAGGAGGAGCTGGAACATACATGCAGTACAAAAGGACTAGGGGAGGGGTCTGTATCTACACAGCCCTGGGACGGCCATCATCCATGTTGGGTACAGAGCTTCCAGTGTAGCTGCTTTAAGCTCACCCAGATGCCTGTCCCCTACCCCTCATCTGTGCTCTGTAAGTAACACAAATAAAGTCCCTGGTTCACTAGGGTGAACTTTGGCTTGTCATTGGAACCTCCTGAGGAGGGAGGGTGGGAGGTACCTCCTTAGGGGGGGAATTCTTACCGTTGCAGCCTAGCACTGAAGAGGAACACCAGGCATCTGTGGATGTTTAGGAGCATTTGTTGTTCAAATATTCCCTCTTTTTTCTCTCAATATGCCATCTCCTCAAGTAATTCCCTAGGCAACTCTCAGGCATAGGAAACAGGAGGGGAAAGAAGAAAACAAAAACCCAAGTCAAAAGATACAGAATTGACCCTGGTAATTACATCAGACATTCACATCGCTCTTATTTTATGCCAGATACTAACCCATTCAATACTCAGAACACTCCATGATGTTTCCCATTGCTCAGAGAAGGACACTGGGGCATAAATGTGTGCAACACAGAGGATAACTCTAATCCAGTGCCTCATTTACCTGCCCCTCAAAAGTAGAGAGAGGAAAAAGGGTTGGGACTAGGTAGCTTTCAACTTCCCTCCCATGGGTTCAAGTGTTTTAGTCTTACTGCCTTGTAAGTTGGAGATTCACCAGTGAAGAAGTAGCCCCTAGGTTGCTACCTATTGTACTCCACAAACTCCATAAATACTTACTATATGTCAGAATGTTCCATGTCAATTTACAGTAGAAATCTTCAGAACAAATGTAGTCCATATAAACAAAAAATACCAAACCCAATGGCTTTTTAAAATAGCCTATATTTTCCTGCAATGCACCCCCAAAAGGCCACTTCGTGACTTCAAACTCAACATCAAGATCACTCCTGTTTCAAACCACAGAAAAGATTACAGAAAAAAAAAAGTTTTGTTACTTTACTCAAAATTACAAAGTGTCCCCAGCGTATGGGACAGTCTGACAGAGAAAGAGAAGTAGAAGAATGAGAAAGAGGGAGAGGAAAAGGAGGAAGAAGGGGAAAAGGAGGAAGAAGAGGAAGAAGAGAAGGAGGAGGAGGAGGAGGTGGTGGCAGTACAGAGCAGAAACGAATTGAGACAACATCGCCTCTCAGCAACCGGAAGGAAAAACCCCACATATGCGCAGGCCACGAACATCCTACGAGTGTGGTTGCTCAGCAGAGAGAGCTGTCAGCTGCACTTAGACGAAAGCCAGGGGAGCTGCAGAGAGACTAG
Source organism: Grammomys surdaster (assembly GCF_004785775.1). Taxonomy (NCBI): domain Eukaryota; kingdom Metazoa; phylum Chordata; class Mammalia; order Rodentia; family Muridae; genus Grammomys; species Grammomys surdaster. Next base: position 8,681,070 of record NW_021604595.1, read on the forward strand.
CATAAGGACACAAGGGACTAGTTCCATCCCTGCCTGCCTACCCAGGAGAGATCAAAGTGACCAGTGGCACAAGATGGTCTGTCTATCCACTTCGGTTCTACCTTCAGGTGAGTGCCAGCCACTTGCTGTGGCTTGGGGTGAGGGTAGGGCTGGTGTGCACTCAGATTCTTACTTCCTGTGTTGGTGTCAGACATCCAGCCGTGTCTCCAGTTAACACCCCTTAGCAGTGGAGGGGAGGATTCAGCCTACCCTGGAGGCAGTTAGAGCTGGAGCAGACCTGCAGTTGCTGTTTCCAGGTCATGTAAGAGTCTGGTGATTTCTACTGTTTAAATTTTAGTGCTTCTTGGTGTGTACGGATAGGACTCCTCCCTTCCTGCTGTCTTCACAGAATTTACCCTGAAAGAGATAAAGCTCTTAGATTATTTCAGTCCTCTAAGCATAGATTACAGTCCTTTGTGTCTATGACATTTTTAGTCTCTTGGGAGGGGAAGGGGCAAGAAATTGTGACTGATAGAGTCCCGCCATATGTCGCCAGTAAGTGTATTCAACAGCTATCTAGAGAGTGCTCACAATTGCCAGCCATGTTTCCAATCAAAACCTTGACGGGAGCACGCTTATATTGCAGGAGAGGAGTAGACATTAATTACTACAAGGAAGGAAGATTTGCTTTCTTCTACACTTCAAAGCTCCTTTCCCGGATAGTCTGTGAATTAACTTGGCCTATTAGCCAGAGAAGACAAATTTAATTATATGTTCCATAAAACTAGAAGACCCAAAGCATCAGGCAGGTGACTGGGGCTCATGTATAATCCTTGACTGCAGGGAGGAATCTAGGGGTCTGGATTTCTAGCAGGTGCTGGGACAATAACATGGCCATGAAGAGAAAAGCCTGCGTGTGGCTTGATGCCTTGGAATCAGTAAGGCTCCATGAAGAGCACGCAGATGAAAACTGGGTAAAGAGGAGGGGTTCGGGTGGCAGTCAGGGGACAGAAGGATCAGCCACACAAAGCTCCGAGAAGAGAGCTCCACTGTCTAATGAAGAGAGCATAGAGAGTGGGAAAAGACAAGGTTGATCTGGAATGGGGAAAGGGGAAGGCGGCATTTAGGATGCTGTAGGCAGCAGTTCTCAATCCCCTTGGCGGGGTTCAAACATCCCTTTCACAGGGTCACACAGAATATCAGGTGTCTCACATATCAGATATTTACATTATGATTCATAGCAGTAGCAAAATTCCAGTTATGTAGTAGCAACAAAAACAATTTTATGGTTGGGGATCACCACAACATGAGAAACTGCATTAAAGGGTTGCAGCATCAGGAAGGCTGAGAACCATTGCTGTAGGCCATGTAGAGTATCTGTGTGGTACAGCCTCTTGTTCCTGCAGCCATGATGAACAAATTAAAACAAGCTCACCACAAGCACTAGAGATTGCATCAAAGGGTTGCAGGGAACAGGAAGGCAGCTTCTGGGGTCATGTGGTAGAATATTTAGCAGTCAAATTGTGTTGTAACAATGAGCCCTCCAATGATAAAAATGTACAGAGCAGTAATTGCCTAAACCATCAGCAGGTGACTTGTTATTATCAGGTACCACGTACTGCACTCAAGTTGGGTATGTCAGGCTTGGATCTGATTGGCAGTTGGCTCATTCAGTATCTCTCTGCACAGATGAACAATGTAATACAGGATGGTATAGTGACTGTGATCTAACCAGGGACAGGACTTTTTCAGCTCCACCAGAACGTGATGGGACAGGGTTGTATACATAGCCTATCACTGACAAATGTTATTCAGCCTGTGACTATTATCCAATGGCCAACTGCCCTTGACCTGAGGCATTTCGGTTTCGAGATCTCTCCTATCTATTCAAGGACTGCAGTCACGGGTAGGGGTGGGTGGTACTCATCACCCGTCTGATGTCATCCTGGAGAGAGACCACATGAACAGCCTCAGGAAAAGCTCATTGTGACATGCATGAGACATTTCTCCAAAAGGACACATTCCAATACAAATGTTACCTTTCCTTTGCTGATCTGTCTCCTCCACAAATCAGTGAAATTTCTAGAGTCTGAAACATAGCATTGTTTTACATGGTACAAGATGACAACTAGGGTCTTAATCTAGTTGAGTCACATAAAAATTTTTTTTGCCATTTCATTCTTTTGGTCTACTGATTTTAGTATAATAATTTTCAGTGTGTTTAGCATGGTCTGTTTGGTCTCATCAAAAAATGTACATGGCTACCTCTCTCTCTCTCTCTCTCTCTCTCTCTCTCTCTCTCTCTCTCTCT
>NW_021604595.1:8683369-8686526 GCF_004785775.1 Grammomys surdaster
CTCTCTCTCTCTCTCTCTCTCTCTCTCTCTCTCTCTCTCTCTCTCTGATGGGATAGATAAGTAGATTGACAAATGGATAGATAGATAATAGATTAGATAATACACTTACATCTGTGTGTGTGTGTGTGAGAGAGAGAGACAGTGAGAGACAGAGAGACAGAGAGTGATAGAGAGAGGGAGTGTGTAACTAAAAATAAATGCAACCTTATGATATATCTTTTCTTCTATGACTTGGTCTTTGGGTCAACATTGTTTCCAAGGGTTAGTTATGTTGATGCAGAGATTGTAAGGGATGTGATAGCTCAGCCGTGGAATTTGTAGCTAGGTAAAGGTCAGAGTTTTGCCTTTAGCCCCCAGCATGAGAGAGAGAGAGAGAAAAAGAGAGAATGAGAGAGAAGGGGGGAGGGCAGACACAGACAGACAGACAGACAGACAGACAGACAGACAGACAGAGACAAAGAAAGAGAGAGAGAAAGAGAGAGAAAGAGAGAGAGAGAGAGAGATTGATTTTGATTGACTGATGATTGTGTTGTGGTTAATGTTCACAGCAGCATTCTAGTGATGAACTCCTGACAGTCTATTGACTATGAAGTTACAGTGTTAAGCAACTGGCAAGTATTCAGGCTCTGAGATAGGATGTCAAGAAGGTACAATGACTCTCAAATTTCTCCCTCTCAGGCATAAAATACTGTCAGCAGAGATGTAAGGCTTAACCTGAAGATGGAGACAAGATTTAGTAGCCAAATGTAGCAGCACATCCGTTATCTTGTACTGGAGAGGGAGACAGCAGAGAGCTTGGTGGCCGCCTGAGCTACATAGTGATACCCTGTCGAGGAAAAGAGGGAAAGGGATAGGGGAGGGGAGGGAATGGAACACTTTAGGTAGACATCAGGAGTAGATGAATTAGAAGCTGGAAAGACAGGAAGGAAGGAGTTTTCAGAGGAAAGATGAGACCTAAAATGTGAGGAGGAAGAAGGGATAGATCAAGATACCCCGGAATGTGAGAAAGATAGAGCCTGCACCCTGCCCAACCTGTGCAGATTTGAGGAAATTACAGCGTTTGCTCTTTTTTTTCCTCATTCACTTCCTCATCACACAAAAACCATAACCCTCCAGTGAAGGGACCCATGTAAGTACCTCCCCTCCAAAGCCCAGGGCCCAGAACAGCAGATCAAGTCGGAAGTGCTGGTTGGTCCTTTGCTTGATGCTAGGGAGAGCCAGATCTCCTAAGGTGCTCATTTGGGAGTTTCCCATTGATGTGTTCTCTGCTGTTGCCTATCCCTGCTGCCAATGGGGCTGTTCTGCTATCACGCCTTCATCCAACCGTATGGCCTGTGAACCTCTAATAACCTTCTGACTACTTTCCATGACTCTGAATTCCCCACCCACAGCCTCATTTGCAGTGAGAGGAAACATGAAGAGGAAGCGAGACTGTGGGTGGCTCTGTGTGGCCCTGGGAAGCAGAGTGGTAAGCCAGAGTCTGGGGTCACAACGAGGGATACAGCTTCAGCAAGTCATAGTTATGGACTGACCAGAAGCTGTGGCTCACTGCTGCTGCCCGGCATCATGAGAGCGGATCCAAACACATGGAGACAGGTGTAGCATCCACACTCCGAACCCCAAGGGTGGTTCCTACTGAGTGTGTATCACCTTTAGACCATCAGGAAAGTCTTAATTTGAGCCTTTGTAAATTGAAGACCATCTTATATATATGCAGTGTGGGCATGGGGAGAGAGGGGTTTGCTTTAGTGTAGGGCTCAAGCCAGTAGGATGCTGCATTTCAAGTCCTAGGTCCTCATGCTTAAGAAAGAAAAACAACTGACTGGATGAGCCCCTCCAACACCCCTATATTATGGATAGCCATCTTAACATATTCACAATCTAATGATTTAAAGGAAAAGCTTACAAGTATCTCCAGAGTAATTGTTATCAATGGAGCTTTGGCCTACCCAAGTTAATGTATAAGATGATCGGTCTCAGATACTAACCTGCTTTTCAGAAACTTGGTAATTATTTTCACAATTGTTGAGGGCCTAGTATGATTCAAGTAATGTTCTACGTCCTGGGAATTCATCATGATGTTGGCAGATAAGCCCCATCCCTCAAGCAGATCATATATGGAGGCAGAATAGAAAGTCCAAGAAAAAGTAATTGAAGTATTTATGGTAAATTTCATACCTCCAGCAGTACTGTGAGTTCAGCTAATATCAATCAAATTTAAAATTTCCCTGTCAAAACAGATTGGAATATATTAAGAAAAGAAGCAAAGATTTTTTTTTAACCTTATAGACTTTATTATCTATCAAGGACAACAGATCTAAGGGACATGATGATGGGAAACACTTTCTAACATCTAAATACAGCATGGTGACCACTACATAGCTTTCAGTGGTACTGGAACACATAACTCAGCTGCCAGGGACCATGGGAGTGAACAAATTACGTGCACTTGTATTCAAATTAAAATGGCAGAGTCATCTGTGCACACTTATTTCATGGTCTTCATGTCTCTCTTTTTTTTTTGGACACAGAGATTTCCCCCAATTGGCATAGTAAGCTCATTTGGAAAGGACAGCAAGATCTAGGGATAGACCCCACTGGTGGGTAGGTAGGACAGTATACAGGTAACCTTGGACTTGCAGTGATCCTCCTGCCTTGGCCTCACTAGTGATGAAATTATGATTGTGTGTCAGCACACCTGGTCGGCAACCTCTTCTTAATCTTCTCAGATGGCAAATAGCCTGCTGTGGTGGAGTGTGTCTACAGTCTCATCCCTGGGGAGGCGGAGACAGGAGGGCCTCAGCTGGGAGGTTGAACTTGAATATGTAGTGAAACCTTGCTTCAAAACATCAAAAGCAAAATAAAGTGCCTCCATGAGCATCTAGCCTGAATGCACACCAGCACAGAGTACTCCCCTCCTCATATCGCAGCACTGAGTCCTCCCTACATGCCAGCACTGAGTCCCCTCACATCCCAGAACTGAGTCCTTCCTACATCCCAGAACTGAGTCCTCCCTACATGCCAGCACTGAGTCCCCTCACATGCCAGCACTGAGTCCTTCCTACATCCCAGAACTGAGTCCCCTCACATCCCAGAACTGAGTCCTTCCTACATCCCAGAACTGAGTCCTCCCTACATGCCAGCACTGAGTCCCCCC
>NW_021604595.1:8686536-8699561 GCF_004785775.1 Grammomys surdaster
CCCCACATCCCAGAACTGAGTCCCCTCACATCCCAGAACTGAGTCCTTCCTACATCCAAGAACTGAGTCCTCCCTACATCCCAGTACTGAATCCTCTCCACATCCCAGCACTGAGTTCCCCCCACATCCCAGAACTGAGTCCCCACTACATCCCAGTGTCACTATGGGCTGTTTTCTGCTGCTGACCATCCTGCCATTCAGAAAGCCACTGGCTTCCCCTTCTTTAGGGTGCTGTTCTAGATAGGAGGCAGAAAGTCCTTCCTTTCCTGGCATTTGGGGACACACAGAGCTCACAGCTGGCTTTTAGGGACAATGGTAAACTAAGATCAACAGCTCTCCGAAAGCCTGCTAGCTTATGTCTCTCAGAGGCGTGCAAACATGACAGCCAACCATGTCCCCACAGGAGGCCTGAGCATGTCTCACCAAGGCTCCTGCAGCTCCAGAGGAAGGCGCTTTTCTCTATAAAGGGCACTGTGAATTTTCTTCCCCTAGTGAAAGCGCCCTGTGGCTGAGAAAAAACACTTGGTGCTTATTTCTTCTGCTGCCTCATCTGTTCTCGTGGCCTGTTTTCCTTTTGTTTCCCCAGATCCAGCCGTAAATATCATTTTGAAAGGAAATATCAAATTCTCAAAAAACAAAGGCAAGGAAGGCAAGAAGGTATGAACAATTCTAATGCGTGAATATTTCTACACGTATATTAAAAATAAAAATCAGCACTCTCAGACATATAAAGAAAAACTCACTATATTCTGTTAGAGACATAAACCTAGTCTAGACCTGATCTTTTAGTGAAAAAAAAAAATCCTCCTTTTGAAATGGTTTTTGTGGTCTAGCCAGGACCTTGAGTATCGATGTCCCTTTTGCCCCACAGTTACCAGGGGCCACCAGCTTCACCCCATCCTGCACTATCTCCTCAGCCTTCACATCTCAAACTCGGTTCTAGGCCCACTAGGAACACAGGATAAATGTGTACGTCTCTAATCTCTTCCCTTTGCCAGCTAACCATTGAGACATGGCTTCCACTCCAACCAACCACAGTGGGACTGGAGGTAACAAGGTATTCATTGTGCCACTGAGAAGGTGGAACCCGCAGGGGGTGAGGATTATCTGAGGGAATTAGGTCACTGGAGGCATGTTGTTAAAGGGAGATGGGAACCCCAGGCATTCCTTTTGTTCCCTGACCATGAGGTTGGTGATTTTCCTTGCCACATGCTCTCACTATTAGATGCAGCTTTGTCATGGGCCCAAAGCATCAGAGCCACTAAGCAAGGGCAGTGCTGGCTACTTTTCTGATTGCTGTGGCAGAATACTTAACAAAAGCTTCTTATGGCTCAAGAGATGATGCAGGCCATCAAGGCAAAGGAGGTTTGGCACCAAATGTGTCTCTAGTAGAGGCCGCAGGGGCATGATGTGGCTGGTCACATTGCATCTGTAGTCAAGAACCAGAGAATTGAATGCTGATCTCAGTTGGCTTCCTCTTGTTCTCCCTTTCTGTTCAGTCTTGTACCTCAGTCCACAGGATGTGTCACCTACATTCAGGTTGTGTCTTTTCTCCTTAGCTAAATGCAGAAAAGACTCTCACAGGCAGACTCAAAGATGTATCACAGGGAGACTCAAAGACATATCACAGGCGCTCACACATACAAAGATATATCACAGGCCCACGTAAAAATGTATCATGGGCACAAGCTAAGATATATCACAGGCATACACTAAGATATATTACAGCCAAACAAAATGCTATATCATAGGCACATGCTAAGATATATCACAGTCACAAATGAAGATATATCATAAGCACATGCTAGATGTATCACAGGTGTATCATCCTAAGATATGTTACAAGCACACACAAAGATATGCCTTGTAGGTGATTCTAAATCCAGTCAAGTTGCCAGTGAAGATTAACCATCACAAGAACTGAAAATTCTGAAACCTGAGTCAAAATAAATCTTTTTTTTTCTTCTTTTTGGTTGGATGTCTGAAGCCTTTTGTTACTGTGATGGGAAGTCTGAGTGGTGCTTCATCCCAAGGTTTCAGTGAGGACTGGGAAGACTATAGGGTGTGAACTGCACACTGGCACACTTCAGAGTGGACGTTTAGTAAAGAAATCATGATGATGATGAACTGCTAATCATCTCCAATATGTAACCTCTACTCTCAAGAATCTCTCCCATTTGAGTGGTGCAGAGAACACATCCTGATGAGACAAGGTCACATTTAAGACATACCTAAGTACTCTGCTAAGCGTGAGAAGCTAAACTGAAGACGCCCTATACAGTGTGATTCCAAATACGGGGCATTCTGGGAAAGGTGAACCCACAGAGAGATGAAAGCTCATTGGATGATAATGGCTAGTGAGGAGAAGAAGGATGAGGGGGACACAGGATTTTAGAACACTGCAGTGGTTTCATATGACGCTACAAATGTGGATGCTTGATGTTCTACACCTATACAAACCAGAGTCCCCAACACTGAGTGTAAACTAATTATTTATTGATATAGGTCTATCAGTCTAACCAATGCACAGCTGTGGTGCGGGATGCTGACAGTGGGGAAGCTATGAAGCAGTAGGGCAGAAACACATGGGCATCTCTCTGCTTCTCTTGCAAGTTTGCTCTTAGTCCCAGACTTCTATTATGAATAATTTTTATTTTTAAAGAGCTAAGCAGCCTCTTTGGCATTCTCAACTGGGGCAAGAACATATGCAGTCAGGACTTAGAACTCATGCTTGGTTCCCTCTTGTCCTACCTGGTTTTGTTTGATGGGCTGTTCGGTTATTGTTTATTATCTGTTTGTGTCAATGAGACAGAAGCTAGAAGCATCCGAGAAGAAGAACATCAATTTCAGAAAACACTCACACTCGATTCAACTGTGGGCAAGCCTATGGCTCTCTTCATTGATGATTGCTGTAGAAGGCTCCAGCTCACTGCAGGCAGTGCTACCTCAGCACGGGTGCTCCTGAGTACTATAAGAAAGCAGGCTGAGCAAGCAGTGACCATTGGCTCCTGCCTCCAGGATCATGCCGTGTTTAAGTTCCTGCCCTGACTTTTCTTGGTGATGGAGTGGGATGTAAATGTGTAAGCAGGAATGAACCCTTTCCTCTCCAAGTTGCTTTTGGTCCTTATGTTTTATGGCAGCAATAGAAATCCTAACTAAGCCATCTCTACCCAGAAAGACCCTTGGAAAACAGCTGCAAGGCTGTATCCCTTGCTGATTCAGGTCTATCTCCAGTTCACCTTGCCATGGCAACCTCCTATCACAGTGCCCTTGTCACCCCATTGCACACTCCTCTTGTAACCTATCTTTCCCAGCAGGGAACACAGTAAGCCCCTGCGGTCTGTTTCCTCTGGGCTGTCAGCTCCATGGCTATAGAGCCCTAACCTCCGCTCTTTCCTGTATCAACATATAGGAGGTGCTCAAATGAATGAAGGAGCAAGTTAGTGAGTGGGTGTCAGAAACTAGGTCTCTGAGACACAGAAGAGAGCTCTCTGGTCAAAAGAAACGGTCCAAGGTGTCTGTGCTACCATAAGATGCAGAGAGGAAAGATAAAGAAAGGGAATTGTTTGTTTGTTTGTTTGTTATTTGTCTGTCTGTTTGTTTTTTCTGAGTAGCATAGCAGGGTGACTTGACCCTAGCATTCCTCAACCTGGTATGGGCTTCTTCCTTTAGAAACTATGGGCGTAAAATGCAGATGCCAACGTGCGTCAGTAGGATCCTCGTAAATTACACGTTTGTGCTTCACTCTGGAATAGTATCCTACTGTTAAAAGCAATAGAGGACTGGGGTATGAAGGGTTTAATGCCAAGTTTAAGTCATCAAACCCAGTGAACCCCCAGTATGATGCCAGTTTCTTTTTAGATTTATTTATTTTATGGGTCTGAGACTTTTGCCTGTGTTTATTTATCTGCACCATTTATGCGTCTGGTGCCTGTGGAGGTCAGAAGAGGGAGTTCCAAGAACTGGAATCGTGGATAGTTGTGTGGTCCTTGTGTACTGGAACCAGACTTGGGTCTGCTATAGGAACAAGTGCTCTGACCCACTGAGCCATCTCTCCAGCCCCCTCGAGGCCAGTTACTTTTTAATAATCTGTCACTATATGCAACAAAAGTCTAACAAAATGTAGACCCAGAAATCTTTAAAAGTAGGACAGGATTACTATGCAGGCTGATTTTATGCAGCAGGCCTGGTCAATATTCTAAAATTTTCAAGTGAATTTGTTATTTGCATTATGAACCGCAGATTCAGGCGTCCTTTACTATTGTATTGACATGTGTGTATATTGGCACACATACTTACGTGCATCTGAGAATCTGTGATTGGGGGGAATGGAGAAGTATTAAATTCTTGTGCTTTCTTAGCCTCCATTCTATTGCTGTGATCATCACAGCCAAAGCAACTCTTATAAAAGAGAGCATTCCATTGGCGGCTTGCTTATAGTTATAGAGGGCTAGTCTGTTATCACCATGGACGGAACAACGGAAGTAAGGAAGGCAGGATGCTGTAGAAGTAGCTGAGAACTACATCCTGATCTGCAGGCAGGCAGGCATGTGTGTGTGTGTGTGTGTGTGTGTGTGTGTCTGTAAGGGCCATATGGAGGAAGAGAAGGAGAAAGAGAGAAAGACAGAGAAAGAGAGGGGGTTCTAGACCTAACATGGACTTTTGAAAACTCAAACCCCACTCCCAGTGACACAGTTCCCACAACAAGGCCACACCTACTCCATAAACTGGGAACCAAACAGTCAAATATATGAGGCTATAGGGGCCATTACTATTCAAACCACTGCACATGTTAAGAACTGTTAAAACCTTGTAGTAAACCTCAGATCTTTATTGTTTGCTTCTCTTGTTCATTTGGTAACCAATAATTGCCAAAATAGAGCAGAAAGTGAAAACATTTTCTAAGCTACACAAGAAGCAGCATCGTGCCTTCTGTCTGAGGAGACCCCTTTTCTTTGCAGCATGGGAGCAGTCAGGAAGCAAATGACAGCAGTGTACATTGAGACATGGTGGCTGAGGCTCAGGAGAGGACAGAGCCACGGGAGCTGGGGTAACTGCTGGTGCGGTTAAGGAAGCCACAGCTGCCACATAATGCACCCCTGCCACACCGCTGCCATGCTCCCTGGAGTAAGTCAGTCTCTCATCTGCAGAGGATGTGACAAGTCCTATCACACTGGGAGGTTTCGAATATGAGTTAATATACAAGCACGCGAAAAGCACCTCCAACTATTTCTGAGACGTTAAGATGCTGGTTTTATATTACCTTGTAGCAGCAAGCAAAGACCTGTCAATGCTGTTTAATACACGAGAAGGAGCTAGGCTGGGGATGTGGCTTAGTCAGTAGAATGCTAGCCTACCATTCTCAAGACCCCACCCCACCACCCAGATTCAGTTGCCCAAAAGCATATAAACCAAGCGTGGTGATATGAGCCTGCAACCCTAACACTCAGGAGGTGGAGGCAGGAGGATCGGGAATTCAAAGTCATTCTCAGTTATATAGTAAGTTTCAGGCCAACCAGGGATACAAGAAAGAGATATAAGTATTTGACAGGGGGGGAGGGAGGGGTAGAGGGAAGGAGAAGGAGGTGGAGAGAGGGGGGGAGGAGGAAGAGAGACAGAGAGAACATTTAGTTCAACTCAGCTCAGCCTCAGTAAACAAAGACATGTGATGTCTGAACACGTAGAATAGAGAAGGGGCTCTTAAAGAGGTTTCGTTCTCATACAGACCAACTTGTGGATCAGCCACTGGTCAGCAAGCATGTCCTGGGTCTCTGCAGTGTTCTGAACACTTGTGAGCCCAACACAGACACGATGCCCACCGGCATCAACTGTTTCAAATGGAGTCTAGTTGGAAAGCTACTGGGTTCATTTGCCAGTGTTGGCATGTACCCAGGTTGTCGTTTCTGTTGTAGGGTTCATGAATAAAGAGAAAGATTTGGTCTAGTAGACTTTCAACATTCACAGCTCTTTTAAAAACTTTGTATCTATTAAGTGTGTCTATTCTCTCAACAACACATGTACACATGCCGTAACATGTGAATGGAAGTCAGAGAACAACTTTTGGGTGTCAGTTTTCTCCTTTTACCATTTGAGGTTTGGGGCTCGAACCCAGCTCGTTGGGTGTAGAGCTAAGTGCTTCTGCCAACTGAGCCATGTGAGCAGCCCTCAACGCTAAACAACCCTTGTGTGCTAATGAAGGATCATGAGAATAAAATGTATTGCTCAATTATGTTCATTATCTATAAATCGGACAGATCTTCATTGCTTTGTCCTTCTTGAATTTAGACTTCTGGCTCACCTTCATCCCTATCTGTCTCTCCCTCTCAAAGTGCAAGCAATTCACTGAGGACCAATGACCAGAGGAGAAGAGCTTAGTGCCAGGCTGCCCATGAAACCATTACACTCATGGCTTCCCCTTGGCTAACACCTTGCCTGTCTCACTCACCAAAAGACTTGGGAATACACTCCCCCCACTCCCCGAGAGTCAGCAGTTACTGCCTCTGACCACACTTGGGAAAAGCCCTTGGAGAAGCCAAGCTGAGGAGCTTCCTGAACTACTGAGAATTCTGACAGAGATACCAAACTCCCACCACTCTGTGGGGTTCATATGCAGATGATGCCAAAAGAGCTAGTAGCTACGTTACAGAATTCTAGTGAGTCATTTGTTCAGTGGGTGTCATCCACACTTCAAATCACATTGCCATAGATGGAGCTGAGAGTCTGGCCTTCTGGGGAGAGCTAAAACTCAGACTGGAATCATCATAAGCATTTTCCACGGGAAACCCTCAAGGAGAAGCAGAGCGACTTGCTAATTGTAGTTTACTCTAAATCTAACGACAATGTAGACAGTGTAGCATTTATGAAGAAAGATCAGAAGGTTTGAAAGCCAGTCATTGGTGGTGGAGTCTCTGAATATGGGAGACATGGTGGGCTCCTTCAGCAAGGAGATCCGTTCAATTGCCTTTCTCTGTGATGCTTTCTAACAGTAAAAATTGTTAAAAACATATTTGTGCTGGCTGTATATTTCAAAAGTTCAACCTTATAATCACTTTCACAGGCGCCCCACACTGCCCTGCCTAGATTTCCAACATTCTCTCTCCATGCAGTGTGATTACAATAGAAAGGAATGCTATTCTTCTCAGGCCACAGGGAAGGATTGGTCTTCCTTTGTCTCAGAAAATAAATCACTGCTTGTGTCAGAGACCTTGACCTAAATCTTAATTAATGTCCGTGGACTCTTTAGATCACTGTGTCCAACTTAACCAGATGGTCCCAAGAGGAATAATTAAGTGGCAGCAGAAAGGAAAAGGCCTATATTTTGATTGATCATTTATGGAGTGTATTGCAACGCCCATTCTGCTTATAATATAGCTTTATTAATTTGCCTCTTGAGCTAATCCTTTCTTCTTAATGTTAAGGAGAGTGAAAATTGCGTTTCTATTTTACACTTAAGTTAATCTTGGCTCTAATACAAATCATCAATTTAGCCAAAACATTGACTTAGCATTGCATGGTGACTCCTGTCTGCAATCCCTGTACTTCCAAATTTGACTCGGGAGGACTTCTGCAAGTTCAGGTCTAGCCTGGGCTACATATTGAATTCTAGGCCATGTAAAACAAGAGTGAGACAAGAAAACAAAAATAATAACTGCAACATTAGTATATTAATTATTATATTATATATTATATGATTAATTATATTAGCATATGTTCAGCTCGCTAACCCCCCCCCATTGCTATATTGAATTTTCACAGTGGACCTAGAGATTGTTGACTGTATTCTTCTCTTTACTGATAATGAAACCAAGGAGACTGCTGTGGGAAACCATTTAGGTAAAACTTTGGGCAGCTGATCAAACGATGTAGGTGTGACCAGGACCTCCCAGAGCTTCTGGCTAAGGATTTGTTCAAAGAGTTCAGCCAATGACAAGCTAATCTCTTTGCCAAGGTCTGGGCATCATTTATATTTTTGATGTGAAGACACTGGTTTTCTTAAGACTAACTCCCTTTTATTTCAAGGCAAGGGAGTCTTCCTTTTTATTGCTGTGTCTGACATTTTACCTCTACCCCCAATATTAGACAACAATTAACCTGTGTGAAAAACTTCCATGTGCGTGAAATGACCCTTGGAGACTGCCAGCGTTTCTTCATAAGTTCTACACCATTTCCCCATCCCTTTTTGTCACTGGGTATGGTGAAGATGTCCTCTCAAATACCCATCTTCCATGGATTTCCTCAATTTTACTTTATCAGAACTGGACTAGCAGGGATGGATTTGACCCCATGGCTGTCAATCACTGAAAGCTCCTGGACTTTCAGTTCAAAGACGTGCTTTATAGCACGAATGAGCTCTGCTTTTCTGGAAGAGAGAATTTCAAGGAGCAGACGGAGCTGAAGGCATCTGTCTTTCCTCATCCCCACTGTCTACTACTCAGACAGCCTGGTCTCTCGCAAGTTTGTCTCTTACTACAATATCATCATTGTCATCTCCTAGTATGGGTCTTCACAGACAGACTTGCAGCAGGACTAGTTTCCCTTAGGAAAAAAAATGCAAGAATAGGTCTGTGGGGACTGAGATCATTTGGTTTTACTCCGTGGAAATAGGGTATATCTTTATTAATCAGAAGGCTTAATCTGATTAATTAATCAGAGGTAGGAGGGAAGTTGAGGTTCTGTAGACTGAACTTTTGAGGTAAGAAAGTGTGCCCAACTGTGAGTAGGTAATAGATTTGGTCACCAAAACCTGCTCCTTCTAAACATCCAGCTTACCTCCTACCGTTCCTTGAAGCCCCTCTAAGCTGGGAACAGAAGTCAAGAGACAGGAAATTCAGGAATTTCTTTTGTTACGGGAAGAATCGGCCATAATAGATATCATTGCAAAATAAATAATCTGGGATTGAAAGGAGTTTCATACTATATCTATCCCTTTTCTTCAAAGCTATTTCCATTTCTCAGGGACATTCTATTGGTCAGTGATATTCAGTGAGGAGGTGGAAGGGATTGACATAATAATAGGCCATTTGGTGCTCTGCATGTTTAAGCAAATATGCTTTCTCTGACTCCCAGCCATCCTGTGAGGGAGGTAGCGTCCCTACAGCTTTAGAGTATACATAGGGGTTAAAACTCATCCATTCTGCCTGGGTTCATATACTGGTTAGGCCAAAGGCCTGTGTGTAGTTTCTTAACCTCTTCATGAATTAGCTTTCTCACCTTTAAATAATAATAATGCCATCATTATTTTACATCACTTTATAGAGTAATGCCATACACATGTGGGAAGATACACCCTGAGGTACAGTGACTGGTAGAAAAAATGCTGGCTTCAGCGTGCAGTCACGCTCACAGTTAAGTCCTGCTATATCAAAAGGACTCATTCTAGGATCCGCACAGGGAGGAGACCTGGCATCCTCTACCGGAAGTCCTGTCCCAAAGAAGCATGCAGGATGCACATGCCTCTTCCAACAATGACTTATGTAGGATATGGAATGCTGGCTACCTGGGGAGCTCATGAGAGACTCAGAGTATTGATTGGGGCTGGTCATTTAGACACTCTCTGTCTTAAACACCACAATCCCAGTCTCCTGGGAAAAAAGCAGGGTTTTGGTATAAAACACACCGTGCACATAGCTGAGTCTGTATGGAATGGCGGGAGTCTTCTATGAGTCTCCAGATGTAAGCCACGGGCCAACCTTACAAGCAGGGCTTCCTGAGGACAGTGGTTTCAGGTCTGTGTGTTCATGCTTTTCTGCACATTGCCTCACTGGATTGTTGGGAAATTAGATGAGTGTGCATCCTTATGACACTACCTTATACTTGAGAAACTCTAAAACTTTTCAAGTCATTACTAGTAAATACAACACAAACAAGGAGACTTAAAATTGCCATAGGGAGGACACAGTTAATTAGAATTTGAATTCTAATCTGTCTGACTAAAAACCACCCATCTACGCATCAGTTCACTCCACTCTAACAAGAACAAAATGGCCTCCTTCTTCAAACCACCACAGAATAGAGTTGGTCGCTCACTCCTCTCTCAGGCTTTCAGTGGAAGGAGATTTTAAATATGCGTGATGCTGTTGAGTGCATAGCTTTCTCGAGCTATAAGCAATATCACACTATGGTGCAGAGTCTTCATTGGTTAAACCTATTCAGAGTGTGTCCCAGATTGATTTCTTTTTGCTCTGATAACATCATGGCCTAAAGCAACTTGGGGAGGAAAGGCTTTACTTGGCTTACACTTCCAGGTACAATCCATCATTGAGGGATGTCTGGGAAAGAACTAGAGCAAAACGCTTGATGGGATGCTGCTTACTGGCTTGCCTACTAGCTCCTGCTCAGCCAGCTTTCTTATACAACCCAGGACCACCTGTCCAAGTGTGGTATCACACACATCAATCAACAGCAAGAAAATATCCCATAGACATGTCTGCAGCCTGTCTGATCCAGGTAATCTTCCAATTAAGACTCCCTCCGATGACTCTAGGCTGTGTCAAGTTGACAGCTGAAGCTAATGAGAAGAGAAAAGATCTATGGGCCACAATTTTACTGAATCAAGAAAGCATATTTTGTACTGTACCATATTTCCTGCTCAATTAGTGATACTTTCTTGATGCTCCTTATTTTTCAGGATATGTATCCTAGATGCCCCAAGAATTTCTATCAGTAAGATCTAGATAGTAGATCTTTCTGTGATAATAAGAAATCGTTCAGCTATAAAACATTTTAGACTTAAAAATTCCTTCTTCACCCCTGCCCCTGTGGAAGCCATGATTAATTTCACTTATTATGGGATGGCTTCTGTCTCATCTTTCTCCATGTTTGAGGGCAGCAGAAGTACCTGTGTTAGTCAGGATTCTCTAGAAAAACAGAACAGATAGAATTAATCACCTTCCCTCCCCCGCCTCTCTCTATATATTGGGATACACACATGCATACACACACACACACACACTCAGAGAGAGAGAGAAAGACAGAGAGAGAGAGAGAGAGAGAGAGAGAGAGAGAGAGAGAGAGAGAGAGAGAGAGAGAGGATTTACTAGAATGACTTAAAAGGTGTGGTCCAACAATGGCTATCCACCAATGGAAAACCAAGAAATCAGTAGCTGTTCAGTCCATAGGGGTACATGTCTCAGCTTGTCTTCAGTACACGCCAGAATCCCAAAGAAGTGTGTTCCATAGCCAGTGAAGCAGTGGACTTGCTAATAAGAGGGAGGGCAAGCAGGCAAAGAGAGAATTTCCTTTATATAAGCTACCACAGGAAGGTGTGGCCCAGATTAAAGGTGGATCTCCCTACCTCAAAAGATCAGGATTAAAAGTGGGTTTTCCCACTTCAGACAACTAAATTAAGAAAAAGTCTTCATAGGTGTGCCCAGGTGCTTGGGTTTCAGTTAATTCTAGATATAGTCAAATTGACAATAGCAAGAATAGCCACCACAGTACCCAACGGCTATCTCAAATATACTCTAGGCAACTGTGGTGCCAGTCAGCCTGGCTGTTCTACAGAAATGCCTTCATTAAAATGATCACAGTGAATTGAGAAAGAACTTTTGGTACAAAGACTAGGAAGTTAGAAAGAGGGAAAAGGTTTTAAGAATCCCTTAGAACGGAAGTTCACACTTTTCTGAAAGTTACTTCATTAACGGATCATTGCTTTCTGGTCGCAGGATATGATAAAGCAACTTCAGATTAATCACTTATTTTAATGTTACCATTGTTAATCACTATGCATCTATGTTTTTAATAAGCAAAGATTTTGTAAACCTCTTAGTCATTTTTATTTTCTTAGGATCTAGATTTATACATGGCGGATGTTCAGTAAAAATCAGTTCCATTAACACACATAAGCCTCAAAGCATTCATCTTTGGGTTCTGTGGTGGATGATATCCCAGGTGAACAGGTGTCTATTTCCTGGATAGCAATAGTCAGCCCAGAACCAGATATTGACACCTACATAAATCCCTTCCTTGGGTAAGAAAAGCATGGTGGTATGAATGAGAATGGCCCATACATTTGAGTGCTTACTCACCTGTAAAGTTGTTTGGGAAGAATTAGGAGGCGTGGTTTTGTTGGAGGAGCTTGTATCACTGGAAATGCGCTTTCAAAAATTCTCTACAGGTACAGTGTCACTTTACTACTGCCTGTGGATGTAAAGCTCTCAGATATTGCTCCTGTGCCGTGCCTAACTGCTTCCTATCATGATGATCATGGACCAACCCTCTAAAACTGTGAACGATCTTCAAATAAATGCTTTCTCTCATTAGAGTTGCCTTGATCATGATGCCTTTTCAGAGGAGTAGAACTAAGACAAAAAGTAAACAAAGGAATTGAATTTTCACAAAATAATGTGAATGGAATGGTCCAATATATAATTAGAATGAATACATGCATTTGAACTCATGGGATATGGTGGTTAAAGTACTGGTTGCTCATATCTGGGCCCATGGGTGCTCCTGAATGATTTAAGATGTATCAAGTCAAAATAAGATGGAAAACACATCAGAAGCGGAGAAAAAGAGAGAAATAAGAGTTGAAAATGAAATGATGCTGGTGTTAATTCCAAGTACTCTAGAAGAGAGTCACAGATTTATTTTTGGAGGCCAGAAGTACATGATCCAGGTGCCACTGTGGTTGAGGTCCTGCTCCTGGGTAGTAGGTGTTACCTTCTTGTGGTTGTACTCTCGTATCTTAAAACCATAACAAAACAGATGAGAGATCTCTATTTTAGTCTTGTGATCAAGAAACAAACCCATTCATGAGGATTCTAGACTGATGATGTAACACTTCACAAAGGCCCCACTGTAACACCAGTATGTTAGTGGGTAGGCTTCAGTGCATGAATTTGAGAGCTCTGGTCTATTAAAGCCAGTGCAATGCAGTTCATTGAGATTTAGTTTTCTTAATGTGCTTCCCAAATATTCCCTGGGTAACTCTGCCTTTGCTTGGGTTGATTTTTATCTAGTATACTAGGCTTAGAATACATGTGTATGCACACACACACACACACACACACACACACACACATACA
>NW_021604595.1:8699961-8705185 GCF_004785775.1 Grammomys surdaster
CAGTCCACTCTAACCACCAATGGTCTGGCCTGTCATATGTTATAACTCTTTTCCCTGAGTGGGTGTGCTAAAACAATCTACTCCCAAAGAGTGGGAACTGGCAGAATGGTGCTTTGAAAGAAAAAAAAATAAAAGCTCATAGATCTAGTATTGCACAGCGTAATTTATTGATCAACTTACTGACAGAAATATGGTCCTAATGTGCCACAATGTCTGGTAGGTCTCTACAGTTTGAGTAAGAAGCAGGTATATGTGTGTTGGTTAGGATAACTTCAGTGACTTCAGCCAAGCCAGATTGTACCCACTCTATTTTAAGAAAGCATCAATGTTGGATACATCCCAGAAGCCAGGATCTAGTTGAAATACCTTTAATGCCACTTTAATCATTTAACCTACTTACATTTTCCTAAGAGACAGTGCAGAAAACATAAAAAACAACTCTGACATCTCTGGGATAATTGTGGTAGTTATGAAACAAAATAGCTGTCCTCATGTCAAATTGAATCCAGTTTCTTTGTGAATCTCCCCTGACTGTGTTTCTGTCTTCCCTTCTGGGTATTGTGATGGACTGAATCTTGTTCTATTGGCAGTGTCATGAAACCACAGAATTCAGAGCTGGAAAGTGACATCACTTCTCTATCCAATGACACTTTAGCAAATAAAACCTACTGCCTTCTGGATGGCTCAGTGTGGTTACTCACATTGATCTACCATGTTGCATGGAAAGGGTTGTTGTCCCTTGGTGGTATGAAATGAATCTCAAGGTACCAAGGAACAAAGGGGGTGATTCAACATCTCTACCTTGAAAACATTTTCAAGGCCAAGAACATGTTTAGTGGAGTGGATGGCCACCTCATACAACAGATGTCCATGGTGTCCAAAATAAATGGTTCAGGTGATTTGGAATATGATATGAAAGAGAAGACTTTTCAACTCTGCCTGACAATGGATAAAGCAATATTTGTGGGACTGATGTGATTATTCCAGTCTGCAAGAACACGAGAAAAAGGTGAAGTTTGCAAAGAGTTAGAAGTTAACAGTCACACTACCCTGAATTATATATAATATTTTTATTGTATGAATTTGTCAGGGGCTATAGCTGTAGGAATATCCAGCCTTGTAAATTCAGAAAGAAAGGGGGTTTGTTCTTTAAAACCAGTTGGGAAAGTATTCATCATGTCTGAAAGATGGGTAGAAGCTTCCCCAGCCCCTTTCTTCAGGGAAATCAGAGCACAGAAAGTGCTGCTGTTGGATTCCTCAGCAAAACCCATTTGTTTTTTAACTCTTTGGAGTATAGACAGTAAGGCTTTATGGAAAACCTCAGATTGCTTCTATAGCAGTTTTCATACACAGGGATCTATATGGCTTCTTTCTTCTTAGTCCCCTTAATCCTGCCTCTGTTGAAATACTTGCTATCACCCTCTCAGTAATGCACATGACTTTGAGATTCTTAGGGCCTGCCACTCTACACTGTGGGAATCTTCTGTTCTCTCTGTGTTACAAACAGAAATTCTCTCAAGCTCTCTAAACGTTTTGGACACAATACACGTAAGAGATGTGTTGCAACTGCAGCTATCCCTTACAAAAGCATTTGGTCCTACACCACCATTAGAATGATGATCTGCAACTTCTGCCTCCTTCTGCCCTACAAATGACAATGCATATTGTAAATCACAAAAATTCAGCCTTTCTCACACTCTGTTGTATGAGTGTGACCCTGGCTTTTAGTATCTGGCTTTCCTCAGACGATTTCAGAGAGAACTGTTCCTGATCTCCCCTCACAATACCCTTTCCTCCATCCGTACATCATCTATCACACATAGGAATGCACACAGTTTAAGTCAGAAAAAAAGAGTCCCCATACCAAGAGATAATTTTAAAAATCTGTCTGTATGTGTTTTGTGCTTATGTTCCCACGCACACACCGAAGCATGGATGCCGGAGGACAACCTTGGATGTTGGTCCATCTCTTCCATCTTGCTCAAGGCAGGGTCTCTCTTTCCGCCATTGTTTTGTATTCTCCAGTCTAGCTGACCCACAGGTTTCTGAAACAGTTTTCTGTTTTTACCTTCTATCTTGCAATAGAAGTGTAGCAACTTCAGACATATGCTACCTTGTTCTTTTACACGGGCTCTAGGTGTCCAAACTCAGCTCATCAGGCTGTTGGCAAGAGCTTTCACCTCCTGAGATATCTCTTCTGATCAAGAGGCAGTTATTAAGAGTGACATGAAGGTCACATTCCTTCTCCCTCCTAAGCACCTGTTCTACCACCCACCATGCTTGTAAAATCACATGAGATTCCCCACTAGAAGACAACACATTTCCCCTGGAGGATGACCTGTCTCTCTAAATGGCTTCCAAGGAGAAAAAAAAACTTCCCAAATTAAACTTTTAAAAATCTAATGTAACATTTTCCTGTCAGAAGATTTAGAGATGATACATAAGGATTGTTAACACAGAACCATAAAGGCACTGGTAGAACTGGGCATATTATAGACATGTGCCAGTAATCCCAGTACTCAAGGATTAGAGATAGGGGTGATTATGAAATCTAGGCCAAACTGAGGTACGTAATGAAACCTCAAAACAACAACAAAAATCCACCCTTCTAGAGTTTACAGAGCCAAGCCGACTGGCCCACTTATAGCATTAAAGGGAAGTGCATTGGTCACCCAACCGCTAAGTGGCTGTCCCTTAGCTGTTGAAATGTCACATCTGGAGGAGGAATGCGGAACCCTTGGTGACTGTCTGGGTGAAAAGGCAGAGAAGGCTGGGTTTTGCTCATGGGCATAGATTCTGCCCTTCCCTTAGATAGATTTTATAGAATTAATTTAGAAGAAATTGTGTCTCCACAAGTAGAGGCTTTGGTTAGAACCAAAACCCTTCTCCAGGGAGGAACAAGATAGACTCCTGTTTCTTAGGGATCGTCAAACTGCACACCAACAAATTTACTGTCAGGGAAACAGGATGAAAGAGAAAGAATCTCTTTGAAATTTTTTATTGTTATTTGCGTTTCTTTGAGGGATGCCGTTTCTTTTTTCAGCCTGTTACGTAAAAGCTACAAAAGCCACGTAAGCACCATCTGAATGTTCCTCTAGATCTTGGATCTCGTGCTCCCTATTTAGTGGTTAATAATGGTCAGTGGTTTTGCTTCCTTTTTAACTTTATTTGGGGTGTGTCTGGCCTTGAGGTCTGGGAAGTGGCCATGAGTTGGTCTCTTCGGTCCAAAAAGCATTTCTTGTCCTAACAGAGACAGAGAAACAGTACTGTGCTGCCCGCAGTGGTCCCCACACTGAGAACAAAACAACTGATGGGATGTGGGGCTCAGAGTCCCTGGTGCAACCACTGTAGAGGATTCAGTGATCACTCAGGAAGATCACTGTCAGCTTAGGAACAGGAATGAAGAGATACAGCAACCAGAAGGTGCTTGTGTAATAATTCTACAAATTTATTTAAAAACCAAAACACTACAAGATTTTTTAAAAAGGCAGAAAGGAATTGGTGGATATCATAAATAGAAAGTAATATAGCAAAATG
Source organism: Grammomys surdaster (assembly GCF_004785775.1). Lineage (NCBI taxonomy): Eukaryota > Metazoa > Chordata > Mammalia > Rodentia > Muridae > Grammomys > Grammomys surdaster. The sequence continues at coordinate 8,703,499 of NW_021604595.1, forward strand.
TAATTTGTAAAAGATTAGGCAGGTTTGGCTAAGGTCCTCAGAACAGGACACAGCCACTGTTGGTATATTGTGCTCAGTGCAAAGTCCCTAATGTTAAAAGCAGGAAATCCTGTTGTTCCCACCCATATCCTCAGCCAAGGTCTCATGAGACTGAGTACCTCAGAGCCAACAGAATCAGTTCTCCTGTGGTAAAGGATACAGTCCTAGTCTTCAGGCAGCTGATGGCAAAGAAAAGGTAAATGCTTGAGGTGATGGGTATACCAGTTATCTGGTTTGATCATTATATCACAAGTTTTAAAAATATCTCACTGCATTCCACAAATATGCAGTTATTATTAAAGACAGCACTTCTGTGTTAAGCAAATGTTCAACCCCTGAACTACATCTCCAACCTTCTCCATTCATCATGAGAAATTTACTAAGAACTATATTAGGGTGAGGTCCAAAGGCAATGTTATAAATGACATAAAAAGACCACACTAGATACTCAACTGAGTTTAGGGTCTAAAATGGTGCTTCTAATGGCAGCTGACAGCTTCTGAAAACAGTTTAAATGTCTGCACATATCTGGTCTTGTCTGGCTCTACTCCAATAGAAACGGGTGTGAATGGGGCAGCAACAACCCTTCTCACAAGCCCTCAGGATGCATGGAAAGTTCAAGATGTACTAAACATAGTGTCAAACAATGGTTTCTGTTGGTCGTTTTTAAAGTGTGAGGAAAGCAATCTATCATTGATGAGCGCCGGTGAACTGACATTTGTGAATAATTTATATTCATGTCACCTGAAAAGATTTAAAAAAAAAAAAACACAGATCTCTGGTTCCAACCAATTCTGGTAAAGCCCAAATTCACAGGTGTGTGAAGCCAGCACTGTGTTTTTATAGCTCCCCTGGTGGCCTTAGGAGCCACCAGGTGCTAGAACACTGGCCTATAGGAACCCCTTGCCTCAAAAAAGAAAGGAAATCATGGAACTCTAGAGGGAGGTTTCACAAAGATCAGGAGTTCCCTCAATTTAAATGGGTAAGTCCCATTTTTTTTTAAAAAGACCCTCCTCTGGTTGTGACAGGAGAGGTTGCTCCCTGCACTGCCTTTCTGCAGCAGCCCCTGTACCCCTTCATGAAAGTCTGCATCTCCAAAGGCCTGCCTTGAAATATCCCAAGGTCTCTGCCATTACCCCTCCATAGACCCTTATACGTTAATAATGAACATAGTCTTGGAAAAGCAAAATGACTGGTTATGGACCAAAAGCATGTGACTGGCCTTCCAGACTTTGCTGGGGACTAGCATTTCCAAGACATTATATATTGAGCTTTTAATCTATCTAGCATCTATCTGTCTGTCTATCTGTTGCCTGGACTATTCGACACCTGATCCTACCTGCCCTTTGGGGTTGGAGGTGAGGTAGCACAGAGTCGACGACTCAGACTCCAAAGCCACAACAAGCTTTCTAAACACTGCTACAAGCTCCTTTAATACCCTCTACTGGCACCCCATTGATCCCAAGAAATCATCTCTTCTCAACAGCAGTTCCTGATTGGTGGCCTTGTCTGCACCAGCAATCCTTTTTCTCTCAGGCAGACCTCAATTATGTCCTCCTGCAGGAGATGCTTTTGTGACTTTGCAGGACCACAGTGTTTACATAGAGGTGGCCCTGCCGCGTTCCTGCTATATCTATATCTATATCTA
>NW_021604595.1:8705195-8758494 GCF_004785775.1 Grammomys surdaster
ATCTATCTATCTATCTATCTATCTATCTATCTATCTATCTATCTATGGTGTGTGTGCATGTGCTGTACTGTAGAAGAGGACAACTTTCAGGAGTTGGTTCTCTCCTTTCACCATGTTGGCCCCAGGGAATCAGACTCAAGTCATCCAGCTTGGAAACTAGTGCCTTGACCCACTTGATCCATCGCTGGAGTCAGGATACTTAGTTTTAAACCAGAGACACTCTAGGAGAAATCAGAATGAACTGGTCACTTCAGGTCATAACCCCGACAAACCCCATAGTTTTTGCCTTTAGGAAAGTCCTTTATTGTACCATGCTGCTGGAAAAAGAGTTGAGATTACTATTGCTTTCCTTTGTAAACTTCGGTTCTCTACTTTGAAAGATCAATGCTGCCAGTGGCTTTCAAACCTTTTTTGTTGTCCCATTATGCCTGCATTCATGTCTTCTCTGTCTCTCCAGTCTTCCCTTCCAATGATATCCCATGTATACAAATTAGTGACATATGTCATCATACCTTATAAAAATCTGTATATTATACACTCTGAGTTCCCAGTAAAAGATATCTAGTTTCCAACACCCTAAATAAACATGGGAAGTACATTAATTCGGCAACAGAAAGGAGATGGTTATAAACAGCCACAAATGGTCAAATGCAGACAACTGTCTGTGTGGGGCCCAGCCCCAGCTGATACTTCTGTAGCACAACTCCTTCGTGTAAGGCTCAAGGAACTGCACAGAAAAAGTAGAAAGACTTTTAGAGTGAGAGGATCAGGTTTCCTTTGAAATGGTTTTCTATACTGGATGGGAACCTGGACCTGTGAGATCTCAACAGCATGGTTGTCTAGATAAGGCATTAACAATGACAATATCAGTTGACATGCCAACGTGGATGGGGGAAATGTCACAAGGCCTTACTCCTAGATGACAAGCTACAGGCAATTAATGACTGATAAGCGAAGGAGAGTCAGGGCCATCTATTGCTTATCCAATACCAAGTACTCAGCCCTAAACACATATATAAGCAAGCAATACCAAAGGGATCCAAAAAGTTATATTTATATATTTCTATGTATGTAGATGGGAAACAGTAACAATTGTCAGTTTCTGGTGCTGTTGGGCACAGATTTATCTTGTTGACTTCGTCTCTTCTGCCTCTGTCCACTGAGATCATCCCCCCTACCCCGCAATGGTAGCAAATCCTTGCAGTAACCCAATCAAAGTTCATCTTACGTCAAGTACCTTTTGTGAACTTGCCTAAGGTCATCTTCTTGAGGTAGAATAAAACCAACCTAGCCAACAGCAAGTACAGTTACATTTATTTGGTGTCTCATAATACTGGCACTCCTCGAAAACAGAGACTCCCATGGAATTGAAGATGTGTTCGGAGGCTGCATAAAATGGTGGCTGTACTTATAATTTTAATCTGTAATGGGATCAGTAATTCCATTGGTTGCTATTCTGAAATGGTGAGTAAAGCTGGCTGAAGTGTCCCCGGATCAGTCTCTGGTAGATAAAGGAGGGGGCTATCTTATAGGTCAATAGAGACTAAGAACACTACAAAACCACCTCACATAGGGAAACTGCTACGTCTATCTGTAGCCCAATGCAAGGTTTCAGCTCAGTGGTATCTGACTGATGATGGCCTCCTAGAGAGAGATGAGGTGACATATCCAGCATCTCAGCAGTGATGGGGCTGAAGAGAAAGGATCTTCAACAGGCAAACCTAGGATACAAATGAAGACATTTTCCCACCACCCCACCATAAATATTGACTTCCTAACTCCATTTTTAGTCCTCCAAACAAGTACCATTTCATTTTAACTTATTTTGTTCTTGACAAACCTTCTTTGAGTTGACCTGTGCTGTGTGCCCATCTCTAAAATGCTTACTGCTGTTGGGACAATCTAATATCCTGATAGGCTGTGCTATGGCCTTACACTCACACCATCAAACATAGACTAAGAACATCGAGTTACATCTCCCAAAGGCAGTCAGAATATGGTTCTGGAAAGGAGGGAAATGGAAGTTGGTTAGGCAAAAACAACTAGATCCAGGGAGTCCTGTATGGACTTAATGGAGCCACAAGCCAATCCCAGAAGGGTGATGATTTTGTCACCATGTGAAGCTCCATTTCTTTCTTTTTTCTTCACCCCACTGAGATCTAAGTGACAGCCAAATACCAGGGTTTGTGACTCCAGAGCTGTCGTCATCAGGTCTAATTTTAAAGATGTGCCCAGCATTTAGATGAAACTGGAGAAGTCCCAGGGTCAATGTGACTTCATCAGGATAATGAGGGGGGTCCTTGAAGGTTAGGGACAGGAGACTCATACTCCTTGTCTGTCTTTGGTTGGTTTCAGCAGAGTATGTGACATGGGATTTGTTTTTTTCTTTAGTGTGTCCCATAGAAAAAAGAATACATAGCCTCACAGCATTATTTTCCCCTCTTCCTTCCTGTAAGTCATGCACAGGCCAAGTCTGCTTTGTTCAAACCACCAGCTTTTGAGTTGCTAGACAAGTTCAGACAGAGCTGTTTGCGTTATTCTTTTAGTCTGCAGTTAAGCCAGAGGGAAAGTAATCCTTGTGGCTAATTTTCAGTCTAGATTTATCCCTTGTTAATGCTGAAACTGTAGATCAAACCAGTGTGAAAATATTGGCTCCCGAGACCCTCAAATTACAGCCCCGTGTTATTCTTCCCACCTCAACATTTCAGGTCTTTTCCACCTTGTTAGGTTGTTTTCTCTTCTCCCATAGGAAGGTGGTTCATTTAAGCATTTTTCTCTCCTTCTAAATCACCCTGGCTCTTTTCCAGCCTGCCTTCTGCCTTCCCAGTGCTGAGGATGAAACCCTTACACCTACTGGGCAAATGCTGTTTTACTTAGCTTTCACCCAGCCTTCATCCCTACAAGCTTATCCAGAAATGTTATTTCTCAAATTAATAAACATTTCAGTCATTTGGGCTCTAGAGAGTAATGGATGGCTGTGTTCATTTTCTAGGTTTCTTTAAGGAATTTCCATGGCTCAGGAGGACAAAAGTCTGAGACCAATCAGTGGACAGGGCCATGTTCCCAGCAGAGCTTCAGGGAGAGTCTCCTCTCTCTTCTGTCTCCTAGAGGTCCCCAAGTTATGTGGCCTGTGGCAGCATCATTCTGACCTCTGCTTCCACCTTTACAGAGCTACTTCCTCAATTTCTGTCCTCACACAGTATTAACCATCTCCGAATCCTGCAAGGACAATAACTAATGTATTAGAGCTAGCTTTGGTGACCTTCTCCTACTTGGATGAGATTTGTAAAGAGCTGTGTCCATATAAGGTCATATTCATAGGAATTTGGGATTAAAGCTTCAATATACCCCTTTTGGGGATGGGGCACAGATGAACCCTTCACCATGTAGCGGTGAGAATAATGAGATAAAAACAAGAGACAGAACTGTGACTCTTCAGTCCTGGGAAGGAAATGAATTTTGATAGTTGCAACTGTTTTACAATATAGACTTTTAGGAAAATATATGAAGTTGTATGCTTTAAATATATACAGATGTTATCTGTCAATTATACTTCAGTAAAGGTAAAGTTGGGAAATAGATTTTACTTCTCCTATGAAGAGTTTATGATTCCCTGGGTAACATCCCTTCCCCTAACTCATTCCCTCTCCATTCAGAAATACACTATATTTTGCTGTGCATCCTAACCACATATTTAACTATCTTTTTCCTGAGATGAGTATTTCAGGATATTGCTTGGTCATGTCCCTCCATCACCCACTATGGCATCTGGCACACAGTAGGAACTCAAGAAGTCAATAATCTAATGATCTTGTTAATCTAATAATCTTGTTAACTGACTGAAGCCATTGACAAAAATGGCGGGCTTCAGATCCCTTGCTCTCAGAGGGTCTGTGAGCCCATCTTTCTGTTCCCACGGTTAGTCAGAGAGGAAGTTTCCAAAGCTAGATAATGACATTTCTGCTTGGGCTACCCACGTCTACAATTTCAAATCAGGATATTTGAAAGAGAAACTAAACCAGGAGAAAAACATAGCTTCGATGAGCCAAGAATTGCAAAATATCAAGTTGTGTAACAGTGATGGTGGCCCCAGGGACCACTTTTGGCTTGCCCAGACTATCAGATGCTATATATATATGGGTCAACTTTGTACATGGGCTCGGGACAAATTTGTGGCTTGAGTGTTCATCTGACCCCTTTCCCTTAAGTCTGGCCTCTAGAGGTCAGGCTGACACCTGACATCCTCTTCTTCAATGATTTTGAGATACAAAAATGCTGGGCAAGAGTGAACTCATGTTTCCCAAAATGGTGGAACCCTTGAATTCATTGACCATGCAGAACTAGCTGTCAATTCATGTATTGTTTATTAAATAAAGCTTCAGCCTGGAATATCAAGATGAGTTTGCACACATCTTGTACATACTTTGTCAGTCTAGAACCAAGAAACATCCTCGTTTGAGGCCATCTATCCTATACTTACACAGAAAGGAACAGAGTATTCATCCCCAAAGCTGCAACTGGAAGAAACCATGAAAGGCCTAGCATGGTGACCTTTGTGCCTTAGGGTTTCTAACCTCAGCCCTTCTTGTGGTAACACAAGAGTCCTAAGATGAACTGTAGCTTTGAGGAGGAGATGGGGAAGGAACTAAAAACAGTCTGGGTGAGGTTGGTCCATGGAGATGGATGAAGGGCAAGAAAAGAAAGTGGGACAAGGAAATGAAGTTCATTATGAAGAACCAGCAACAGGAACATCTGACGGGCCCTTCTCCTGACAGCTCTCAGGTCACTGTTCACAGGATGACACCAGCTGAGCATAGACTTCTATGCTGAAGAGAACACACTCTCTCAATGTGGGCAGGCGAGAACTGGAACCCTACCAAGCATTAACCCTGGCCCAACACCTACAGCAGTCACTGGTTGAATAATCAAAGCAAGTTAAATAGGGCTTTAAAAAGCTAGGCTCTGACACTCCAAGGCTCCTCAGTTCCTCCCTCCTCCCTTTGGAGAGACCAGTTAGCCACAAACAGAAGACCATCTCTATGGACATATGTCAAAGAAGAGAGGCAAGTGCTCTGTGCTCGTGAATTCTAGTGTGTCTATTACAACAAGATTGACTCCACTCTGTAAACAGAGGGGACTTTGAACTCACCTGGGGGCCACTGAGCCTTTTTATAGCCATACAACAAAAGTGGACCTCAGATATTTATACTTCCTTGCTAAAGAGCATTGCTCTGCTGGGTGTGTTCTTAACGGCTAACACTGGTCTCTGTTGTCTGTGTTTCCAAGGTTGTCCCCATTACCACTTAAAACAAAAGGGTTGGGAGAGTCTTCTGAGCCAGGACCTATTGCAGAAAGCTCTCTTCTGTGAAATATAAAAGGTATAAATCCTGAGACAACAAGCAGGTCTGCTCATTGGATGCACATTAACTAAGAAGTTTTCACATTCCAAGGATGGAGAGAGAGAGAGAGAGAGAGAGAGAGAGAGAGACAGAGAGAGACAGAGAGAGAGAGAGACAGAGAGAGAGACACAGAGAGAGAGAGAGACAGGGAGAGAGGAGAGAGGCCAAAGCAATCATTAAATACAGTAGATTGTGTTAAGTAGTGATTACGGCCTAAAGGAAGCTGAAAATGGGTGTTATGTAAGAGAAACTTTAGATAAGGAGATCCTGGTACCCCTGCAGGTATGGGGTCAGAGCCTCCGGCTAAAGACAACAGGGGCTGAAGTTGTATTTAAGCTATAGCAAAGAGGCCAGTGCAGTGGCAGGTGACAAACCAGGGACAATGCTATGAAATCGTCTCCATTTCATCTTTCTAGTGTGGTCTTCTGAGTTTAGCTAAAAGCACCTTCTACCAGTAGACTGGCTTCATGCTCTATTGACATTTGCAAACCAATACACGTTGCACTGTGTGTGATCTACTCAGAGAAAATTCCACCTTGTTTCTACGGGATTGAAAAGGAGGTCACGGACCATCCTTCCTCCTCTGGAATGTCTTGGAAACTGGAGAGCAGAAGACAGGAGGACCACAAATTATGTCAGTCTTGGCAATTTGAGTTCCACTTGGTCTTGAAGCCACTGTCCTCTACAGCTGAGACAAGACAACAGGCATATCCTGGCTCTAAATGAGGAGCTAAGGTGGGTGGGTGAGTGGGTAATTATAGGCACACATTTTTAGAAACCTACTTTTAATAATGGTTCAACCTCTCCTCTAGCCCACCACCCAGTAGAGGTAATGGAAGAGAAAAGTTACTAGGATATGGGGGAGGTGGACCTGTTCAGCAATAGTTCTTTGTAGATAAGCCTGATCTTCTTTGTCATCAGTTCAGTCCTACAGCAAAACAAATACGATCCAGCAGCTGTGGACAAGTCCTCTAGGCAGGCAGACACAAGGCACAAACTAACAGCTTCAGTCCAATCCTCTTGGCAAGCAGATACCAGGCAGCTGTAGTTCAATCCTGAAGAAACCACCAGGCTCACTAACTGACCTGATGCAAGCAATGACAGCCTTATCAACAACGCTAGGTAAGATGAACCAATACATGGTTGTCATTATCGAAGAATAACAGGGAGGAGCAAACCAAACCAAAGCTCAGTGCTCTCCCACTGACTCTGGGGTCATATTTACTATACTCCTTCATCAAACGTCCTTTCATTTGACAGAACTAACTTTCCAAAGAAACTAGAAGTTTCCACTTAAGGTGGGTGTTTCTGCAAGACCCCCAGAAGAACACACACAGGTATGCATGAGCACACGCGCGCGCGCGCACACACACACACACACACACACACACACACACACACACCATGTTTATTATGCTTACATTTGCTATCTTAGTGTCCAATCTCTATATATTTGTCTGCTGTCCTGAACACCAAGGTCACCTCTTACACAAATACCTGGGAACCCTAAAGTCCTATCCCATCATGTGAAACTGCATACTGTCAGCACAAGTCACAAATAGTGTGACCTTTCCCTGTGCAGTTTTCTTGTCTCAGGTCGAAAATATTAATCAGCCTGTCTTCTCTGACTGTCATCCTCCTCCTGACTCCTCCGTGTGAAGTCTTAGTTGTTCCCCCACTGAATTTCTTTGTTCTTTTCCCTCAGAACCTTCCAGTTAACATTCATCTCTCTCCCAGCTCCCAGCCATGCTCCCTGATCATCTTCCTGGGCCCTCTTCTCCAGTCACCCTCTTTCAGTCATGAAGAACATTTTAAAAACTTTATCTGTCCTCGTTAATATCACCCCACTTCCATGAGAATTCCCCAGATTCCTTTTATACAGAAAGAGCTGGCTGCTGGCATTTACAACTCTAGAGTCAAAAGGCCTTGGAATGAGAAGTATGCGGACTCCCCCTCCTCCCACTCTGTGTCTCAATCCCTAGTGTTTTCTTAAACACTGAATCTTTACCAGGAAGGAGTAGGGGTTTATATAAGGATGAGGAGTAAAAAGGAAGAAAAGAAAGGGTGTGTGTTTTGTGTGTGCATGTGCGTGTAAATAGATGTGTAAACTGTGTGTGGATACACATGGATGTGGAGACCAAAAGTCAACCTTGGGTGTGGTTCCTCAGGCTTCATCTCTCACTAGGATCTGGGCCTCACTCAATTAGCTCCTCTCTAAGATCTACCCATCTCCACCTCTCCAGGCCTGGGATTAGAAGTATGTGCCACCATGTCCAGCCTTCTGTGTGAGTGCTAGGGATCGAACTTGGTCCTCATGTTTGTGTAGAAAACACATCACTAACTAAGCTGTCTCTCCAGCACCAAGAGTGGGTTTGTTTGTTTGTTTGTTTGGTTGGTTGGTTGGTTGGTTTTGGTGGCAGTGGTAGGGTGTTGAATGATGAACATGAAATAAATAAGAGACAAAGTCTCCATTTTCTGAGCTTCAGAGCCAGGAGACAGGCTGAGGAGACAGGACCTGTGGACTGCCTGACAAGAAGGCTTTGGTCCCAAGCAGAGTGAGATCGAATGCCACAAGTGGAAATTTACTAAGTGAAGGAGAGATCAGAAGCAGCAGATGTCTTGCAGGAGATGACACTGAAGCCACCGACACCAGGCTCTCACATGTGACCTTGAAGGTTGGACTCATTTTGCCAACAGTTTGCCTGAGACAGACCTGGCCTCACCTAAAACGGGGGACTCAATATGCTCATTTGTTTGAGGCGTGTGCCACTCAGGACAGGAAAGAGTCTCCATGAGCTGTCGTTGCTATGTTGTCTCTGCCCTCATCTGAGCTTCTCCACACCTTGAAGGCTCTCTCTCCCCGCCCCCTCTCTCTGATAACCATCTTCAATGGGTTGAGCTTCAGGGAGAGAGGGCCAGGTGGATTGCTTTTCATCCGTCTGGAATTCAATGCTAGATGAGGTGGTGAACTCTAAGGCCCCCTTCATAATCTAGTGTGTGCATTACAAGGGCTTATCACACATTTTAGAGCCAGAGACATGCCCGGCTTAAGTGTCAGGAGATAATGCACTTGAGCGTCTAAACATATTAATGGCCTTCAAGAACCAGGAGGCAGGGTTGGGCTCCGGGCAGTGGTGGCTGGGTAACAGATGGCTGTGTACTCACCCCCATCTCCTGCCACTTAACTCCACTTCTCAGCCTTTCGATACTCTACCTCCTCAGTAGCCTCCTCTCTTCTAATGAATAAAGCACAGAAAAGTATTTGTGAACACTTACTGTAAATACCTGAGTCCGTATCAGAGGCCAGCTGAAGCATCTGCTGAAACGCTGCCAACGCTGCCCCTGTAGCTTGTCTCCGTGTGGCCCTTTACTTACCCCTTGTTTCCTGACTTTGAATTGGGCAAAAACTGGTTTCCTAAATTCTGCTATGTGTGAATGAATACTCTGTAACTTTAGAGTATGCCCTCAAGTTGGCAAATAATAATAATAATAATAATAATAATAATAATAACAACTGTATTTGTCATTTATTACTTTTTTCATTTTGTTCACACGAGATTTACTGAGTAAGTTGTATATGGCAGTCACTTAATATTATAACAATGAGTATAACAGGTCAAAGCCTTGTCACATCCTGAACCGGGTATGGTGGTGAATGCCTGTAATTCCAGCACTTGGGAGGCTGACTCGTGGACTGCATAGCACCACTACCACCAATTACAAAGAAAGAAAAATGCAATTTTCTGGTTTATATGACATACAGTTTTACTGTCAGCTCTCCAGCGGCTAAGATCAGAGGATTGCAGAAGCTGAACTTCAAGGCAAGCCTAGGTCACAGCTTGGGGTATGTAATGAGGACCTATCTCAAAACAAACCAACAAACAAAAAGCAAATTAAGTACTTAGTCTGTTATGTAACAATGTGTCCTTGTGAGAAAACTAAAGGTAGAAAATACTCAGAAACTAGAATCCCCCTCTTAGAAGGGACTTCTCTAAAGTTTACTTTTTGGCATAATTTATGTGCTGTAAAATTCACACATGTGAAGTACACAGGTTAATTTATATACATATATATATATATATATATATATATATATATATATATATGTATATATGTATCACAAGCTGTGAACTTTTGACCTGGTTTCCAGTACCAAGAATGTGGAGCAGGCCTCAGATCCAATCAGAGGGTTGGTTACCCCCATAGCCTTCACACCACTACACCACCAATGGTCATTTTGCCTGAGACACCATTTAAAATGGTTGATGTTGTAGCATTCAGGGTCCAACACTGAGTAAGACCACTGTTGAGTTTTCTCCCTTTGTGTCCTCCATTAACACCTTCCAGAACTATGGAAACTAGCCAGAAGGGAGGACAGTTTCCTGTTAGTTCCAGCCTGGTTCCTCAGGGCTCTGCAGCCAAAGTGTGTTGTGTCTTCAGCAACTGGTATAACCAACCAAAAGCAATGGCAACAGTCTATGTTGTTTGGGGCGCCTCTGAGGTCTCTCAGACTAACAACTCACAAAGAAGTATCTCATATCTAGAACTGAGATTTTCATTTAACGACCCATGTCTTCTGGGGGAAAGCAGTACCCACTATGCAGGGTACCTTTGTTCGAACACCTTACAAAGTAACAACATCACTTTTTAAGGTAGTTTACAAAGTAGTGAGTTTCTATAGGATTTTCATACACCTCTGGCTTCGGTTAAACCAACATCATCCTCTCTCTTTTCTTGTCCCTAATTAATAAGAATTAGTTTATCTAGTCACACATTGGTGCCTTTCTCTTTGATTAATTAACATTTTATAATTATAGGAATATACAGTTTGTTTTGAAAATCCTTTCATTTAAGAGTAACATTTAGTTCCTCATAGAACTGGTTTCTTTTGGCTCTATTAGTTTTTTCCCTTGGGAATATACTCTCCAAGTTTATTATTTATTGGCACATCTCATGATTTAGGACTAAAATCTGAACATTGCTCCTGAGATCTGTACACTGCCCCTTCCCAGTAGAACTTCCTCTCAGCTCATGTCTCCTGTTTACAAATTTTACAATCCTGCACTGGTTGTCCATTTCCCAAGTTCTCTTATACATATTCACTCCAGACCATGTGCATGTATATACCACAATACCGGTATGGAGGTCAGAGGATAATTCTCAGGAGTTGGCTCCCTCCTTCTACTTATAGGTCCTGGGGATTGAACTTGACAGCAAGCACCCTCATCCATGAGCCATGCCACTGGTTCTGCTTTCTGTGGCCTAAAAGCTGTGTTGTCTTGTGTGCCTTGACCAGCTTTGTAACAGTGTGTGGAGATGGACTGGTGTGATTTCAGTGACTTCCATCACAGGCAGCAGTAGTCTGAGGAGATTCCTTTTATGTAGCAGGTTGGTTTGATTTGGTTCAGTTTTTCCTTTTACATTCAAGATATGAGGGATCCTTGAAGAAAAATGATTTCAAGCAGAGAGCGTCAGTGGGAAGGGCTGAAGGCAGGAGCAGGCTTAGCCCCTTAGCAGAAGAATATCATGGAGGAAGGCAGGGAGCATAACAATTGAAGGAAACAGCTTTATGTGCAAAGAACAGAACCAATATGCCCCCTTGATGCCACACTAAGAGAAAACGCTATTATTCCTGTGTGTCTTTTCAACACCAGACAGATAGAAACATTGTTACTTGTCGTTTTTTAAACAGCTCCTCCCCCAACCCCCCTCCCCCACCACACACACACACACTTTATGTAATGTATTTCCATACCTAACCAAGGAGCTTTGTAAAACTTGCTTTTCAAGCCATGGACTGCATTTATTTAGCAGATCCAGGAAACAGATGAGGAAGGAGCAAGGGAATGATACATTGCCAGAGGTGGCCAGCGGTTGGATGACCAGTTACTAGAAGAGGGAGAATATACAACACGCAGAGGCTAAACACTTGTCCCTACAGCGTTTGCTCACATGGGGCCCAGCTGACTGATTCATCCAATAGATGGGTGAAGGAGTTGTAAATCTCAACAATGGCGACAATATCCACTGTTGGTAGCATGCAGGCATAGCCCCAAGCGCCCAAACTGCCTGAACAGTCATCAAAGTGGATAAAGCGGCCCATAATGAGATCCTCAAAGGATGTGGTAGGTGAGGCCAAAGCTCCACTAAATACAGCTGCAGGCTGCCAAAATCCCCAGCCTGGCTGATGAGCAAGCTGGGGAGAAGCAAGCAGAGACTAAGTGCTCAGTGGGGAAGGAAAAGGTCTCTAGGCTGTGGGAGGTTGGCCACCTGCCGAGCTCTGCACCTGCCGTCTTCTCCACATCCTGGGAGGGCATGCTGGTCCTCCCTCTGACTCCCTCCACCTTTCCATAGCGAATGAAGCAGCAGAGAGAGAGGGTGTTTTCCAACGCAATCATCAGAGACCTGTGCGGCACCGAAGTCCATCGGAGGTGGATGACGAAGCTTAGTCATTTCTAAAACATCTGAAGGCATCGTTCGGGGAGGTGTTGGGAAATGAACTGACTAATTAACCGAGGCCCTTCATGTTAGGTTTGGTTTGGTTTCCATTGCCCAGTGCAGCTTTCCTATGCCCCGAAGCCTGTTTACAAATCCGTTGGAGTTGAAATGCAGGTTGTGTGGGTTATTGTTGCTTTAAAACGGGATCTCAGGTAACCCATGCTTCCTTCAGCTTTGCTCTGTAGTTACAAATGGGCTTGAAGTTGTCAACCTCCAGCCTCTCTCTACCTCTCTGGTGCCGGCACGTGTGCACCACAGCAGGCTCATATACTGTTTTTAAGTGGATCACAGACTTTCTTTGTCCCCATGGAGGAAGTCTCAGAACAATCTATGGGTGTCTCTTCCATTTAACACATGTTTCTTTATTCCTTAATTTTCTTCCTCTTCCCTACCTGCCTTCTTCCCTCTTCTCAAACTGGAGAGCTCATTTCTGCCATTGCTTCTGCGATTGTTTGTTTTGTTTTCATTAAGATAAACTACAGAGCCTGTTTTATACTATTTGATTAGAATTGGCATTCAGAACCCTTATATAAGGTAAAATTTTCATAAAATTTAACACATCCTCCTGGGTAGTGTAAATCTTCTCCAAATTACTCTTAATACCTAACACAAGTGAATTTGAAACAGTTGATACAACAGTGCTCTTTAGGGAATGGTGACAAGAGACAAGTCTGACGTGTTGGCACCCACGCAGGACATTTTCAGAGTGTCCACCCATAGTCGCTTAAATCAAGGGTTGTGGAACCCTAGCCAAGAAGGTCAGACGAGCTCTTAGATTTATTCTTCCAAGCAGAAATTAAGGGATGTGGCTTTGTTGAAAGCCTCCCCACTCCCCATTGACAGCGCTGAAACTCCATCTCCTCCTAAAGCAAATGCCTGTGTCCACGTGTTGTTATCTATGCGCCTGGCTCAGGGGTGGTTAAAGCACTGCACCTGTGTCCTGGCCTCAGCAACCTCACAGTGTAGCTGAGAAGTCTGTTAAGGAAGGTGTGAGGTGTGCTACCATCAAGTTAGTCACCGAGTTTGGGGAGCGTTGGGATGGTTTCTCAGAGAAGAATGCATGGTTTTAAAAGAAAGAACAACGCTTCATGGGTAGGCTGTTATAAGAAAACCTGGATGTACCTCAGTGTTACGGGACAGGTGTGAGAAGTGCCTGTCCAACAAGGAGGCCTCCTCTGTCCTAGAGGTAATGGGGAGACATCAACATGTTTTAAGATAGTGGGTGTGGGAATAGTTCATAGTCAAAGAGGTATTGATGGAAGAGTGGGCTGCAAATCCCAAGACAAGTCTGGGCTAGAATATGAGACTATGGAGAGAGCGAGAGAAAGAGAGAGAGAGAGAGAGAGAGAGAGAGAGAGAGAGACAGAGAGAGAGACAGACACAGAGAGATGGGGGTCACACAGAGAGAGACAAAGAGCAGAAATAAGGAGGGGTTCCCTGTGCCATCACCCACTGTACCCCAGCATAGTTAGAGCCTTCTTAATCTTTGAGTTGGAAGTCTGACTGAAAACCAGCCCTTCCGTCTTCCAACATGAAGGTAACAGGACTTACAACTCCCGTGGAAACACGATCAAAGACAGCCCCCAGATCTCACTCCCATGCTCTCTGAGGACAAAACACACATTAAGCAGACTTGTGAAATGGTGGATACTGATATCAAATGTTTTTTTTTTTCCTTCACATTTACATCTTTCATCCTAAAGCCTCCTGAAAGACATGCTACTTCTGGTTCTTACTTGGGCCAGTTTTGACAAGGCTTTTTATGTATGTCAACATAACAATCAGCCATTACACCCTGAGACTTAGAGCCGACCAACTGGAAAACAGCTATTACTGTGTTTGAACTGGAGCTCTGTCCCAGCGCTGCCCCCTCCCCAGACCGTGTGCCTGGACTTGCCACTGCCACAGGAAGAAAGCCCCTGCTACTCATGGGAGTATTGTGTTTCTCTGCCTGTTTCAACGCCAGCAGGTAAAAGATCTTAGGTCAAACACCAATGCATTACAGACTCACACATGAGGTCCAACAACCCCTTATTGCACACAAGAGGAGCCCCGTGAGAAGAACTCATTGACTTAGGTTCAGACCTGCCTGGCGTCCCATGGAGAGACTGGAACAGGAGTGTATTATGAAGAACAGGAAGGAGATGAAGCTTGCTAGACTGTTTTCAAGAGACTGGTTTTGAGCTTGCTCAGTTTAGCATTCAGTATTGTGAACTGTCACTATCCAGGAACATTTGTAGGCTCTTTAGTTTCATAGCTTTTAACACTGGAATAAGAAGTTTCTAAGCCACACATCCCAAACACCACCACCATATTGCATTAAGTAGACTTACATATCCCTACCCCTACCTCCGCCCCCACCCCAAAATCCTGAATTCCATCAAGCAGCCCTCACTGTCAGAAGCACTCTGCAATATAGAGTACCGCTGTCTCCTCTCCAGCCTCAGTACAGACTGAGGGTCACTGTTGCTACCTACTCCTGTGACAGAGGATTACGCTACCTTTCACTACTTCAGGAAAACATCCAAATTCAAACTTCCAGGTATGATTTTTATTCATTGCACATGACTTTCTTACTGGTGTAACTTCTCCCAGAAATCACTGAATGTACTTCTCAGTAGGTGTACGATCATCTGTATGCTTCGTTCACTCTCCTGAATTTACTTATTCACCATCTCTGCCTGACTCACCCTTGCCATGTACAGATGTGAGTGTTTGGAAATGAATTCTCTCACCATCAATTTTGTCAGCTCTGTATCAATCACAACTTTCTCTTTCTAGGGGAGGAAGAGCATCTTTTGTGAAGTTTTCATACCTTACACTTTCAGCTCTATCATACCAATCAGTCAAATCAGCCATTTTAGGAGAGAAAACACCTCGGGAGGAGAGGTTGGGGTTTGGTTCAGTTTTGTGCGGCCTAGTATTCGTTCTCCACTGCTGCAAATGTGGGTATATGTGACTCACCAGCGTGATTAGCAATTTCTCTCTGAAAATCTTTGTGGATCGTATCATCACAAGAATTCATCTGTAAAGATTACTATAACCACCTGTCTATCAGATGGACTGGGGAGAAAATGGGCACTCATCATCAGTTCCAAAAGGAATGATGGTGGGTTGCCAAGGAGGCACCAGAAAAACCCAGAATAGCCTGGAGAGTGACTCAGTAATAAAGTACATACCAGATCCTATGGAACACTCTCAGCACCAGAAGCATAACCACAGACTTTGGTGCATCTACCTGGTCCTTTATAAATAATGAAAGAAAGAAATGGGGCTTACATACCAGGAGACACCATAACATCTTAGTGTTTGAGGATCTGGCCTGAGAGCTAGCTACAGGCAGATAGACCGAGAATAGGAAACAGGTCTCTTTGTTTCTGCTTCTCTTTGGCTTTGGCTTCCATAGACATGCCTCTGAATAATAGTGTTGGGATTTGAACTTCTGTTCTCAGAAGATTTTGTACAATTAAAGTAAGTGCAGGTTGTCTCTTGACTCTGGAGTACATCTGCCGCCCCTCCGGTCTATTCTAGATGCTCATGCCCTGCCTTTGTGAGAGCTCCTCTTTGGTATCAATTTCACTAGATTATTATCACCTAGGAGACACACATTTTAGTGTGTATATTAAGGTGTTTTCAAAGAGGCTTAGCTAGGGAGGAAAGCACCCTAATTGTGAGTGTTACTCTTCCATGGGCTAGGGTCCTGGAACAGACTTGAAAGAGGACACGTGAAGGCCAAAGTTCATCTCTATGTCCAGACTATGGACATTCCTTTTCTACCAAGAAGGTCTGTATCCTCAAACTGTGAGCTAAAGTCAACCTTCCTTCCTTAAGTTGTTCTTGTTGGGAATTTTGACAGAGTCATAGAAAATATCCTCATCTTTCAGCCTGCCTCTTGCTCAATCTCATAAGACCTCTTCCATTCATTTCCAAGTTCCCAGGATTCTCTGCTCTGGTCAAATAGCTTTCTGATCCATTGTCTCTATTGATTTAGAGACTTCTATGTATGAGTCAAAGACCTTCTCTCTCCCAAAGTTAAAGTCACATCAACATGGACAAAAATCTTACCTATAGAAGTAATATATAATTACAGGATTTCAATTCTAAGTGAGAGAAATAGCTGACCAGAGGCAGGATATCTCTGTATGACTGGCTCTTATATAGAAACAGAGAATCTACTAGGCATATGCCATGATTAATATTTCATGAATTAAAATGACATAAGGTTAAAAACCAAGATTTCTAGTCACACTTGCCATATTGGCAGAAGTTGGTAGCCATATATCTAGTGCCTACCATACTGATAATCACAATGAACATTTCTTATGTTAGACAGAGTTCTGCTAGGAAGTGTACATGGAGACAATGACCTTCTTGGTCTAGGCAGAAACTAGCCATACCTCTTAGCTACAGTATAGGGCATCTCAACTTTGGCTGAATAGGTTGAACTAGATCTTTCTTTGTCATAGGAGGCTACCATGTACAGTGTAGGACATTCAGAAGCATGCTTGACATCTCTCCTCTTGCAGGTTAGCATGGCACAACCCTCCCGGTTGCAGCTATTGAAAAATGACTCCATATCCCCTAGAGGGCAAAACTGACTCCAGCTGAGAAACTCTGCTAAGATGGCAGAAGCAACGGAGGCCAGGGAAGACTATACACACATACATGCTTATGAGCAAGAGTTCAGGTTTGTGAACATTCAGAGGTTGGAGACACGGCAGGGGGCAGGTCAGGCTCATTAGGGGTGCTTTTAGAATGTAGCAGACAAAAGTTTCAGAGTGATAGTTATAGCTAGAAAGATATTCTTCCCTTGACTTTGGGACTTTTCTTGATGCTAAAATGTCATGTATGTCAAAGACCCCAAGAAAAGGCAGGGAAATTTGTAAATGCAAAGAAAGGCAGCAAAGAAGGCGGCCCATGAGACAGATTGCTGGGTAAGTCAACTTATTCCAGTGAAGGTGAAGGGCCTTGCCCTCAGTATCACTCTGAGGTTTCCATTGCTGTGTTAAGCTCTCATATCCCCAAATGGCCATTTGCATACTAACTGGCAATTACTGTCTCATCGGCAACATGAGGGCTATAAATTCCAATCCCGAGATATAGTCTCTCTTCCCAGGGACAGAGTTATAAAAATGTTTGCCCTTACATGGGTCTTTGACATGTGCTGGACCACATTTGTGTATTTGTCCCTTGGCCCTCTTGAGAGCTTAGCACTTCTCTGACCCAGGCAAGATTTTATGTGCAATGCATTCCTTTCAATCGTGACATTATGCATGTATCTCGCCATGGGATGCCGAAGCGAGGCCTAGGGAAGACTTAGCAGTCGCCAACAAACAAATGGTTTCCATTATTTAAGATTTTAAAGAAATCAGGTTCTGAAATATTTATGGTCAGAGACCCTTTCGTGGTTCCTTCCTGACCTCTCCTTTCAGGAGCCATATTGTAGAGCAGGAGAACCCTCGGCCTGCTCCTCATGAGACCACTAACTCACAGCAGAGTTGAGCCAACCATGCCGTGGGAAGACCACAGGGAAGCTTATTTGCTATACACTCCAAGCTGAAATGAATGGAACTGAAGTCAGAACAGGGCCAAGGCTCAAAAAGGCTGAAGGCCCACCCTGGCAGCAGCCTGCCTGTGTCATAGCTTTAACTCATGTTCTTTTAATTTGGAGGATGACGGCAGTGATCTTACAAGAAAATAAAGACAGTGATTCAGCAGTTGTAATGATACTGAGATAAAAGAGAACCCATCCCACAGCAGACTGTGTGTACTTGAGCCTGCGGTGGGACAAGCTGCTGGATGCCTTCTGTGGAGACTTCTACTTAGCCTTTTTTCAAAGAGTTGTGGGAACCAACATGCTCCACTGCCAAAGGGTCCAGCATCATACAAAGTTGTCCAATATAATCTGAGCCAGTTTTGAGTGGCCAATTAGTTCCTTCTATGGAAAAACTAAAGGTGATTCTAGATTTCGTTTTCTCATACATGGTGCTTTTGACATTTTGAATGGATAAGTCTTCATTATAAGGGTGTCATTTAGCATCCCTAGATACCAAGCAGAAGTTGCTAAGTGGTATCCTTGTCACACACCCCCACACCCACCCACATTTCCCAACACACTGGGTGGATAGCATATCACAAAGTTTATTGCCTTAGAAACTAGTCTTAGTGCAAGTCATGAGGCATTTAGCAAGAGGCATGTCCTTTGTTTTTCTGCTCTCTGATTTCTGCTATCGTGAATCTGTGGAGATGCCCCTCCAGGCTGCTCATTCCTTGCCCCATAGTGAGATCATAGGGGTGGAAAAGAGGAGGCGAGAGTGAGCAATTGCACAGATATTTCCATTCCCGCTCCATGATCATATCCTACTGTGAATACACCCTAAAGAATTCCCCCAGGGGTGGAGCAAGAAACCTTATGTAGGAGGGAAATTGTCCCCATGACAAAGCCTCCCCTGCCTCCGCAGGCACCTTGTCCAGGTGTCACTGCCTCCTTGCTGGCTCTTTCATTTCTAGCATCTCTCTACGTCTATATGTCACAGAGGTGGGAAGGATGCTAGAATTGTTAGGTGTTCAAAGACATTAGAACCAGGTCTGGGTAAAAGGAGTGACATCTACTAATGTAGTTTTTAACCTCAAGACTGAGAGATCTATTGGTTGTAGATATACTGGGAAGGATCTCAAAACTGCCCATACCTTCCAGAAGGCTAACAGAACTACTAGATTTACTTTAATGAAAGAGACCACCTATATTAAAGTGCCAGGTTTCTGTCTTGGGTTGGTTTGGATTGGTTTGTTTTCCCTAAAACCACATCAGCACTGGGCAGTGGTGACCATTTCGTGCTAAGGTTCTGATGAAGACAACTTCTACTTATTCTAAGTCATCCAGCCTTACTTGATGTGAGTGTTCTGAAGCACCAAGAACTATGTGAAGACCTTACAACGATGACAGAAAAGCGGGCGAAATCTCAGTTTTTCTTCAAAAGAAGTTGAGACCCAGCAGCACTGATTGGCTCGTTGGAGGTCATGCAATTGGTGTCCTGTGACTGCTGTGACCATGCCATGATCAGGACAGCCCCCACTGGACCCTGTTGTCTTGGCCATATCATCAATGTGAATCTTTGTCATTCTAGAAGGAGATCTAGTTTAGAGAAAAAGTTTGATGTCACTCTGTCTCAAACACAACTCCTCCAAACCATGAATATGTCACTTTTCTTGTTACACAACTCTGTCTCTTCTTTCTTTTTTGTGGTTCTCAAAATGGCCCCTCCTGTCTGAGGCCATCTGTCATGCTTTTACCAATTAGTCATTGTCAACGTTTGGGTGGCTGTAAGTGACACTCCAAGCCCAGACTTCCCAAACCATGGGTCCCTTTGTTCCCGAGAGGATGAAGAAACAAGATAACCACAGGGGTGGGATTAACCAGGCACCCAACAAACCCACAGCCTTGACAGCCTTAGACGACCGACCCTGTGCTGCTGGGTCCTCGGTGACAGAGGCTGGGGTGAGTAGATGGTAGGACAAATGGTGATTGCTAGATGATTTTTCATTTTGTTTTGTTTTTAATGAAATGCACACAGGGTTGAAAAGAAACTCGATATAAAATCCCACCCATCAGTCTCTGAAAGTCCCATATGTCCGGTGACTCAACATGAAACTCTTAGGCTGGTAATACTTTGAAATCCTCGGTGAATAATAAAAGCTAAGCATGAGAAAGGAAGGGTTTCACATGTACACAAGGAAAAGAAAGATGAAAAGAAAAGAGGAATAAAAGGTCATTTCTCATCTGCCCAGTGGAGTGGGAGACACCAGTGTCCTGACTCTATTTATTAATGCCACCCTGATAAATGTCCTGCATGTAATGCAACTTGGCAGAGTTTCTTTAATGAGGAGCCAGGAGGAGCCAGCTGTGAGCCGGGAACACCCACAGCTGTACACTTGGCTCACAGCAGTTCTAGTGCCTCTAAAGCAGACCTTCTGATAACCAAGGTCTATGGGACATGGAAGCAACTTGTTAAAACGAAAACTCATTCTATATAGAATTGCAAGATAAAATCCTTTGTAGCCTAAGGGTCTTGGTAATACCGCTTAATTAAAAGGGTGATGTACAGATGAGTCTCTTCCTAATGAGCACCCTTCCTGACAGCCTTGGAAATAACTACGCAGCAAACATTATTTAATCCAGGCTCGACAACACAGTCTTTGCTGCCAGCAAACCTGGCTTTGAGCAGCTTCTACTGACAGCAAGGAGGAAGTGAGATCTTGAGTAAACCTCAAAACCTCTGTTAGCTTCATCTTTCCAACCGCACAATAAAGACATTGGTCCCCACCAGCAGATGCTATTGTTATCGGACAGGGGGAGGGGAATAGACAGTACATATATAAATTGCTCAGCATAGAGTCTAGCTCGCATGCACTATATCATTGAAACAACCATAACTTTGGAGATCAAGTGCCAAGTATTGCACAAGACAATTGGGCCTCACCAACGAGTGAGTCAAAAGGTCTGTCTGGAGGAACATGTAGCCCAGGGCAGTGGCTGATAAACACATGGATATTTATATGGGGATTCTAAAGTAGGATAAGGTAGAAAAGGTCAATTTTTAGATGCTGATTCATCGATTTATTTACTGATTTACTTAAAGCACTGCCTCTCTGCTGAGCATGGTGTCACTTGTTACCTGAAACAGAATGGCCTGGAGAAATACCTGAGACAATGGGTCATTGCCCTTAAGCTCCTGACTGCCATGGCCACTTGTGTAAAATCTCACCTGCTTGGCCTCCCCACTTTGTATTGTAGAGTATAAAATGAGAATACAGAGTGGACCTGGGATTGAAATGTTTCTTCTCTGCCACTCTCCTGGGGGGTCAGAGCATCTAGTCTAAAAAGGTTCCTCCACCAATTCCAGGCAATGGGAGAAGCGTGATAGTGTTTAGAAAGATGACACTGATGTTTCATAGCTGTTGCTATTTGTGTCCACTTTTGAGAAAAGTACAAATAAAGATTATATACAGAGGAAGACGATCGTAAGATCCATGCTACTGAAGGAGTTTACCTAAGCGGATGCACAGCTTGGCTCTGACTCAGCTCTTGAACATATTGTGACTCACTGTAAGAGGGGAGAGAAAACTTACTATTGCTTAGTTTTATCTTCCAGTCCCCTACAAGCTGGGAATACCATGGAATGGGGAAGCATGATTTCCTGAGGCCCAAGCACCTGATCTGTGCGCCTTCGGTCATCAGAGGTCACTATGTACCGAGAACATTGCCTGTGATGGAGGGGCTTCCTTTTCAGGCTTCTCTCAGAATTCCTGTTTATTTGAGTGGGAAGATTTTTGTATTGAAAATTTCAGTACACACCCTCATCGTGTGTGTGTGTGTGTATGTGTGTGTGGTGTGTGTGTGTGTGTGTGTGTATGTGTGTGTGGTGTGTGTGTGTGTGTGTATGTGTGTGGTGTGTGTGTGTGTATGTGTGTGTGTATGTTTGTGTGTGTATATGTGTGTGTATGTGTGTGTGTGTATGTGTGTGTGTGTGTGTGTATGTGTGTGTGTGTGTATGTGTGTGTGTGTGCTGGGAACTGAACCCAGAGTATCGTGCCTGCTCAGCCTGAGTTCTACTACTGAACTATAACTTGGCCCTTTTAGTAGTTTATATTTTTGAGACAAGGTCTCACTAAGTTATGCAGGATGCCATGGAACTTGCTGCCCTCTGTCTTGTGATCTTCCTGCCTCAGGCTCTTGAGTAGCTGGACTTACAGGTGTGCAGCACTAAGCTTAAATGAAGCCCAGATTTCATGTAAGAATCTCTTTGTGTTGAGGTTTCTGTTGGCAGAAATGGGTCATAGAACTTGGCAAGATGACGAGTTTGTTTGGAGCATCACTAAAATCAGTCCGTGAGCTGGGGCCCCAGACCTCGGGAGAGCTTTAGGGTCAATGAATCTGGTTGTTCAAGAAACCAGTGAAGAGTGAGGAGTTAAGAACAGGAAGGGAAGGAGCTGGAGAAGACGCACGCCAGGCAGTTACAGAAGTGGTTTGGGACCGATTCAATGGGAAACTTGCAGCCAAGGTGGCAGCATCCCAGGACTGTCCTGTGAGAGACACAGGTGCTGAACGACTTACATCTCGGCATCTCTTTCCCCACGTGCTTTGCCCACAGTCTCCTGACTTGCTATTTTTTAAAATTATTTGTGATCTAATTAATGCTACTCTAAGTAAAAGAAAATTCAAACACATTGCTATCATGAAGCATCTCTTTCATTTCTACAGTATTGGTTCAAATGCAAACGAAGAAGCATTGAACCCATATGCTAAATGGCCAAAAAAATTACATGATTTGCATATTCCATTCTAACTGGAACAATGGAAATTGCTCAGAACCAATCAAACTGCTTTTGCTTCACTTCTGTTGTTTTTAATTGACAATTCATATGCTCTATTCCGATCACAGTTTCCCCTTCCCCTCCCCTCCAGGATCCTTTCCACCTCCTCACCATCTAGCTCCAACACCCCCCCCCAAGCACACAGGTCAATAAAATATTTCTTACTGATCTAAACAAGCACTACCTAGCACCTCTGCTCTTGGCTTCTCAAAATGAGGAAAGAAGAATGAGCAGCAGAAGAGACGAAGATGCCCTTTGTGTCTTCCTTTCGAGAGCTAGCCCTTGACAAAGGCAGGCAGTGACATGAATTAGAATGAGATAGGACTTCCTGATTCTTAGAAAATCACTGGCTTCCATATTGGAAGTCAGTTTTCATTCCTGAGTGGAAAGTGTGGTCTCCTGGGGCAATCAGCCTCCCTCTCCCTCCACAGCTAATTGTGATGTAGACAAAACATACCGCTCGTGACTTCTCCTGAAAGCCCGTGGATTCCCTCACATGGTGGATGCACAGAATATGATGCTCTCGATGAATGCTCTATGTAAATGAGGTAGCAAGGAAGCAGAGGCATGCATTTTCCTTGTGCATGTTCCCTGTTTCTGCACATATTGCCTTGTTCCAAATTCACATGCTACTTACAAGTTCAAATAGAAGAGTAATGCTTTCTTTCTAGTGTTTTTCAAAAACTTGTGAGTGTGTGTGTGTGTGTGTTGCTGCATGCATGTCTGTACTATACCTGATTCCATGCGTAGTCTTACAGCTAATCCTCGATGTGGGTGAGTCAGCTCCAAATGCATAGAGATATCTTTCTTGTGTGCTCAGCACAAGGGCTATGTGAACAATCAAAGCTCCTAGCCTTACCACCATTGAACTTCCCAGTCATCAGCATATGACCATGGAGGCCAAAGAGGGATGACCCTGGAACTGGAATTATACATGGTTATGAGCTAGGATATCAAACCTGGGTTCTCTGGAAGAGCAGACAGTGCTTTTAACTGCAGAGCCAATTCTCCAGCTCCCAAAATAAGACTTAATATGAAGGCAAAAATCCTCAAGCCTGCTTAAGGGCCCTTATGCAACAGCACAGGTGGCCTACTTTGAGGTTGGCTCCGCCCACAGGATGGAAGCCTGCATAGAAATAGGAATTGGATCATGGAATGTGCAAGATACACTTGGAAGGAACACTAGCAACCGGTCTCCTTCCACATAGGGGGCTAGAAACAGGAGGAGGAGTCTGTGCAGCCAGTTCCGTTGACTAAAAAAGGAACAGCTCCCCCAATACAAGTGGTGCCAGTGGAGAGGATGCACGCAGAAGTGAGGCCATCAGAGTGAGTGAAGAGCTAGAGGAGTGGTTTCATTAATGTTCTACCCTGAAAATTCCAGGGGAAATTGATTAAATAGAGTTGAAAATCTCTTAACCAAGAAAATGTACATATTTATTTAATGGAGTGTCTCTCTGGACGTAGGACCCAAGCCCAGACAACAAGTTCATTTATGTTTTCTATACTCTTTAAACTCATGGCCTGAGGGTATCTTTATACAAGGTTTTAAATAATTTCATAAAACATAAAACACAAATATACAGCAGGAGATATTTTAGCCCCTCAGAAGTTTCTAGATTAGGGGCTTTGGGTTCAAATGGGAGATGTTCTTACTGGATTTTCAGCAATCCATGGCTCTTTGGATATGTCTCTCTGTGCTAAAACTCCTGAGGTGTGCTGTATAGAAGTGGCTCTTCAAAATGCCAATCCCACTGGACAATCCTACCCCTAACCCACATCTGCCTTCCCTATTCTATCCTTGGTAAGAAACCAAAATAATGTCAATAATATAGCAGCCATTTTCTCCCCTTGTGGAGAACCTTTACCTCTGCTTTCCAAGAGTTTTCCTTACAGAAACAGGCTGGAAACAGGTTACCTAGACAGTGGTTAATGGAGGCCCGCCAACTTCCCAGATACCAAAACCTACTTTGTATCTGTGAGGTTTTACAATATGGTAACTCTAGGCTGTCCCTGGGAATGTTTCACAACTCTGTGACTGTCCCTCATTGTCACAAACAAGAACACAAGTCTTTTATGTTAACTTAGAACAGGCTTTCTCAGCCTCAGCCCTGCTAACATTCCAGGTTAGTTAACTGTTGACAGACACCATCCTATGAACTGCAAGAAGTTTACACAGCACCTGTGGCTTCTGTGCTGCTTAGGTGTTTTGTTTGTTTGTTTGTTTGTTTGTTTCCAACTTGACATAAGCTATAGTCATCTGGGAAGAGGGAATCTCAACCTAAAAATGCTTTGATTACTGTAGCTAGAATCTCTTGTGTATTGTATACCTACATCACCTGTCAATAAAATACCTATGGCCTATAGGAAAGGGTAGAAGGTGGGACATAGGATAGAGCCAGGCATGAGAGGATTTGCCTCCCATGTCCATGAAGGAGGACAGAGCTGACCAGAGGTAAGCAGCCATGTGGCAGAACTTAGAGTAGAATAACGACATGATTAACTTATGAACTAGTCAGGGAACAGCCAAAGCTTGTGGCCAAGGTGTTTGTAAATATAATTGAGTTTCAGAGTCACTATTCTGGGAGCTTGGGTCTCCTAGTAGGCAAGCTTGTGTTGCATTTTCTTGATTGACGTGGTGGGGTCCCACTCACTGTGGGAGGTACTATCCCTAAAGAGCAGGCATGGGAAATATCAAAAAGCAAGCTCAGTGAGCCATGGAAAGCAAGCCAACGGGCAACCCTCTGAGGGCTCTTCTTCATTGCCTAACTCTGGGTTCCTGTCCTGCTTGGGTTCCTGCCCTGACTTCCCTTGATAATAGACTATCATCAGAATAAGTCCAGGAAAGTCTCTTTTTCTTTACATTGGTTTTGGTCATGGTCTTTATCACTGCAATAGAAAGCAAACTAGAACAGAGGCTACTCAACAGATACTAATAGCAATCTTTGGTCCAATGCATGACAATCATGTCACTGAATATTGCCAGATGTCACCCCCTGTAAAACCCACAGACAAGTGTCTATGCTGCTCAGGAACAAAGCTGAGAATAACAATGCTTCTTACATTGGCCAGTGTCTGCGTTCTGAAAGCATCTCTTTAGTACCTGTAGCCCCAGCTACTACTGAGTGGCAAGTCTCCTTGCACTGGGCCCACACAAAGAGAGTTATATCAGCATCTAAAGTACACAGACACAGACACACACACACACACACACACACACACACACACACACACACACACACACCCTGCTTGAAGCCTACAAAGGTTTTTGTTAACACACTATCCCCTTTTTAACTCTCTAGAGTAGTGTATGCCAATATTTGGCAATAGCTTGATATTAATCAACCTTGTCACATGTCTTGTATCATTTAATTTTCAAGGAGTGAAAAATAATTTCAATAAAGTAGTGTATCCATTTTTACAGATGGGAAAGGAAGCTGAGAATTAATAAGTAACTTGTCCAAGATCACCAAGATAGAAATGGACTTGAACTTGAATTTTAATTTTTCTCAGTTTTATTTTATATGCATGGGTATTTTACCTGCATGTATGTCTTTGTACCAGGTGCGTACCTGGTACCCATAGGGGAAGAGGAAGGTATCAGAGTACCTGAACTGGAGTTATAAATACTTGTGACCTGAGGATTGAACCTGGATCCTCTGAGGAAACAGCCAGTAGACTTACCTGCTGAGGCACCTCTCCAGCCCCTTGAACTTGATTTTTTTTTAGCTGCTAATCTAAGACCCTTTCACTTCTGTAGACACTTCCGAAATTGAGTGCAGTTGAGTGACATCCAATGGTGCATTTTATGTACAATGTACATTTCCAGGTCTCACTCCCAGAAACTGGGTCAGCAGCGGTACAACACCTAAAAACTAAGACATCAACATGCCTATCTCTCGACTCTGGTGCAGCTGATCTGTAGAGGTTATAGTAGGAGCCCTAAATCCATTTCACTATATAATAAGGCAACTTTTTGGAGAGACACTGGCAAACAAAGGATTGGGGTAGAGAAGAAGAGATTAGAGGAGTCAGGAACACTCTGGGGATGCAGAGTTAAAGAAAAGAGGTGATGCTCTCCTTTCTGCTTCACCCTGGTAGTCTCAGTCAAATGTCTGATAGTGACAATACCTTGCCGCAAATGCTACTCCCAGGAAGATACCCCTTGCTTTTTCCTGCTCTTGTGTAACCAAGCACATGTGGTCTGCTGGCTGATTCTCCAGCAGGAACTCAAGCTTCTGTCAGCTCCCTGACAGTTACTCCTAAGGCATTGGCCTACTTTCATTACTGGACACAATCCCATAGCAATGCATTTGTCCAAAGATGCTTTAAGAAATCCTTGGCCTTCCATAGAGCCTTTCCCTGGAATCATGACTTCTGTTTGGACTCCAAGAGCCCTGGATGAGCCCCAAAGTTGAATGGCTGGTCTGCCCTCTTTAGCTTTTAAGTAGTAAGGCAAAGCCAGGGCTGAGAGATACTCTGCAGCAATGTGCCTTCCAATGAAGAATATTAGAACCCAATAGCAGTGCTTGCAGCTTAGAGTCCACTAAAATTCAATAGATCATCTGGGGACTCTCTCGAAGTTTAGATCTAGCCAAAGGGAGAAGAATGTCCGAGGCAGGCTTGTGTTTCAAACTGTAGCCCTTCCGAGTCCCCCAAGAGGCATAAAATAAAACCTACAGATAAAACCCTTTGCTCACTGTACCCATTACTTGTTTGCAAGCAATTGTATGTCTGCCCTGCAACCCTCCCCAGGGTCATGGCACTTTTAAATAAGCATCTGTAATGTGACACACCCAGCCTTTCACCCACCCAGCTTGCTGGGAGTTCGGTGTCTCTGACTTGAGATTGCATCGCTCTTCTTTCTCCAGCCCAGCCACTGCTGCTGGTGACTCTGTCTCTCATTTGATGAGTTGCAGCTTCCAGGATAGATCTGTGGCCACTCCTGTGACCCAGATTGGAGCACAGCTGCTGTACTTAATTGTTCTTCCACGAGTTCACCATTTCCAGAGAGCCAAATCCTGTGCAAGACAGTGCTACTAACTCAGCCAGTCGGGTCAGATGAAAGACACAGACTGTTGACTGGCTCAGAGCTAGAGCCCTAGAGACTGAGGTTCTGAAGAGAGAATCCAACCATCTGTGGCATCTGCATATCTCCTCTGTCTCTGGGAGGTAGGGAGCTGGGAACCCAGTTCTTTGCCATTATGCCACTGGTTGCTGAGTAATAATCAGAGCCTGCTGTCTATGCAATGAGAACTCCATCTATGTCTAGGTTAAAGTTTCTAAGAAGTCTTTGCATGGTTGAGTTTTCCCTTCCTCAGCTTCTTGCTTCTCTTTTTGTCTTTTCCACCTTCTCCTCTTGTACTGCAGATCAAACCTAGATCCTCTCACATGCTAGACAAGCACAGTTTTCTTCTTTAATGAAGGAAATCTGAGACACTGTGAAGCCATGGTGTGTGTCTTAAATCTATGTAGAACAGGCAAAGAGCAGACTCCTCTCTTCCCTCACCACATGGCCATCTTAACAACATTCCTAATATCCTTATGTCTGGGAGGGACAGCATGAGCTATGATCTGCTTATTAGAAGATATCCTGACTGGATGGGATACACTATTGTTCCATTTGTGAACTACAAGAACAGAAAGACTGGGTAATAAAATCTAGTGGGACAACTGCATATTCTCTGTTAAAACAAACCAGTGTCCCATAATAGCAAAGCAGCAAATCTCATAAGCCCGAAGCAACATTTGTGTTTTATCTTAAGAGTCGGATATGGTAGTGCATATCTATAACCTAGCATTTGCATGGCTGATGCAGGGGGGTTGCTGGGAATTTGAGACCACCCTGGGCTATAGTGAGACCCTATCTTAAAAACAAACAAATCCTGTCTTAAAACAACAACTACAACCAAAGAAGCTCACAATATGTTTCTTGACACTGGCTACAGCCAGAAATAGGAACTAGAATGGGATGATCTCCTTGTGTGGTTACCAGAGGCATGATGATACCTGGCCACCAGGGGTGCTAGTCTGGCCTTTGGAAGAGAAGATGCTAAACTATTATTTCTTTGGAATGACAACAACAAAGGAGCCTCCCAATGGGGACTTCAACCTTTTGGAGTCAGACCCTAGAGCCAAAATGATTAGATTTAGCAAAATGTGAATAGTGTTTCTTAAATGTACTTAACATATAAAATATTTGCTGCTTCTCTGAAATTCACATTTTTCTGGGTGCCTCGTGTTTTATCTGTCAATACTCTCTGGCAATCCAAAGTAAATGTGGCTTTTTTTTTCCTTCAAGTTTGTATTTGATGATGAAGGTAAAAAATGCATGCTATGGAAATCTTTTTTGTTTGTTTGTTTGTTTTTTGGTTTTTCGAGACAGGGTTTCTCTGTGTAGTTCTGGCTGTCCTGGAACTCACTCTGTAGACCAGGCTGGCCTCGAACTCAGAAATCCGCCTGCCTCTGCCTCCCAAGTGCTGGGATTAAAGGCATGCGCCACCACCACCCGGCTGGAAATCTATTTCAAGAGAAGTAGCAACCAGAGGACTTGAACCTTAGCGAGTTGTGAGCCAGTTTTCTCTTTCACAGGCAGGTTGAGTCCTTGAATTTGCTCTTAACTGAGGAATATGAGGGGGAATCATTCTACATAAAGTCAGGGCAAGAATGTCCCACCTCATGCCCAGTGCTCCACAAAAGATTGGTTTGGCTTCGTTCGTGCCTCAAGAAGTTTGTAGCTGCTGGCTGAGGTGGAGGTACTGGAGATGCTGGAGAACCCAGGTCTGCCGGACACTTGTGTAGAGGATTTATGAGGTAGTGGTAGCAGATGGGACACTTCTGTGGTTACCTGTCCATGCTCAAGGGGAAGCAATCTCATAAGCTTTCTTTATTTAGACTCATCAGCTGATGAAGTACATTTATGAGGGAAAAAAAAAGATATCAACTCTAGTGGTAGCCACTGGTTACCCCACTCTTTCTCTTTCTTTCCCTCTCTCCTTCTTGTACAAAATGCTCCCCAACCCTCTTCTCTGTGGTGTTTTGTAGTTGTTGCTGCTGTTGTTTTGTTTTGCTTTGTTTGATGTATATGAATGGTTTTGTATACATGTAATCTGTTTACCATGTGCTTGCCTGGTGCCCTTTGAGGACAGAAAAGGAAGTCAGATCTCCTAGAACTAGAGTCACAGACAGTTGTGAGCTGCCATCCTCTGGAGGAGTAGCCAGTGCTCTCAATGTACAATACTGGTTGACAGGAACACATTGCCTATCGTGGGCATTGCACTGACCAGACTTTTCACCAACAATCTCACAGGGCGTGGCAATCCCTGAGGAGACTGATTCCTGGGCCTTTCTGGCCTGAAGAGGGAATGAGAGTGTGTGCAAACTTGTTTAATGAGAAGATAGGTTTCCCCTTTGCTGTTTCAGTCAAAAATCCTTAAATCAGAGTTGTTACCATACAGCGCAAACAGGAATTTGATGTTAGAGATGGAACCCAGGGATTCGTGCATGCTAGGCAAGTGGTCTGCTGCTAAGCTCCACACACAGCTGTTTTAATTTGTGAAATAAAACAGAATACCTTAAGATTATTTTGGCTGCAAATAATAAGAGACTTAATTCAACTTGGTCCTGGGCACGAGGGAAAGGAGGAGAGGGGAGAGGTAGTAACTGTAGGAACAAGAATGTGTCTTGTGGTATCACAGTAGGACAGCCAGACAGTGAGGATGGCACTCAAAAGCCAGGAGACCAGAAGTCTGCAGAACAATGTTCCCTAGCTTGCTTTGTTCCTAATTTTTTTGTCCCTTTTGTTCAACCTCTGCACCAATAACAGATGTTAGCTCACACCTACCGAGGTCCTGTTGGAGATGAAATGAGTGAAAGGCTGTGTGCGCACATGCACCTACAAACATAAGGCCTTTTTGCTACAGCTCCTCACCTCTAGAGAAGGGCTTTGGCCATGAATGTGGAGCTAGTGCCCATCCCTGGCCAGAGGACTTGGAAGAGTAGAGTTCAGTAAAATTTTCAGGTTGAATTGAGGAACCCCTCAGCTCAATGTAAACCAGGTGATTCTTTGTAAAGTGGGTAGATCTTCCACATGACACCTGCACAGGTAAACACGGTTGTTTATCTTTGCTACTTTGGTATGAGGACAGAAAAAAGATAATAAAAACAGTACAGAAACAAAATATAGCCTAACTGCCCAATAAACCATCTGTTAGTCAGTCTTCTATTGCTGTGAAGAGATGTTATTACCACAGCAACTCTTATAAAGGAAAACATTTCACTGAGGCTGGTTTACAATCTCAGAGGTTTAGTCCATTGTCATCATGGCGGCAAGCATGGTAGTGTGCATGAAGAATTAGCTTGGTGTACTCAGGCAGCAGGGAGAGAGAGACTCTGGGTTTAGAAAGCACTTTTTGAAACTTCAGTGCTCACCCCCAAGGACACACTTTCTCCAACAAGGCAATGCTTTTTAATCCTTTCAAATAATGCCACTCCCTCATGACCAAGTATTCAAATCTATGAACCTGTGGGGGCCATTTTTCTTCAAACCATCACACTGTTCCAGCATTAAACTACTCTGGTGATTTTCATATTATCATAATATTATGGCAAAAATAAATTAGTTATAAACTGGACAGATCCTTACCTCGGCTGTTGGGTTCCCCCCCACCAGGTCCTTTCATATAAACAGTCATCAGAAAAGCTCTCTAGTGGCAAACAGTGACTTGATACTGTTGCTTATGGTTTTTGAGCTAAGTCTCAGTTGGTAGCCCAGGATGAGACTCTATATATAACCCAGGCTGTCTTCAAACTCGCAGGAATCCCCCTGCCTAAGTATGCTGATTGCTAAGATTGCAACTGTGAACCATCATGATAGATTTCTTATATTAAAAAAAAATCTTATTTGTAGTATCCAGAAAGACAGATTTGAGGACTCATCTAGGGGACATATTTCAAAGTGATGGGTAATGTCATTTTAGAAGAGTGGGCTCTTCTTTTCAAAACTTAAAGACAGCGTTGTGAGGGAAGCAGCTGCCAAGTCCCTGGGTAACCTTACAGAGGGTTTGGTTTCTAAGTGCAACCTTATGCTAGCAACTGCTCCTGGGTAACAAGGAAGTAAGGCAAGCCAGAAATCTCAAGTTCTATAACCCCGGAAGACAATGTCGATTATATAACAGGTATGAGTCCCCACGCCGTTAGGTCACAGACAGATGAGCCGCAACCTGCCTTCCTGCTGCTTCCTAAAGACAGTGAGCTCCTGACCTCACTCCCACACTCCCTCCTTTCACCATTCCTCCTTCTTTGATGAGCTGTATTTTTAATTTTCTGCCCCATGCCACACTGGGCAATGGAGTTCATGTTTCCTTTGTCTCTCTCACTGTGAACCCGGAGGCATCTGATGTCTGTCTCCACCATCCCATTGAGAGGACCTCCCTAAAAACACCTATAACCTAACTATAGGATTCTCCCTCCTGTGGTTTATAAAGTGTCATGACACTCTGAACTTCTTCCTGCCCCTCAGCCCTTTCTGTACGATGCCTTCCTGGAACTGATTCAGACTTCTGCTAAGTTTATCAGGCTTTTACCTCCTTGGGAAATTGAATTTTCATAAACAAAGCCAGCCAGACAAACAGCAATAACAACAACAAACCCCAAAACTATTTTTCTAAGCTTTATCTCAACATGACACAAAAATCCCTCACTTTCTCTTTAAAATAGTAAGAATGTCCTGCTGGGTGTTCATCAGCCAAGGCTGAGGGCCCAAGGCCAACGTGGATAAATTAGCTGAAGGGACACCCAATATTTTAACTCTTGTTCTTTTTATCACCCAGGGCCCAGGAAATGACTGGACCTTCTGAGAAAGCCCTCTAACGGCTAGCTCCCTTCGTTACTTTGAGGAAACCCTCTAACGGCTAGCTCCCTTCGTTACTTTCCAAGCCCTTCTGGCTGGCATCATAAACACTCTTCCTTCAGCATCGAGACCACTAAGCTCCGTGACTCCAAAGCCTACATCTCCACTGGTCACATCTCTCTTCATCCCAGATGCGTGTGCATAAGTGCTCAGACTCTCCTCATGTGACATCCCCACATGACACCAGAATGCCACATGTCCCATTAAATCGACCACTGTTTCGAAAGATTGTTTCTTAGTTTCCCTTTTCACAGTGACACCAGACTTCACCCAGTCTCCTGAGCTTCCTCGTGGGAGCCCTTCTCTATCTTTCTAATCCTACTCAGACTCTGGTCTGTTCTCTTCTACTTGTTAATACCTTCCTCCTTTCTCATCTGGATGAAAGCTGTCTCCATGGAGATCTTTCAAAACTCCTAGTAGATGGCATGGATGATGCCAAGCCTTATATATACTGTGTTTGTTCTTATACACACACGCATGCGTGCACACACACACACACAGGTGCGCGCACGCGCGCGCACACACACACACACACACACACACACACACACACACGACTATGCTAACAATTCACAGGCTGTACACAGTAGAGGTTGAACAACAGCAACAAAAACTAAAATGATTATGCTGTGATGGGACTCGCCTAAGACACATGAATGTCTATTTCTGGAATTTTCCATTTAACATTTTAGTACTTTAATTGACAGCATGGGTAAAGGAGGACAGCTGTACTCCCATGGCTTTGTAATGGATATCTCTCAGCCTCCACTCTGGGAGTTGAGTACTGAATGAGGCACACATCTGGAGGGCTGGGACTTCAGGAAACCCGAAGGTCTAGGCAAAGATGACTCAGAGGCCTAGTCCAGAAAAAAATAAAAATTAGTAGCAGATGGATAAGGGAGGTGATGGTCAGCATCCAAGAAATGTACTGGAGTGCAAGGTGCCATCATGTCTTCTCTTCTACAAGATTCCTAAAAGGAACAGGAAAAGAGCCCAAGTCCAGCACGCAGTAGGACACCTCCTCACAACGATAACAGAGAGCCGTGACCTTTACTCACTCAATTTTCATGATCACCATAACTTTGCTCCTGCCCGGGTTTTGGCCCCAGTTTAGAATATTTTGCTGCTTGTAGGGTATGTTAAAATGTGAAGTATTCTGTTGCTATGCCTCCGGGGTGCAGATCCGATGCCCAGGCAGAGCCCTCTCTACTTTGCTCTCTCTATTAAGTCTTCCCCAGTGAAAACAAAGGAAACTCTTGTTTTGTAGACATTGAAAACATACCTGAGGATTTCCAAGTCACTGGAAAGCTAAGCATCTCCAAGGACCCATCTATAAGAGCTGAGGTCATTTGAAGAGCTGGATACCAACAAGATCTAAGCTCAGTTAAATGGAGCCAAACCACCCATTTTGACTGTTTAGCCAAATTCAAGTATGTCCAATGCATTAGAATACTAAATCCTCAACAAATTCTCCTTTGGCATGACCTGACAAGATCACTGGTATTTATTTATTATTTTTTATATAAATGGAAAAAATTATACCAGAACTGGGAAACTTCCACAGGTAACTAGGTTAGAGTGCTGAATGGGACCCACGAGCGTGCTGAGTGGGATCTTCCCTGCCAAAGAGCAACAAAAGATTTGACTGTCTGCTCTGCACACCGGTGGCTGATGGACTGTTTTATGACGGGGATAATTATCTCTGTCTTTCTCTCTTAGTTACCTACCAAAATAAACTGTGCAAATCCCAACATATTAGAAAGACTCCGTCATCAGCTGGCAGGCAAAACCTTAGCAGGGCTCCACAGACCTGAGGAATGAAACGGCTAAGGAAGAGAAGTCAGTTAATCTATGGTTCAAAGGGCCTGTGTTAGGTCCAGTGAGGAGCTCTGAGAGTGTATTCTCCCTCCTTCCTACAGGAGCATTACTGATTCCCAGATGATGGTCTTCACTGACATCTTTGATGTAAATGTGGCACAGGTCAGTCTTTATTTCCTCACAGCACCAATTCTTTAAAGGCGGGTCAAGCAGAGAGCTGCATTCAATTTATGATGTTCAACTGGGAATGTCCCATGATACAACAGAATTGGAAAGAGAGAGAAAGAGAGGGACTCCTGGTTAATAATGCTTTTGCTAGTGGTTCAACAATTATATATCCAGATACAGGATTGAAAACAGATTTTTCCATTTCTTTTGTTTTTCTTTCCTCTTTTCTCTCCTTTTCTTTCTTGCCTTCTTTCTTTCTTTTCTTTTCTTTTCATTTTCTTTTTTTTTAATTTTCTAAGACAGAATTTCTCTGTGTATCCCTGGATTTCCTGGAACTAGATTTGCAACCAGGCTGCCGCTAGCTCAGAGGTCTGCCTGCCTTTGTCTCCCACATGCTGAGATTAAAAATGTCCACCACCACCACCCAAGTTTTTATTAGGCTACTTCATTATATGTATGACAAAATTGAGACCCAGAAATGGTTGCATTGCCTAAGTCCCCATGCCGGAAGTAGATCCAGGGCCCCCAGAATTCTATCTCAGTCTCCTCATGCCTTGAGCATCCTTACACATCTGCCAGGGGCAGAAAGGGATCATAGGAGGCTGGAGGACAAGGCCTACCTAGCAGCCATCTTTAGTCTATCATCAAGGACCTTAGTGTAAGGATCAGCCATCAGGCAGATCAGACATGCTGGGAGAGATAGGGAAATATATACTTGGTATCTAGGAGCAATGGAGTGGGAACATACAGGCTAGAAAAATCCAGGAACTTAGAATTTGCCGAGGAACGCCATGAGAGCCACCTTCAATCTTGCTATTAACTCATGGAAATATCCATTTATAGGTGAATACAAATCTCACACTCTTGTTTCAATGGCCCAGCAAGCTAATCTAGCCAGATATTATGGATGTTACCTGCTCCTTTATTTACTCCTCACAAAACTCTCAAGAGGCAAATGTTTCTATTATACTTTTGCATATGAGGAGATTAAGGCTTTGAGGGGTCAGAAAACTCACTTGTAAGAGATGGCAGCTGCTAAATGGCCAAGGTCAGTGAGGAAAACCCTACCTCAGCTTCCTAGGGAGAGTTTCTTAGCATCAAAAGAAACAGGGAGTGGGGCATAAATCACAAAAATTCATTATCTTCCAGGGTGAGGGGCTGAAAGTTGGAGGTCAAAGCCTGCTAGGGTTGGTTTCCTTTGAGAGCTGGGAAGGAAAATGTCAGACTTCCATTCGGGGCATGCAGATAGATGGTACCTTCCCCTCCCCCTCCCGGGTCCATCAATCTCTACGTTCCTTTGTATGTGTGCATTCAAATTCTCCATTATAACAGTATCACCTCTTTTTAACTAGTGTGTCTGCAAGGACAGATTCCAAAAATCCATGAATATCCCCAGGAGTTAGGGCATCCACATAGGAATGGAGCAGATGTAAAAGAATTCAGTCCTCAGCACTGCCTCAGTCCCCATTTCCACAGAGGCCGAATAAGAAGGATTCAGACAACCAAGTAATCCCAGACTCCTAAAGCCAGTCTGAGTCTATGGTATCCTAAAGCTATGGGATCAGAGAGAGTGGCACTGGAAGAGTGGCTTGGCCCAGGAGTGGGTGGTGGGGGGCAGCTTCTTCATTACAGGTCATGGAGGAACAAGTTGGGATGCAAAGTAAATTCATGTGGAGAAGGGAAGTTGAGGAAGTTTGTTTCTGATGGCATCTGCTGTTCTCTTTTTCTTTCCTTTTTTGTTTAAAATATATTATACGGGGTTACACAAGGCTATTTTGTGCAAGCAGTAATTGTATTTTTATCATTCATCCACAGTCCCATTCTTGCCTTTTACATCCCCTCTCCCTTGATCCTTTAAACAGTTTCCTTCTACTGTCAGGACATATGCACATACATGTTTTTATATTTTTATATGAAATCTAGAAAACACAAGTGAGAGATGTGGGAGGGCCAAGTCCACTGTGGGTAGCGTCCACTCCCTAGGCAGTTGGTCCTGGGCTATATCAGAAAGTAGGCTGAGCAAGCCATGGAGAACAGTGTATTCTCCCATGGTTTCTGCTTCAGCTCTTGCCTCCAGGTTCCTGTCTTGAGTTCCTGCCCTGATTTTCCTCAGAACTGTGACATGGAAGTATAAACCAAATAAACCCTTCCCTCCTCATGCTGCTTTAGGTCATGGTATTTTATCAAGGCAATAGGCACCTCCATACTGATTTCCATTGTGGCTAGACTAGTTTGTGTTCCACCAGCAGTGGATAACAATTCCTTTTGTCTTTCTCCTTCCCAGCCCATTGTGACCACAATTATGATGCTCTGGCACATAGCTACAGAGTGTGTCAGGTTCATGCTTCGACAATGAAATACATGAGGCTGGGTGCTTATAAAGACAAAAGGGTCTACTTACCTCACAGTTTTAGAGTACTGAATCTGAGATCAGGAGTCCCACTGACTTGGTGAGGGTGCACATCACAGCAGGAATTGGGTTGGAGTAAGCGATCACATCTCTAGCCAGCAAGCAGCAAGGAAGGATACCACAATCCCTCTTCAGAGCACCCCCAATAACTTAAGGACTTCCCACAAGCCTCCCCATCACCTCCCAGAGGTTCCCTCTCTCCCAGTAGCACAGCATTGGGAACCAAGCCTTTCTATGGGAGCCTTTGTGGAACACTGAACATTCAAGCCTGCACCAATACTCGGCATATCTGCACAGTGGCTTATCCCCTAGATCCAGGTACTAATGCTCCGTGGCTTCTAAAAAACACAGTACCATCTGAATCTGCCTAGAGATCGGACTTTATCCCCTGGATCTTGCAAGAGTATACATCTTCCCTTAGCTGCCCCGCCATTCTTCAAATAGCTGTGACTGCTAGCATAAATATAGTCTTTGCTATTTTGTATCATACTGATACTATGAGCAGTTAACTTTGTATCTCCCAGTTACTCCAGTCACATTGCACTCCTCATGCACAGAATGTATCTGGAGATGAGGAGCCTAGAAACTTTTCAGAAAAGGAGATGATGACATACTATAGTTTATTCCTAGTAAAGTGGTTAAAGCTAAAAAAAAAAAAAACTATATGCCGATATAAAGTCTGTACCATGGTGGGAATATGCACTGCTCTGGAAAACATATCCATAAAAGTTAAAAATATATGCATTTATCATGTACCTAGTGCATCTATCTCTCGAATTTGCACAATACAAATTGGCCTCCTAGAGCAGCATGGTGCAAAATGGCATTGCACTAGAGAAAATTTCACTGTGTATCAACCGTAACCTGGATAGACATGGCTGCTGTGTCCACACACTAGAATAATACATACAACAAGGGTAGATACAAGCTATAGCCATCAGAAATAGCATCAGCGAATATCATCAACCCAATCCATGTGACGTCTGGTCTGTTTCTGCCAACTACACAGAGAGGCAGGGAAGAGACTGTGAGACAGGAGAGTGGGTCTGCTACCCAGAGGAAAAGAAATCAAACAGAAAATTGCTACAGTCACGAACTGAGGACCCAACAGTATATTTTGATACTATTTTGTTTATGTGTAGATACAAGATTTGTGACAGTTATTATATGCAATTAAATTTTCCTTTCCACTTTTACTGTGCATGTGTGCATTTGGATGTATGTGGTGTGTGTGTTTCTGACAGACATTATTGGGAACTACAAAGTAAAATATTTATATCACACCAGATAGCACATTTTTCCAATAATAAATCCAGAACATCCCTCCACCCCCCAAAAAACGGGGTGTTTAAGATATGAGTATACTTAAGGTCCTATATACTTAAGAACTATAGCTTACACCAAAAAGCTAGTAAACAAAATTATCTGGCTTTGGGACTATTGAGGAATTTACAGCTTCACCTTGGAATATGTAACATCAATGGTGCCCAGGCTTAGCCACCCATCCAAACTTTCCGCCCCATGTTTTAAGAGCTTTGGTACCCTGGGCATGCACCTCCCAGCCCTCAAATGTACTTTTACCTTATACCGCTCAACCACCCCCATACACCAGGAAGGTGAGATAAAGTCCTGGAAGTAGACTGGGCTCACTGGGCTTG
Organism: Grammomys surdaster; assembly: GCF_004785775.1. Classification (NCBI taxonomy): domain Eukaryota; kingdom Metazoa; phylum Chordata; class Mammalia; order Rodentia; family Muridae; genus Grammomys; species Grammomys surdaster. Next base: position 8,743,428 of record NW_021604595.1, read on the forward strand.
GATTACTGATGTCCTATTACTCTGCATGTGGTCTTTAAAAGAGAGGGTGATCTCCATATTCACACTACCTCTTGGCCACAGACTCATTCGGAAGGTGCACAGCTGGAAGAAATTCAGAATCCAAAGCCCAAGGCCCTATACAGAGTCATCTTTGCCTGAAGTTAAGGGCAGCACTGCCTTTTAAGTGTAAAGAAAAGACTGCAGAGAACCTAATGGTACGTGTCTACAGTCTCACTGGGCTGGGGACTGAAGAAGACAGACCACAAGCTCCAGGCTAGCCCCAGAAACTTAGTGAGGACTGATTCAGGAAGAAGGAAAGATGACTGGAAATAGAGCTTGTTTGTAAAACACATCGCTAGCACGCAGGAGGCCCAAGGTTTAATCTCCAGTACTAGAAGGAAAATTTTAAAAGTACATGCAGGGGGATTTCATTGTAAACACCCAGGCTGCCAGCATCACTGCATGCCTTCATTTGGATGTCAAGTATGTTTCTTAAAATCTAGCAAGCTCAACATATATTTTTTGCACACACACATACACACACACAAATATAATTATAGAATTTCTAGTACTCTGCACTATCATTTCCCCCAAACAAAACTCAACCCTAAGTGATTGACTTGTAAACACACAGTTTGGCAGTTTGGAAATGCATGCAGGTGTGAGGACCTACGGGGAAATGAACAGGATGCTGGGAATCATACCTGCAGCTCCTTTGGGTCTCGGCTCCCTTGGGGGTGGAGAAGCTTGGTTAGACATGTATGGATTCTGCAGAACAAAGTAGTCATGGGCTCTTGTCCCCTTGCCTTGCAAGTGTCTCTGTGGAAAATTCCCTTCCCACCTCCTCGCCAAGAAGAGAAAATACCATGTTCATGAAACCAAAATTGCAGGAGGCGGTTCCCATCCGTGCAGAAGCAGTGGGGACGAACTCCCATTGCCCTCTGCTTGGAATGGAGAGCTCATCTTCCTCCTAAGGGAAGCTGTGTGGGGTCAGGAGACAGTTAGCTTACCAACTACTGTGTGCCAGACCAGTTCCTCACTTTTCTACTCCAACACCTACTTCATTTTGATTTTGTTCTTGACAGGAGAAACTCTCCCCTTCCGCAAAGATTCAGATTGCCAATTCTTAAAAACATTTTTAATATTTTCCATAAATACAGAGAGAGAGAGAGAGCGACATGCATACACACACACACACACACACACACAGAGAGAGAGAGAGAGAGAGAGAGAGAGAGAGAGAGAGAGAGAGAGACCAACACAGACACCCACAGACACACCCACAGACACACCCACACACACCACTTAAAACTGATACCTATGGCTGTGAGGAGATGAGAGAAGAAAATGAAGTACTGGCCAGCATCAGCCCTCTGAAAGCCCAGTTCATTTTTCTTCCAAATTAAAAAGAAATGAAAATTCAAGCTTTGCATCTCAGCTATTTGAAAACCACATTTCCAAAATATTACTATTCCCTCTTTGTGAGGGAAATACGAAAAACACATGGCTTGAATGATCCTCTCAAGCTACTGGTAACAGGTAAAGCAGGAACTGGGGGTGGCTTCAAATAGATAAACTCAGAAACATAGTAAGTTGGTTTAAATGAGGATCGCAAGACGAGGCAGAAGCTGTGGAAGACCGTAAAGCAAGCAAAGACCATGTCTAAAGCCCTGGATTATAGACAACGAAGAGCCCCTTGACCTTCGTTCCCGATGAGAAAACCTATAACATGCCTATTGCTCAAGACACACCTAACTCCCATCTTCTTTATGTTTCTTTGTGTTCTCTCTTGGCACATTGCATATGTGGCCAAGGTACCTGCCACTACACAACTCACTTTGCACAACTAGAGTGTGACTTCATAAGGGCAGGACTGTGTTTTATGTATCTCTTACTAATTTACATAGATGTAGCAAGAACTTTCTATGGCTTTGTGCATAGATGAATAAATGAATGGTAGATTCTGTACATGATGCTGTCGATTTGACTTCCCCCAATATCCATGATGTGACCCTTCAATGACTGAAATGCCTCGACCCATTCCAGAATTTTAAATGCTTTTGCATTTCTAACTTGTGTCTTCAAGGTTAGTGAAGTGTGAGTCTCCAGCACCAGACGCTGGCGGAGAAGCACACCAGCATTGTTCACGGGGAGCTATGACAAGGAGGAAACAGGCCAGCAGACTGCAGCCCTGGGACTGTCCTGGAGATCCAGAGTGCCAACGCTCCTTAAGGGAAAATGTGGGCGAGGGTGAGTACTGACAGAAAACACGATTTTGTGATTCTCTTTTCTCCTGTGTCACGGGGATCTATTCCTCTCACACCATGTGACGAATGACATATCAAACCTGGAATTGATATCTGAAGAGAAAACACGAATCATAGGACATCAGATGTTTCTCTGTTTGGTGGGTTTTCACATAGATAGGATGCTGTGCACTGGTAGGAATCTTCTTCCTACCAAGAGTCTCTGCTGCTGTTATCTGGACACAAGTGGGACTTAGGAGAGCAGGTGCCTGTGCAAACCTGGACGTCTCCAGACCTATTCAAAGAGGCAGCCTCTTTGTGTGTGTGTGTGTGTGTGTGTGTGTGTGTGTGTGTGTGTGTGTGTGTGTGAGAGAGAGAGAGAGAGAGAGAGAGAGAGAGAGAGAGAGAGAGAGAGAGAGAGAGAGAGAGCTTTCCTGCACTGATCATGTTGGATAACTTCATTCATATTAAAGCACTCCAAAAGAAAATGAACTTTCTCTAGGGTAGTTCAAATTAAAATGATCAGCTGTTCCTAATGTCTCAGGCTTATGATACTACTTGGGAGGCTGAGGCAGAAGTTCAAGACCTACCTGGGTCACTGAATGTGTTCAAGGCCAGCTAAGGAAACTTAGCAAGACTGCTTCAAAGTAAAAAGAGGGATGGAGCAGCAGTTCAGTGGTAGAATCCTTGCTCCCCATGAGGGAAGCCCTCGATTCAGTCCCAGGCCACACTTCACAAACAGATAGACACACACACACACACTCACACACACATACTACACACCCATAACATACCATACACAGAGAAACATACACACATATACACAAAACATGCACACACAAATGCACACCATACCACACAGACACACATGACCACATACACACCACACACACCAAAGCACACATACACACCACTACCACTACAGACACACCACATACACCCGCACACACAATTATACCACACATACAGAGAAACATATACACATAACATGCACACACACACCCCACCACCATATACACACCACACATACACACACACACATCATATACCTCACCACACACACACACCACACCACATACAGAGAGACATACACACATACACCACCACCACATGCACATATGAAAATAAGTTCATCTAGCTAAATATGAAATCCTAAAGACTCTTAAAAATAAATAGAAAAGCGTCTGTGTAACGTAGCTATGGACTGACTCCTGAAGGAGGCAGGACTCGTGGCATAGTGCCGTGGCACTGGGGATCAGGAGCATGATGCAGTGGCACTGGGGATCAGGGACATGGTGTGGTGGCACTGGGGGTCAGGGATCTGCGTTGGACCTCTCTTACTTAGTAATGCCAGCCAAGAGCCAGCTGCTTGGCCTCTTGTGTCCCCTATCTCAGACCTGATAAAATGGTTCTAGGAGGGTTAGAGGCTGAAAACAAAACGCTTAAAGTGTTGCACTTTAAAGGAAAAGTTAGTTCTTCTTTGACACCAGACAGCTGCTTTCTGTGTCACACAGAGAAGCACCAACTACAGAGAAAACCTCGGAGCAGCCACAGCAAGCAGACAGACCTCTTTGGCTGACAGGAGAAAGGGCTGTAAGGTAGCTATTACAGTAAATAAAAAGACTGCTCCAGAAGTCATTTAAAAACCACTTGAATTTTCACGCCACCTTGGTGTTTTAGATAAAGTAGCGATTTCCAGCAGCAACAGTGAAGATTCCCAGACACGAAATTGTCTCAGCTTTAAGTTGTTCAGTTGAGAATGAACAGGAGTTGAGAACAGCTCAGGGGCATGTTTAGCCAGGACCACCATTTGGGAAAAGCTCTGCTGAAGTCATAAACACTCTCAAAACAAAGCTTCCAAAAAAAAAAAAAAGAAAGAAAGAAAGAAAGAAAAGAAAAACTCTCAGTAAAGGAAAACAGGCCCAGAGATCACCATTCCACTATGACATCAGCAAGCAGTGGAGAGGTCACGCCACACCTGCAGGGCCATCTGAGGGCTGCAAAGGGGCTAGGCACCCTTTGCAGCCCAGCCTTGTTTGATTTTGATTTGTTTTCAGAGACCTGGTAGTTAAACATTTACCTAGGCACACCTGGCGAAGACAAGTAGGCTGGCTCAGAAGAGCCGTGAACTGAAAATTGCTTTCGTTGGCATTCATACTCTGCTGCCTCAAAGGAAGGCAGGAAGCCGACCATTGGAAAGGCAAGTTGTGGTTAATCTGAAGACAAAGCTAGATCATACTTCACAGGGACAAAAATAGTCCATGGCCACTGTCCCTTCTTCCCTAATAGATACAAGTTCAGTGCAGAGCCAAGGTCAACATTTTCTCTGTATACTTATGTCAGATTAAGAGGGGGATGTGATGTATGTGGTGTCCAAAGGAAACTTCAGCTCCCCAAACTCCAAAGGGCAGCCCATATATCCAGAAATGAGCTCAAAATGGACTAGAAGATTTCTGGCAGAGAAAACACTGTTTCTCAACAACGAGTGAAATTGGTTCCTGTTAGCCAGAGAGAGGCATTTGTAGTTAGCTTTGGCAGAAGAAACATATGGCATCTATACACACATCAAAGCCTGTGCTGACCTGCAGCCTCTCTCAGTATCACAAGTACCTACTTGTGACACATACCAAAGTTCATGCTAACATCCTGGCCCTGCTGACCTCTTTACCCTAAACTCCCTCCAGCTTATGGGTTTTCCTCCTCATAGCTGCTTCTTATAACCCAGCTATTCTCAAATCTATCATCTATCTATCTATCTATCTATCATCTATCTATCTACCTATCTATCTATCTATCTATCTATCTATCTATCTATCTATCTATCATCTATCTATCTTCATCATCTATCATCATTATCTATCATCTATTCTCTCTCTTTCTCTCTCTCTCTCTCTCTCTCTCTCTCTCTCTCTCTCTCTCTCTCTCTCCTTTCTCCCTTTCTCCGGCTATCTCATTAGCCCCATTCTCTCCTGTCCTGTTTCCATAGCCCTGACTATGGTCAATCTACTTCTTCGCCTGCTCTGGACTCTTCCAGATGCCTCTGGTAGTCCTCTCTCATATTTCCAATACAAATCTTAACCATATGGAGCAGTCTTTTTGGCAGTTTCTTTACTATGCCCCCTCATGTATATCTGTTGCTAAGTCCCAGGCGAGGTACACATTGATCCCTTTTCAAGGGCCCAGCCTCTCGTGACCAAACCAAGTTGCTGACTTGACTTGTATAAGGTCTAGCTCTTTGCCTCCACTGCCTTCAGCCACCCACCATATTCAACTCCAAATATCAGGGTCTGCCTCTTCAGCTGCTTCTCTTCCACCTACTCTAATCATTCATCTCTCCTCATTCACTTGGTAAGTGTACTTGCTCTTGGTCTCTCTGACTCCCGAAAACTACTCAAACCTCCTGGGTACCCGCCATGTCAAAGGCTACACCTCTCATTGCCTGGCAATGCTTCTCCACTGTGATTAGGGCATCTCTTGGATAAGACCCTTACCCCTCTCCCTATATTGGAATCCTCCTCTGGTGAGTTTCTGTTTTTGACTTTATTCCCTAAATCTCCCCCCTCTTATCCTTGCTCTGTTCCCAGCTCCCTGCTCCCCCTCCACTCGTCTCTCAGATCCTGGAGTTTGACTCACCTGCCTTCTCTAATCTCTTTTCCTCCTCAGACTCAGAGAGGATACTAAAGCCTCACTGATTCTGCAAATGCCTTGGCCTCAGTATATATAGCTCAATGGCCAAAAAAATGGCACACTTCCTTCCTAAATTCTTGCAGAGTTCTGCCACTATACAAGTGAATGATCTAAAAAAAAAAAAAAAAAAAAAAAAAAACCTTTCTATCTCTGAACTTTCTTTGCTCCCCACTTTTGAGAGTCTCACAAATCCAAGCCATGCTGGGTCTCCACTCACTCTGATCACAGGGATTCAAATGTCTTCTGGGTGTGAGTACTGTTGAAATGTTGTCACACGCTGTTCTGCCCTGTATAAAGCTGGGTTATGACCTTTTCTCTCTAGACCCAAGCATGCTTGTTCAAAAGTTGTCTCCAGAATCTCTAGCTTGGGTCAGGCTGCCCACCTGACTCTGACAGAAAGGAGAATAATACAGAATAGTTTCCCTGCTCCAGAAAAGAAAAAGCAACAAATAAACAAAACACCCCCGAAACTGTGTACTTTAAAATAGCATAGTAGTCCATCCCCAGAGATTACTACTGCTCATCCCATACTCCTCTTGGTTTTGTTAATGACTCTTAAAAATGAAAAGATATAACCACCAATGTTTAACCCTGTTGAGCCCCCCTTGCATACAATGCAGAGGTGACTGTACACATGTTCTTTAATCATCCTTTAAAGTATTCTGACATCCTTTGAGGTGTGTGGCAAGATTAGCTAGTGAGAGTTACTATCCTGCTTCCTTTAACCTTCCAGTTTCTCCTGGGCAAATGAAAATCATCCTAATTTTATTGGACCTTTACAAGTTTAAACCAAAAAGGATACTTGACCCAAAAAGGCATCTGAGAAGCATTCATCCACACTCTTTCCTCTGTCTCAAAAAGCTCCCTGTTAGCCATTGGCTGCAGTTGAGGCAGAAATGGAGGCTTCATCTTCTAACTTGAGGGAGAACATTTCACATATCTTGAGTACTCGGAATCACCAGTAAAGATAGTTGAAACACAGATCTCCAGACACTACCCATTCTCAGTGACTCTCAATCACAGCACCCTGGGTGGGGCCCAGGAATGGACCATTTTAGCAAATTTTGTGTCATTTGCTAATATGCAGAAAATCTGAAGGCTTTCTGATTGAGGCCATGGGTACTAATTTTGATCCCAATACTACATATCTAAGCTCTGTTAATCCCATGTTGAGAAGGTGCCTGCAGAAGAGCCTGCTGCCCTTGTCGTCATGGATTCTGTGAGTGCAGGTAGGTGTACATCACAGCGTATCTTGAAGACCTCTTCCTCTTGCACAAGTATCCTGTCTCCCAAAACTGAACCATGCACAGGCCATGTTAGTTACAGAATGAAACTAATTCTCCTTCTGGTCCTCTAGTTTTACTGAGGTGTAAGTCAGCCATGAAACACAATTTAGTACAGACAGGCATTTTATTTAAGGATGTGGATCCCCTTGGGCCTGTCTGGGGAATGAGAAGCATATTTAAGAATGGAGTGCCTTGCAGGTGTGAAGGTAGCCTGTAAAGAGGCACATCTGGAGCAAGGCTTCATTCTCTTCTCAGATGGCATTGCTGAAGGGTTTCTATGTCTCGTTATGGCTCACAACGTCCAGCTGTGGAAATTTCCCATCAGCAAGACAGACCAAGGTCCGGGAAAGGCAAGAGAGTCCGTGGTGCAGCAAGTGACCCCGAAGTGCCAGTGAGCTTTCCCTTTCTCCTGAACACTCCCCCTGATTTAGCCCCATCTCATGAGGGCTTACAGTGTCCTCTGTGGCTTCCTTCCCCACAAATAAGCCTCGCTTATTCTAAAACCTGAAGCTTTCGGGATTTCTTGAATTTGGTACTTTTACTCAGTCAAAATATGGCAAGAAAGAAACTCTGTAGAACAGACTTAAATAGACTACTTTCTGAAACCTCTCAGCAGCCACCCAGGCCTAAGTCACTGTCCACACGATGAGAAAGATCCCTGAGAGGCTCAGCAGTTAAGAGCACTGTCTGCTCTTCCTAAGAGCCATGGTTCAGTTGCCAGCACCCACGTGAGAGCTCAGGGTGACCTTGGAATGCCTGATTTCATGGATCCAATGCCTTCTTTTGTCCTTTGAGGGTACTATAAACCGCATATTGTACCGACATATGTGCATATAAAACACACATACACACAGAGATGAGAGAGAGAGAAAGAGAGAGAGAGAGAGAGAGAGAGAGAGAGAGAGAGAGAGAATAAAGAAATTATATATCTTTATATCTTTTTATCTTTTTTTTTTTTTTGGTTTTTCAAGACAGGGTTTCTCTGTGTAGTCCTGGCTGTCCTGGAACTCACTCTGTAGACCAGGCTGGCCTCTAACTCAGAAATCCCCTGCCTCTGCCTCCCAAGTGCTGGGATTAAAGGCGTGTGCCACCACTGCCCAGTGAAATAATATATCTTTAAAAATTCCTAGAAGCAGTACAACAAAAGTCTTGTACACACTGAAAACTCTACAATGTCCTCACACTCTCCAGCCCTATATGTCCATCACGAACTGGATGATGGTGACTCCTCTTGTCCTTAGGTTTATATTCCTGATAACCAGATTGACTCTGTATCTCTCCAGATTGGTAACAGACATTTTCAATATTATTTCTCCATGCTTTGTCTCTATTCTCTTTTAAAACGTCTTCCAATTTAACTCCTATGTTGTGACACACAGAGAGTCATTGCTACATTAAAGGGAGTGTGTGGACTCTCTCCCGTTCTTACCCTCAGACCTCTCAGGTTTTCACTGGCTCACTCAGAGAAAGTATCTTTCTGAACATAGTTCATACATAGTGCTGTCTACCCCCATTCTAATTTCTATCTTTGCCCTATACTGTACCATTCTTTAACTCAGCACATCTGGAAGGCACATTAGTCAGGATAATGTCTTGGTAAGTTGCAGGAACAAGCAAGCCCTACAATCCCAGTGGTTCTACATATTGCAAATGTCCTTGTGGGACAGCACACATGACTCTTGTGGTCAGCTAGACCCAGAAAACTGGGCTTCTTTCACCATGTGGTTCTGGCTTCTCTGTGTCCCTCACTCACTTCCGGTAGTGTTGATGAAATAGCAGGTGAGGACATATCAGGGATTGATGGATCTTAACTCAATAAGGTAGAGAAATGGGCAGGTATGCAGGTGACAAAATGACTCAACCTGGTGTTTTCCAGAGGGCTTCTCACCTGCCAGCACCAACTCTTATCCTTAAGTTCTCATAAGGAGCCAAATATGGTTGACTCTTCATTCCAGATCTTTATCTCTAGGGCTCCAGGTTGAGAAAGTCTATGACTCCTCTACCCCAAAGCCACAGTTCCCAGGCAATGTCTGTGGGTCTAAGAGGGGGACAGATGCAAGCTTCATGAAGTAAGTACCAGTAGCAAACTCTAATTATAGGAAATGCATCCTGGTTTGTAAGGGAGGTACAATTACTGCCGGGAAAGCTGAGAAAACCAGAAACAGAATACATGTGATGCTTCACTCAGTTATCTCCGAAGGCTTGCGTTTTTGAACTTGATTCTTTCAAGATATGTTTAAAGAGTGGAGACAGAGCTTAGGGGAAAGATGTTCTGAAGGGAGCTTGGCTTACAGCCATCATGTGGCTTGAGGAAAATGAGTCTGGAAGGGTTGTCCTCAAGTCAGATAAAACGTGAAAAGAAACAGAGGCTTCCAAAAAGCAAGATAAAAGCAAGGAATGGGTGTAAGCCTCCAGGGTCTCCTCGTGGAATCTGAGAGAGGTCTCATGTGTGGTGAAAATCCATACATCTGCCTCTCCTTCTCCATGTCCATGAGACCCAGGCAGTTAGTTACATGGTCGTATTAAAGAATATTCCAGAATCCTCACTTACCATCAGAGTGTGTACATCCAGAGGATCACTGTTTTGTCTTTGTTTTTTATACTTACTTATTTGGCAGGGTGGGTGGTGTGTCACAGCACACACGTGAGGTCAGAGGACAACTTGCAAGAGTCAGAGCTATGTGAGTCCCTTGAATTGAACCCAAGTTATGAGGCTTGAGGGTAAGAGCCTTCGCCTACTGAACCATCTCACTGGCCCACATCTATAGGTTCTTTAGCCTAGCTAGTAAAAACCTGTATGTTACTCATTTGTGTTTGTGTTATATGTGTGTGTATGTGTTACATCTGGGTGTGTAACAGAACCACAATATATGTCGCAGGCTATCCTTACACAATCTCTCTGGATTTATTTCCTAACTTCTGGGATTGGGAGTGCATGAATGACAGGACCTGATTATTATGCTGTCCGTATTTTTAAGGCTCTCGAAGAAATAATTTAATATTCTGACATCTCCCATAGCAGAAAGGAAAAGATAAATGAAAAATTGTTGCATGTAATTTCCTCTCCCAGACCTGGAAGGCCTGCCTCCTCCTTTTTGACCAGCGATTGGCTTCTTATTATATTTATTATCCAATAAATTAATTAAGGGAAAATTCCACTACAAAAATATTACCTACCACTTATGTAAAAATGTTAATACAAACTATACATTTCTTAACATATAGTTAAATAACAAGCCAGGTGTGGTATCACTTTTCATTACTTAGGAGTCTGAAGCAGGAGAATTGCCATGAGTTTGAGATTGATCTGGGCTATCAAGTGAAACTCTTCTCAAGACAAATATATAAAGGTCAAATAACAAAAATATCAACAACAATAAAAATAATAGAAAATAAGCCTATAGTAGTAACTGAGTTACTTTACTGTATCTTTTCCAATTCTATCTTTATATATCTTCATAATTCTATCTCTTAGATGATAGATCAAGTATAAGACACAGCAAACCTCTGAATCTCGAAGTCAGCCAACCTCGCTCTTCAGGTTTCTGTTTCTTTGTCTTCTTTCCGTGCCTACTCCACAAACACATGCATGTGCATACATCTCCAAGTTCTTTCAGGATATCCAAGTCACCTGCCTTCTCCTGCCTCCCACCCTCAAAACTAAGATTCAAGCTCAGACTTTGCCATACCCAACCCATGCTCAAAAAAACTCATTAATCTTGTTGGTTTCAAAAATGACTGCTAATAAATAAATAAATAAATGGACACCTTGGTTCACCAGATGACAGGGATAAAGTTCACTTTAGAAACAATGAATGTACAGAGTTAATCTCATAAAATATTTGTACAAAATGTAAAGGAGCTAGAGAGCCAACCCTGATGCAGCTAGCCAGTTATGGAAGTAAGCCAAGAAGCCACCCATCTCTATGTGAAAGAGAAGAATGTAGAGGCAGGCTTGGTGGCAGACCTCTGTTAACTCTAGTGCTCAACAGGCTGAGGCAGGAGAATTCTGATGTCCAGGCTACCCTCAGCTATATAGTGAGTTCCTGCCAAGAGAGAGAGAGATGGGGTATGAGGTGCCTCAAACTTTAATTATGGAGTGTATCGAGGACATGCATATGGTTGCCAGTTAATGAGCAAAAGGTCAATTAGCTGATTGAACAGGAGTTGATTCACCACAAAAGCACTGTGAGAATGAGAGAGTCACAGAGCCCCTAGATACAGAGCCCTAGGAAAGATACCTTGGTGCTATGGTTCTTTGATACACTGTATGTCTACCCTATGATGTAGACTGCCTTATATTACCAGCAGTCAGATTGTAAGATCTTTTCTGACTCTGCAGATATCCCAAATGTCACCAGAGCTGCAAAGCATACTGGATCCTGCTTTCTTAGTCAGCATGTTAACCAAATCTCTTTTATGAGCCTAACATATCTCAGGCCATTGTGTACTTCTCAAGGTCAACAGCACAGTAAGGGATGGATCCACCAGAGCAAACAGAATGTTGCTTAGCAACACATCAGCCCTTCTCTGAATGAGACTTGGGTCATTGTGACATCATCACATTCAAAAGTGGTTCTAATGCTACAGCTGACTTCAGTGTCTGGACAAGACAGTTGCTGTACAGCAAGCTGGAAACAGGCTGTGGGCTAAAAGGATGAAGATAGCCAAGATCATTTCAATGGGCCACTTATCTACGACTCCCATAGACAGCTTCTTCAATGGCAGCAACACCCTTGACAGAGTAATGCTTTCCAGGTTTTTCCATACCTCCTTCCCTCAAAGTGGCTATTAGGTGTGAAATACAGTTTCCAAGATGAGTTACATGGTCCCTCTCCCCTGTAAGGTAATAGGTGCAGTAATTCTTACTCTTGTGCCTTCTCCACTCTACCATCAACCCCAATTCTATCTAGAATCTTGGGCATGAGATGCCAGAATTTACACAAAACCTGTTAAAGCGAGGAAAAAAATAAGTTATAAGGATTACTATACAGTCTCAGGTAGGAATAAATAAGACAGTGCATAAAAATTAGCAGATAAGGGAGATGGGCGAACACTATGCCGACACACACAGAGGAATACTACTGCACCACAGAAATGCATAAAATGCTGTCAATCGCAACCATAGGACTAGAACCAGACAATGTATGGAATGAAACAAGCCTGGCATGGGGTGAAACAAGGCAGGCCTGGAGACACCAGCTGCACTGTTCACACTCATGTGTGAGCCAAAGAAGCTGGTCTCACAGAAGTAAAGTAGACCTCTGCCCAGTAAAGGCTTGGAAGGATTAGAGTCTAGAGAGGAGAGATGGAGCCAGAATGGTTGATGGATTGGGAGAGGAAGAATAACATAAAGGTCTACAGCACAGTAGGGAACTATGTCTTCTAACTAACTAAAGAAAAAGAAACCGATGATTAAAGAGATGATTGTGGATGGACCAAGCACATTGCTAAGTGTTTGAGGTGGACAAGCCCATTTGCATGCCTGTAATGAAGCCTCACACTGCCCCTCATAAAAAGGAACAAATAGATTGTCAATTAAAACATAGGCCATTGGCACGAAGAGATGGCTCAACTGTTAAAGGTCCGGCTCACAGCAACAACAACAAAAAGTCACAATGGGTTTGGGAGGGGATATAGTAGGGGGATGGGAGGAGTTAGAATAGGGAGAGGGAAGATGGAAATGATGTATAGTATATGCATTATACTCACGTATGAAATCCTCAAAATGTATAATCTATGAATTAAAAAAAAAAGCTTTAGTTATGTGTCTAGGAGGATTCTGAGACCTAGTTATGCCAGACTGTCACATACAAACCTATGCGCCATCATTAAATACTTGGTCTCTTTAGAGAGATCTACTGAACCATAATGGGTGTGTATGAAGATAAGTGAACAAAAGGTTCCACTTTTGTAATGGCAACAACATATGTCAACGCCAGGGAAACTGGCTGTCTCTGGACAATGAAGAGTTCCATCAACTCCTCAAGTTTCCTTACACACATTTTTAGACCCACCTCCTGACTCCTCCTACCTTCCATGGGCAACCTGTTTCTTTTATTTTTAGGATTTCCTAGAAATAAGGTGTGTGTGTGTGTGTGTGTGTGTGTGTGTGTGTGTGTTCGTGAGTGCACACATGTGCATATGTGGTGTATGTACATGTTCATGGAGGTACATACCTATACACATCCTGGATTCTTTCACTCAACATACTTGGTTTGATTTCTATCCATGTTTTAGCATATATCAGCCTGTCATTCATTCTTACTGTTGATGCGAACTACTACACCTTTGAATGGAATTTACCTGCTTATCTTTGAAAGACACTTGAGTTGTTCTCAGCTTGGGATAGTTAGAAATAAAGTCCTCTAAATATTTATGTTGAAGTATTTGTATGGAAATACATCTTCTTTTCTCTCAAGTAATGTGTGGGAATAGGCCATGCATCTGGTCCACTTCTGACTTTCTAAGAACCTGTCAAACTGCATCCCCATCAGCAATATGTGAATGTTCTGTTTCTCTATATCTTTGCCAACACTTGGTGTAGTCAGATTTTTCCCTTTAACTTTAGCCATTCTCATAGAGGGGTGGAGTGACATTTTCTGAATTTCATTTGTGACTAGAAATGTTAAAGCATCTTTTCATGTGATATTTGGTCATTCGATTTCTCTTTGGGGAGCAGGGTATACACATGACTGTGGAGGCCAAGGGTCAATACTGTGTGTCTTCCTCAGTGACTCTCTGTCTTTGTTTATGAGATGGTATCCCTCACTGGCCTGGGGCTCACTGACCCAGCAGACTGGGCTGAATGGACAGTATGCCCCAGTAATCTTCATGACCGTGCCTTTCCAGGTCTAAATTACACACCTATCCATGTCACTGTGCCTAGAGTTTTGTACTTGGGTGCTAGGGATTCAAACTCAAATCCTTGTGCTTGTGAAACAAGCATTTTACCAACTGAGCCATCCCCCTAGACACTTACCCCTTGTGTTCTCTCATAAAATGTCTATTCAAGTATTTTCTCTGTTTGAAGAGGATTGCTTTCTTATTACTGAAATTGAGTTTCTTATCCATCCTCACTTAGTCAACCTGATATGTTGTGGTCCCTTTCTTCCAAAACCTGCCTTGCTTTTTTTAATTTTGCTAACAAGGTCTTTAGAGTAACAAGTGTTTTATTGTGGATGAAAATCTATTCATTATTTTATAGGTTGCATATTTGATGCAATATCCATGGTTAGAAATCTTTGTCTAACACAAAGTCATAAACCTTTTCTCCCACAGTTTATAGGAAGAAATGGGAACAGGCCATGCATCTGTCCACTTCTGACTTTCTAAGAATCTGCCAAACTGCATCCCCATCAGCAATATGGGAATGTTCTGTTTCTCTACATCCTTGTCAACACTTGGTGTAGTCAGAATTCTCCTTTAACTTTAGCCATTCTCATAGACACGTGGAGTGACTTCACTTTACGCTTATTGCTTGATATTTATATGATAAAAGATATGGACTGAAGTCCGCTCCTTCCTATGTGAGTAGTCTATTGTTCTGACAGCACTTGTTAAAAAGACTGTCTCTCCACTCAGTTTTCTTTGCTCTTTTGTCAAGTCAGTTATCCATGTATGTGTGGGTGACAACCCTACTGTATTGATCCACTTGTCCATAAGGTCGTACACCTGGCTTTGTGAGTCCTGACACTAAGTCATAGTACTCCTCTGAGCTCTTCTGTAAAGTGTCTTGCTTTTAGTTTGTTGTGGTTTGCTTTTGACAGTCTGGGTTGTTTATGTTTGCACATGAAGTAAAAAATAGTCTTTCAATTTCTACCAAAAGATTGCATTAGGATTTTGCTT
>NW_021604595.1:8758894-8788591 GCF_004785775.1 Grammomys surdaster
TCCTTCTCTAGACGAGCTGAAGTCCCAGACCAGACAGGAAAGAGGGGACAGTGGTGCCTCTTTCCCCAGAGCTCTGACTGCAAAGAGAAAGACCAAGGTTGTGAGCTCAGGCACCTGGGTCCAATCCCAGCTCTCACACATCTCATATTTGGAAGATGCAATCTCTTTAAAATTTAAGTTTTCTGGTCAGCAGAACATCCCAACAGCCCCTGGAAGGCTTCTATGAAAATAAGCTCAAGGCACTCAGAACAATTCCAGTCATGTAATAATCAACTAGTAAATATTAGCAACAGCAGCTGATTTCCTTATCAATAGCACCTTAGAGTAAGATAGTAGACATATTGTCGGCTTACTAAGCAGACTGGGCCACTCGGTTAACAGCTTCAGGTATGCCTCTCATCTGCCTTGGCCATTATGAGCTGATGAGAATTTTCCAGAAGGAAATACTATTCTTTGGATTATGTAGGGTAGCCACCAAGGAAGCCCACCATGATGGGCAAATCCCCGTGTTTCCTGGTTCCTTTATTTACTTGCTGCTTCTTGAGGTATATGGGTCTGGAGGAGGCTGCTCTAATTATTTCCCCCTTACTACTCCTGAAATCTAAAAGCCTGACTCCCTTAGACAAGGACTTGACCCTAGAAACTGGTTCCAGAGGCCTCACTCACTGCATCAAGCAGGAGGAGCCAGAGGACTCCAGGACTGGCTACTTCTGGTGGCTGAGACCTTTTCTTGAATGATCATGCAAAGATTTGTAGAAACAAAGTTAGAAACAAGACTCAGCTGGTATATCACTCAGAACTACCCCGAAGCCTTCTACAAAGCACAGACCCCCAACTTCCACCCCCAAACTCCCCACCCCATACAGATCCAGCCAGTCTTTGTTCTCAGAGAGAGCCGATTTAAAAAAAAAAAAAAGCATTTGTTCCTTTGGTAAGGAGTCTTCAGGAGTGTAGGAGAAAAGGTGTTTTCAGGAGTCGTAGTTCTTGGTGAAGAGGATGAAGGGGCCTATTTGTTGGTATCAGGCATAATGACTGTTGAATTTCCCATTGTGTGCTGCCCTTGCTTCTGAGCTCATGGTAGATGGAGTGGTGGGTAGCCATCCATGGCAGTTTGTCAGCCATTTTCACCTCACACCATCAGCTTGTTCAGCAGGCGTGTAAACAAGAGGACTGGGCTGGAGAATCACAAGAGGGAAAGAAAAAGTTGTTTGGTCTGCTGTCTGGAGCAGTCCATCTCAGGCCAAAAGGAAAACCCAGCAATAACAACAGGGAGTTCACGGCCCACGCTCACATCTGTGACATCTTCCTTAACGGTGCTGGGCTGGGAAGCTCTCCCAAGACGACAAGCCGCTGGCTCATTCTCTCCCGCCGTCATGACCTGAAAAGCTCTCATCTGTCTGGAAAGGATGGAAATGTCATCTGGGTCCATGAATCAGGGGTGAAGAAACTTCAAGTTCTGCTGAAGGTCGACAGGTGCAAGTGTTTTACAAATATTTGCTGTCATCTGGAAATCCATCATTGTATCTATGCCCAGAAAACAGAGGTAGGAGGAGTGGACGTTCAAGGCCAGGCTGGGTTCCACAGCAAGACACTAGTTTTAAAAGGTGGGTGTGGGGGATAACTCGAGTGATGTAATCTTCCAGGAAAAACAAACTTTCTAAAGGACATACATTTCCTTTACTTCAATAAAGCATATGGACAATCATTCTATTTATTTAAGTGACTCAGTATAATGGCTATGGTGTAATAACTAATGGTAAGGCGTCCACAGACCTAGCAGTGGTTTTCCCAAGCATTAAATGATCTTTGCTATGGCTACTTTATTTAATGTCACTCTCAGATCTTACATAAACTCTGCGAGCTCTGCTTTATCCTCCTTGTGTATGGCCAGGACTCTCCTTATAACCCCAGATGTATCCATCTGTCATCTCTGCATTCTAGCAATTGCCACTGTGCACTAGAACAGTGGTTCTCAACTGTGGCACTAAGATGAAATCCCCCAGGGATTATATGTGCTTGGATCACATCCCCCGAGCTGTGGCTCTACCAGTATGGGGCTATTGCATGGACATTCACATACCATTAGCCTCCTTAGTTGTTTCTGTTGAGGAGTCCAGTCAGGGGACCACTGGAGAGATGGAAATGATACCCTGTTAGAAAAGTGCATAAAGTTAGGTTAACATGATCCGAGACTCTCCTTCAAATAAGCTTAGCATATTAACTTCCTGGTGTGTGTTTAGAGATCTCAGGTCTTGTATTCTTCCTGCCACTTCAGGAACATGACCTTAGGTTAGAGAGAGACAGGATGAACCAGTAGTTAGATGCTTCTGACTACAGGGCTCTGCCTAGCTTCGAATCTCAACTGTGGCACACTTCCTGTGTGACTTTAGATGAGTGTCTTAACCTTTCTGTGCCTCAGCCTTATCAGGAAAAGTGTAAGGTGTGAAAAGGATTCACTTTGTGCAAAGTGCTGAGTGGAATCTCCAACTAGCATTCTCTCTGTGTCACACACACACACACACACACACACATACACGAAGTATAATTGGAAAGATAGAAGAGGACATAAAACAGAGGGGAAATCCCGAGCCTCCTTCCTTCCAGCCTCTCTCTGCTCCTGATAGAAGCTTGCTCTGGCTGGCTACCCACAGGAGCTGGGACCCACAAGCATAGGGCAGAGGATGAAGCCAGCGGATGGAGAGGCAAGTGGAAATCACAGCACAGCAAGCTGCCTTTGTGGCCCCTGCTCCTGAGAAATTCATCGGGAGCCAGCAAGATTACATAGCCAGCTGTGACACCCGAGACAGACTGATCCCTCGTCTGTCCTCATTCCCCAAACTAAGATGGGCCAATACTGTGATGGGGAAAGTTCAATTATTTTTACAAGTGCCACAAGTGCTGGTATTGAGGACCCCAAGCGTATCCTGTCACACTTGTGGACTAGTCCCTGCCCCTCTCTGTGCCTTCTTCCTGTGCTCCTCTTCACCCTCCCTCTGAAGATCTAAACACAGATGTCCCTCCTCCTCATCGCCTCTCGAATCCTGCTTCCTGGAGCCTAGCTGGCAGCATCCTCTGTAATGTCTTCCCTTACCACTTCCCTGTCCCCGAATGCCTCCTCTCTTTTTTCACACTCATGAATGTTGACCTTTAGCACAATGGAGACTCTAGCCGTCCACCCTCTCACTCCCTACACAAGTAGCCATTCTTAGCTCAGCTCCCATTAGCTCCACAAAACCTTCTGAGGTGCTTCAGCAATTGCCAAGATCCGAGTGGTATCAGCAGAAGCACAGGCTCTTCTGGCAGCTTCCATTGTAGCCGCCAAGGCCAGAGGTGACTCTTACAGGAAGTATCTCTGCCCTCTGCTAGCTCCCTCTAGGTTTTGCCACTGCTCTAGTCTGCATACCCAAGTGATCAACATATAGGTTCTCGCCAGGGTCTCAGAACTTCCGTGTTCTGTGCTGATGTGTATGCTTGTTTAAGTCAGAGCTTCTGCAACGAGTCTATCTTCCTTTCCTACCTTAAGGGGTTTCCAGACCCTACAACCACATATTCCTTTGTCAGACTTAATTAAGCTGTTCATCTTTGCTTTTTACTGAGCTTTTCTCTAAGCCCTCTGGCCCTTCCTCCGGGCACACACTCGTTATGCTTTGCCAATAGCCATTACCCTGACCTGTTCTTTCTTGCATGTCTAGTAATGGGTATGACTATGCTTTCCCAGGAAAATAATAGGAACCCACTCTTGGTGCCTCCCAGTAACATGTGCTTAGTGCCTGTGCAGCATGAGAGACCTCCAGACAAACCACAGTCTTGATGTTCAGTGAGACCTGGTGAACTGGCATTTGGCAAGATATTAACAAGTTAGCCAATCACACACCTTGTAGACTAAGCATTCAATCGATCCTTGTTCTCAAAGACTTGTTTTAAATTAGGAAAGGTTGATAGGGCAGGAGGGTGAGAGGGAGTTTTTATATTCTATATTATAAGGACCATTTAAAATCCATGTTAGAAGAGAAATACGCATGCACATGTTACCAATACTTCAGCACATCACAGTTAACAGTTTGGTTGTTCTGAGTTACTTTCCAGCCACAGGATACACAGTTCTTTCAAGAAGTGTTTGAGCCAAGACACCCAGGTTAAGGGAGGATTAACAGACATCATCCATCTCAGGAGTGGTTGACCATCTAGTTAGAAGGGCAAGACGGAGCTCTCAAATGACTGCCTTCATTGACCCTTCCCAGCTGAGTGGAGAGCTGGGGATGAGATGGGATGCACTTTGCATGGTGTGGCAATCCCCTGACGTCTCAGGTCAAAGTTCTCTGAATAAAGTACACCTTAAAGACTTGACTCTTCACTGGCATTTAGCGCCACAGCATAAGTGTTTGTATCCTAGTTGCAGGAAGACGGGGTGTGATAATTTGGGCAAACCGAGATGAATGCTGCTTAAGTAGAACATAGATGATAACAAAATTGCACCGTGTTTTTTTTTTTTAAAGAATCTGTGACATTAGCATTTTCATGAATGAAGACCCATTTCTTACTCGAGTACTATGGACTTCTTGATGGACTTCTTCATCTCTATCTACATAAGCATAATTTAGGTGGCTAAGAGATGTCTCCCGCTTTCAAATTTTGTGCGTTGGCTGACATTTTGAATTCATGACAGTACTGCATGCATACAGAGTATCGATCTGTTGGTAGTTGAAGATGGATCTCGAAATGGCTTCTTGGGGCTAAAACATTATAAAGTAGTAATTATGTGATCTTCTCTTCCTGTTAACACAGGTAGAGGGGGTGGGGGTTTATACTTCTACCCTCCAGTTTCCAGTTCCTTCGATGTGGTATCTCAGCAAAACCAGCACCTTCCCCATAGGTCACTTACATCACTAGACAAGAAAAAAACAAGGCTTAGTTTTGAGCAGTCTTGCATGACTCCAAAGAATGTCTCAGCTCCCAGTTCACATAGGTGAACACAAATACAAGCAAAACATTAACTTGTCACAATGACACCTGTTCTTACATACCTGAGACGACCTCTTCACATCTGTCCCAGCTGCTGATGTCGGCTGCTGAGCGTGCTGCCAATTGTCTCATCTATCTCCCCAATAAGAAAGAAACATGTAGTGTATGTTTATGACATAACATATGATGCTTTGAAATAACATTGAAGAATAGTTGAATCAAGTTAATTAATGTATACATTACCTTGAGCTGACACACTGATCTTTTACTCCATAGGACTCTTAACATCTATTCTCTTAGCGATTTTTAGAAATATTTTTCCTTTACTGTTAACCATAGCCACCATGATATGCAAAAGAGATTCTTTGAATTTTTTCATCTTGCGTACAGCTTTGTGCCTCTTGAGACACATCCCCTCCTCACTGACAAGCCCCACCCACTCGGCATTTTTAAGTGCTATATAAAAAATGCCATTGTGGGGCTATTTGTTTTATTGTCCTTGGCTTCTTTGACTTAGTGTCAAGTTCCCCGGTTTTGCCTATTATTATCGTCCCAGATGACTGAGGAAATATTGAAGGCTGAGTAACAGTCTGGGTGAGTACGTGTTGTGTGTATGTGTGTGTTTTCACGTCTTCTTTATCCGTTCATTTATCAGCAGATGTACTGGTTCTTTCCGTATCTTTTCTATTGCGAACAGTGAAGCAATGACAAGGGCACAGATAACTTTTGACGTGGTAAGTTCATTTCCTTTGGACAGATATCTAGTAGTAGGATTACTATATCATAGGCTAGCTCTGTTTTCAATTTTTTGATGCATCTGCATACCATTTTTTCCTAATGGCTACACCAGTTTCCTTCCATCCAACAATGGACAAAGATCCTTTTGTCTCCACGTTCTCACCGGCATTTGATGCTTGGGAAGTTTGGGGTCTGGACGTCTGGATAGATGTGCTGTGGTTCTCCCTATGCTGCAGTGGGCCTTGCTCAGCTCAGCACTACCTACTTGGAGCATGGTTCTTTAAACACAGTGGGCCCAGGGGGCACATAGACTGAGGCATGGATCAAGGAACATATTGGTGGGAAATGGGAACTCCCAGGCATTCATCCTCCTGGAGAGCAAGAAGCACGTGTTGATGGCTGTAATAAAGTGAGCTTTACCCGTAACGTCACAGCCTTGCCTGTTGTAAGACCCAGAGTATGTGATTGCCGGTACATTAACCTTGTACCAAGGGCTGATGGCTGACTCGTGACTGGGGCATCGTTTTCAAGTCTGAATAAGAATCTAAGGGCATGGCCTGGGTGACCCTTCAAAGCAGATACAGGGACACTCCCTGTCCATGGGGTTGGATGGGTCAGGGGCCAGATCACCAGTCTGAAATCCTCTCTGTGGTAAAAAGCCACCTTTATCACTCCTGTAAAACGTTGAGATGAGAATACGTGCAAACTTGGCGTGTTCTAGTGAAGCTCACAGCAAACAGCAACCTCAGTTCTAACCTGATTCCTGGGCTTCCTGCTGAGTGGACTCTTGCAACTTACCCTCCATAGAACAGTTTGGTTTTGCTCTGAAACGATTTTAAGAAAATGACCTGGACAAAAGAGCGCACAGTTGTCTCACTGTAGTGTTTGTCTGAGTGGCACCATTAGAAGTGGGTAGACCAACTCTGAGTAGGGAAGGGCTGTTTGTCTGGGCAACTTGGAAAGTTCTAGGGAAGAAAGACCCAGTCATACGCAAATAACACAGAGCACTTCAGGTTCACGCTCACTCATCCTGGCACCTGGGGAAAGGAGGCTGTTTGGGTGGATAGAGGTGTTTCCCAAAGAGAGAGCCCAGACCAGGTGAGGCTCCAAGGACACAAAAGCCCCGAGAGTTACTCACAGGGTGTCCATTTCTGCCTCCAGTTGTGTAAACAATGCCGTGGGGAACGTGGATCTTGATAATATTGACTCAAAACCTTGAAATAAATGAAGTCATACTGAGTCACTAACAGGATGAACTCTGCCAGCTGGAAAGGGAGAACGGAGTTCAGCCCAGGGTGGAACAGTGTAAAGAGCAGCGTGAGGGAGTAGGCAGAGATACCGTCACAAGCCTTGGCCTCCGAGGGTGTGTGTGTGTGTGTGTGTGTGTGTGTGTGTGGCATTTGTCACGTTCCAGACTGACCTCACTGTAAGTAAACTCGGTCCCTTTGTATGGACTTGTTTTGGTAAAAGCTAAGTAGAGAAGCACTATTTACTTATAACTGTGGTTTTTTTTTTTCATTTTTAAGTAACCAATCTTTTGGTGCTAGTTATCCTAATGTTTAATGTTTTTATTATTGTCTGGGCATTTTAGAAAAAGAGTTTCACTATGTAGTCCAGGCTGACCTAGAGTTCACTATGTAGATCAAGTGGTGCTCTTCCTGGGATTATAGGTATGTGCTGTGTGTGTGTAGGGGGGGGGAATGTATGGATGTATGGATGTGTGTGTGTGTGTGTGTGTGTGTGTGTGTGTGTATAAAATTTTTGAGAATGTATCTGTCAGGACTGGTCATGGTGGCTCTCACTAAGAATCCCAGCATCAGAAATTTCAGACAATCCTCAGCTATCTAGCAATTGTGAAGTTAGCCTAAGGACTAACTGTCTCCAAAAAAAAAAAAAAATCCAAAATAAATAAATAAATAAATCAGATCAAACAACAAACATACATCTGTTAGGTTTGAGTACACAGCAATATGGAGGCAGATAATCGTACGCCTCTGTGATTCTCAATATCACAAGCCTTCCAAAATATCTCTACCTTGTCTTACCCTGTTCACCTTCAAGGAAGCAGGTTAATGAGGCAACAGTTAAACAATAAACTCTTTGTCTTCCCATAGGCTAGCACAGAGCCCATGGTCCCTTTGAAGATCCGCTAATAATCTGTAAAAACAAATGGAGCCTGCTGACCAGGACTCCCCACCCCGCTGCTGACCAGCACTCCCCAGCCCCGCTGCTGTAGGAGGCAGGCTCATGCATGCACAGGCCAATGTTTTCAGGGTCCAGAGAGAAGCAATAAATTGAACCCGGAGAGAAGGGAAAAGCAAGCAGGCAGTGACAAGAGACTATACGGAGCTCAAGCAATCCAATGTGTGTATGGGATGAACAGTTCTCTTCTTTGCACCCCTGAGGGAGTATGCATTGAAGTATGACCAGAATGAAGCCAGTAACAGGAAGGGGACCTCCCAGGGCAGCTCCCAGCTATTCTTTCTGGAATACAGAGACTCCTCTGTGGTCTCATGTTTTTGGCTCTGAACTTTGGTCACATCTTTCTAGGGGATGTATAAGCCAAGGACAGTGGAGAGGGCAGCAAGAACCTGATCAACCTGATGTGAGGGAGGAAAGAAAGACATGCCTACTGCTATTCATGAAAAATGGGACTTCCTCTTTTTCTAGTTAATGACCTTGAAGTAAACTCATCAGGCATGACTTGCCTAGTCCAATGAGAGAGGAAACCTTCACTGCAAATCTGGACCAATGCAGCTGTGCACGTAGCAAGAGACCAGATATAACCCAAGCTTAGCAAAAGGAGGAAACAGTTGTTTTGTTGCATCTGGAGGGTTTGAGAACATAGAGGCTATGACATTGCATCTTCCACTCAGCCTGTCCTTTCCTTGAGGAAGCATTGACAGGTGAAAGAAGCCTGAGATTAAAGAAAGACCAGTGGGTAGGTGAAACAGGCCATGGTGGCACAGACCTTTTTTTAATCCCAGTGGAGACTGAGAAGGCCAGAGAATTAATACAAAACACAGCGTGTTTGAAGTTAGCCTGGCATCTATGAGACTCCATCTTTTAAAAGTAAAAAGATTTATCAATGGAGGCGAATAGCAAGATTGGTTTGTTTTCACCACATAACAAGTTCTCCTTTGAGATGTGGAAACCCAGACTTTTCCACTTAGACAAGACAAAGGCAAGCCCCCAGTCTGGGGATCCGAGGGAGAAAGCAAAGAGGGAGGAATTACTGGCTTGGAAGGCTAGCTCGGCCATGACCTGGCCTGTGAAAGGACAGTTGTCTACTGTTGTGGGACCACCAAGGAGGAGCTTGGGAAAATATATCAATATATGAGAACCAAGGGCAAAGATGTGTCCTGCGGCTCGTGGCTGTTTCTCAATACTGCAGTCCAGTTTACAGAGCAGTGGCATGAACACAGAACTGCGTGATAGTCATTCTTCAACTATGCGTGTGTTTATCATCCCCCTACCAACAACAGCCGGGGAAATGGCTGGGTGACATGGGGGAGGAGGGAGCTGAGGAAGCCAGGGAGGCCAGACTCTAGGATAAAGACTTACAGTGTCCTTGATGAGGTGGGTTTCAACCCCAGCCTCCTGTAACTATTGTGGCAGGACAATGACTCTGCTTCTCACAGAGACAGAAGGGGTAGATTCACTACCAAGTCAGTTACCCTGCAACTTAACACCCTCCTGCCTTAGTTGGCCAAGCACTGTGTTTAGGTCCATGAATCGCCATGCCTAGCAAGGCTGAGGACTTTTTACCTTTTATACTTTCAAGTCTTTCGTTGATTGATTGACTCTCAGAGTGCTCCCTTTCTGTAGATTGAACTGTGAAACTCTTAGGATGTGCCTTCTCCTCTTCTCTTGGAGCATTGCCCTCTAAGAAGTAAGCAGGCTCTGCCTAAATCTGGTCACTGCTAAGACCATCCCCAGCCATGGTCCCCAAGCCTTCTGCAGCAGAGATGCACCCACTCTGAGTGGGTTTCTCTGCTCTACTGAAGCAGGAAAATCACATGAGTAAAACAATCTGAACTCTCTCTCGGGATTGTGCTAATTGAAGGCAATGCTCCGGTGCCATTTATCCACAGCTAGCTTTTGTGTTGACATCCTTGTTTGGAACACCCAGCCTCCCACCCATTCCCTTCTCTGGTCCTCTAATTTCTGTTTTCCACTTAAAGTATTGACTTCCTCCTTGAGTTCTAAAGCACCTCTAGGGACATAAATCATAATGAGGTCAGTAACCCGAAGGGTGAATGGTTTCCATCCTAGTGCCTTGTTGATTGCATGAATATTCTTCATGATGATGAGTGACAAATTTGAAGGCCTGTTCCCTGGTCTGCCAGCTTCGGCACAGAGACATGACACTCGGGGTGGGGGGAAGTGGCCCTCGTAGTCTACCCCTGCTGAAGTTAAAGGCCCCACAGTTTCCTTACTTCAGAGCTATATCACTGGAGGCTCGAAAGACAAGTAGATTCCTGTGAAGTCTCGGCTGCACTGAATGTGTCTACTTGTTTGTTTTCGGTAGGTAAGTGTGGCTATCATTTCTGGGAAGAGAAAAATGCTAGGAGGTATCAGATCACTGGAGGCTCGATGAAAATTCAGAAGAATGTGGTGGTACCTGAGAATCCCCAACACCCTGAAGAGAGAAGGGGGAACTTGGATATACTGTGGTTCTAGCTCCTGTCAGTTGGTCAGTCACTACAATTTTGTAATCAAAGAGTAATGAACACTGCAGTTGTCTTGGTTTCTTAGTTGAAGTTGGCAAGTTGAAAAAGAGCTGTAGGTGAAGCCTTTCTTTTTCTGTCGAGCTCTGCTTTCTGTTTTGTTTGTTATTAAGGGATATTTATTTCTTAGACCTTATTCTTCAGTGTAAGTTAAGAGATTATTCTTAGAAAGTCCCTGGTGGGGGGGGGGGAAGACGAGTCACTGCCAATTAGTGCACTCTCAGAACATAAACTGGCACAAACCAACCAGAAAGGAAGCCATGTTACCATCACAAACTGGGTTACTCTCTGAGAATAGGGCAGAACACAGAACAAACTAAGGGGAGCTATGATTCTCTCTCGTTCCTTTTCCCCAAATTCCCAGCAGCTCTCCGGAGAACCTGCAGCATCCAAGATTAAAGAGGAGCTGTTTACGTTGCTGATAGCAGTAAGAGCGACCCATTGCCTGCCTGACCAGAGTCCAGAGCAGAGTTTCGATAGTACAAGCTCTGTAGAAGGGCCATTGCAAAGATCAAAGGTCAACTCTATAACACTGCCACTGACATTCCAGCCCCAAACTTCTGTGTGTGTATATCTGTGTCTGTGTGCATTCATATTAACATATGGGCAGATGGGTACATGCAGAGACCAGGGCTCAACATTGAGTGTGCTCCTCAATTACTCTCTATCTTGGAATTTAAGCAAGGTCTCTCACTGAACCTGAAGTTGACTGATTCAGCTAGACTTGATGTCCAACAAGCTCCAGGGATCTTCCTGTCTCTGCTTCCTTAGCTCTGGGATTACAGGTACACATGGGTGCTTTATGTCACACTGAGTACCTCATGGCTATGTGGCAAGCCATCTCTGACAATCTCACCTTGAGCACATTCTCCCTACATTCAGCGAACATGTTAAAATCAAGGTGCTTGGCCTGTTGTTACACATTTCAAAGCTAGAAGAAATCTAGCACTTTTATATGAGAAATGCTCTCAGGAACCCCAGCCTTTCTTTCTAAATTCAAATATCCCAATTCTTCAATCTTCAACTTTACTCACATTTCTTATAAACAAAGTCTCTCCTTCCAGTTTCAAAAAAGATTAGATTTTTCTCTGGAACCAGATTAAAAGCCCAAGATAAGATATACTGCTCCCTTTTCGGGCAGTTGAAATAAATATAACTTTATTGCTTTTCTTCAAGCACTGGCAAATTCTTTATTGTCTTCAAGAGCCAATAACCTGAGCTCATTATTATTTGATCTTTTATTAATAAATGACTTTTTATGAGTATAGTGATTCTGACTGGTGTTTATAGGTCCAGAGTTCGGATCCCAGAACCCATGTTAACTATAAAATGCATGGTGGCCTGACAGCCTGCTTGTGATGTCAGCCTTCGAAAACACAGAGGATCTATAGAACAAGCTAGCTGGAGATACTAGCTCTCTCTCTCTCTCTCTCTCTCTCTCTCTCTCTCTCTCTCTCTCTCACACACACACACACACACACACACACACACACACACACGTGCGAACACACACAAATGCAAAAGGGCAAAAAAATATACTGATTCTATTGTCTGTTTTGATTGTCAGATTTATAATGCTATAATGGCTGCCAGATTAAAAATCAGGGAATTCTTCATTATAAATTAACTGTGTTTGGTGGTTTGAAAAAGAATAGCCCCCCTCCCATAGGCTCACATATTTGAATGTTAGGTCCCCAGTTAAGAAAGATTAAGAGGTATGGCTTTTTTGGAGGAAGTACATCACTATGGGTGGGTGTTGAGGCTCCAAAAGCTCATGCATTCCCAGTATGCTCTTTGCTTGTTGGTTAGATGTAAGCTCTCAGCTACTGCTCCAACAGCATACCCCCGCTGTCATGTTCTCTGCCATGATGGTCATGCACTAACCCTCTGAAACTGTAAGTATCCATTAAATGCTTTTCTCTATAATTTGTCTTGGCCATGGTGCTTTGTCATGGCGATGGGAGAACAACCAAGACAGTCTGATATAAATCATACTTCGTTAGACAAAATATCAATCTATAGAAGGTTGCTGGATAAGCTATAGAAATGGAATGTGAGAGAGAGTGGCCGGGAGAGTCAGGCAGAACCAGCATGTTACCTCTGGAAAGTAGTTATATTGTAGGAGCTGGCACTTTGCTTTGAAAGCTCTGAAACATGGTCCTCTCTGTGTCTGGGGTAGTATCACCATCTTCTACTGAAACCATTCCTCACCTACATAGCTAAGGCTAGCCTCAAATTCCTAAACTTCTTCTGTCAGCTTCAAACATGCTAAAATTACCGAAATCCCACAGCCAGGCAGAAAAGCACTTTAACAATGTGTGAGATGTCTTTTCTCTAGGTGCATGGGGAAGTCTTAGGATGCTGTGGTGGTTTGAATAGGAATGGCCCCCATACATTCCTGTGTTTGAATCCTGAGCTCATAGGGAGTGACACTGTTAGGAGGTGTGGCTTTTTTAGAGTAGGTGTAGCCTTGTTGAAGGAACTGTGCCACTGTAGGGGTAGGTTTTAAGGGCTCAAATGCTCACGCCACACTCAGTGTAGCACACAGTCTCCTTCTGCTGCCTTTGGATCAAGATGTAGAATTCTAAGCTCTTTCTCCAGCACCATGCATCTGCCTGCATGCATCTATGCTTCCTGCCATGACAAGAATAAACTAAACCTCTGAAACTGTAAGGCAGCCCCAATTAAATGTTTTCCTTTATAAGAGGTGTTGTGGTCATGATGTCTTTTCACAGCAATAAAACCCTAACTTAAACAATGTGTACAACCTGATCTAAGGACAGATATTTTGCCTTATTACAAACAGCAGTGCTGAGAAAGGCATTGGGAGAACGGTTGTCCCCTTCCTCCTTGGTGTTCTACATGATAATAAAAGGATCATATCAGAGGAGGCATTTTTCATGACACTCCTTTACACCAATAGGATGCCATTCAAAATGGCACATGTATGATAGCTGAAGTCATCGTTAGGATTACAAAGTACCTGTTTCAAATATTATCAATATTCTTGCATCCTATGTACTAAATTAATATTTCCTCCTGTGCTGAACCTGTCACGAGGATGTTAAAATGAATCCAAATCTGGGATAATATGGAGGAGGGTTACCTTGTTAGAGTAAATGCTGGAAATCAACACAAGGTGGATGAATTAGACAATGTTGCAGAACACTAATCTTTTAGGGTCATAAAGGTGTATTAACTTGGGGAACAGCTAAGTTCTCTTAGGCTAATATTCTCAACTCTTTGCAGTTATAGTCACCCTCTGTTCTATATTCATGAGGGTTTGGTTCCAGGGCCCACAAGAATGCTAACTCTTTACTGCTCAGTGTCCTGACCCCCCTACCACTAACATTCTCACTCCAAGTTTATTCTCATGCCAGATGTCACTGTTGTCAGCCCTTCAGAGACAGATCCATACAAGTTTGTCTTTCTGACTGCCATAAGTTCAAGGAGAACTAATACTGTATAAAATTGAGCTCAACTTGGAATGGTCTGAGCTTGCTAAAGGGTGAAACCTGAGGTGTCTGTAGTGTCCCCTTTGACTGCCTTCTTAAGTCTGATGCACACTTATGGAATATGCTTAAAATCAATTTTACTATAAGCCTTAGATATATATGTTTTATTTCTATCAGTTAGTTTATTTACATCCTAAACTCTTCCCCCTCCCAGTCCCCTCTCACAAGGCCCCGTCTCCCCCATTTTTTAATTGGATTATTTAGGGTTTTTTTTGGATTCTAACATCTTGAGTTCTTTATATGTTTTGGATATTAGTCAAATTTGGTATTAGTGAAAATCTTTTCCCAGTCTGTAAGCTGCCATTTTGGTCTATTGACAGTGTCCTTTGCCTTGCAGAAGCTTTTCAGTTTCATGAGGTCTCATTTATCAATTGTTGATATTAGAACCTGAGCTATTCATGTTCTGTTTAGAAAACTGTCTCCTGTACCAATGTGTCTGAGGCTATTTCCCAATTTCTTTTCTATTACATTTAGTATATCTGGTTTTATGTTGAAGTCATTGATCTACTTGAACTCAAGTTCTGTGCAGAGTGATAAATATGGATATGTTTTGCATTCTTCTACATCCAGTTAGACCAGCACAATTTGTTGAAGATGCTTTCTGTTTTTCTATTATGTGGTTTTGATTTCTTTATTAAAAATCAAGTGTCCATGCTATGTGAGTTTATTTCTAGGTCTTCAATTCTATTCCATTAATCAACCTGTCTGTTTCTGTACAAATACCATGTAGTTTTTATCACTATTGCTCTGTAGTACAGATTGAGATCAGGAATGGTTATTCCTCCAGAAGTACTTTCATTGTTCAGGATTGTTTTGGCTATCTTGGGGTTGTTTGTTTGTTTGTTTAATATAAAGTTGAGAATTCCTCTTTCAAGGTTTGTAAAAAAAAATGTGTTGGAATTTTGATGGGGATTGCATTGAATCTGTAGATTGTTTTTGGTAAAATGGCCGTTTTCACTATCTTAATGCTACTGATCCATGAGTATGGGAGACCTCTCTATCCTATGATATCTTCGTCAATTTCTTTCTTCAGGTATTTGAAGTTTTTATAATACAGATCTATCACACGCTTGTTTAGAATTACACCAAGATATATAACACTATTTTTTGCTATTATGAAGGGTGTTGTTTCCCTAATTTCATTTTCTGCCCATTTATCATTTATATAAAGAAGAGCTATTGTTTATCTCTTTGATTTAATTTTATATTCAGCCACTTTGCTGAAGTTGTTTATCAGGAGATTCAGGAGTTCTCTGGTAGAATTTTGGGGACTGCTTATGTTTATCACTCCAGAATAGTGATACCTTGACTCCTTCATTTCCAATTTGTATTCCTTTGATCCCATTTTATTGTCTTATTGCTCTAGCTAGAATTTCAAGTACTGTACTGACTAGATAGGGAGAGAGTGGGCTGCCTTGTCTTGTGGTTTGTGAAACTTTTATTGAGTATTTTTGTGTAGATATTAATAAGTGAATTTGGGCTAAAAATCTTTGTTGAGTCTTTGGGTGGTTTAGGTATCTGGATAACTATGGCCTCATAAAATAACTTAGGTAGTGTCCCTAATGCTTCTGTTTTGTGGAATAATTTAAGGAGTATTGGTATTAGCTCTTATTTGAAAGTCTGGTAGAATTCTGCACTAAAATCATCTGGTCCTGGGCTTCTTTTGGGTTGGGAGACTTTTAATGACTGCTTTTATTTCCTTAGATGTTATAGGACTGTATAGATAGTTTACCTGATCTTGATTTAACATTGGTAAGTGGTATCTGTCTAGAAAATGATCCATTTCATGTAGATTTCCCAGCTTTGTGTAACACAGGCTTTTGAAATAAGACCTAATGATTCTTTTTAATTCCCTCAGTGTCTGTTGTTCTGTCTCTCTTCTCATTTCTGATTTTGATAATTTGAATCCTGTCTCTGTGCCATTTAGTTAGTTTTGTTAAGGATTTGTCTATCTTGTTGATTTATTTTTAAAGAATCAGCTCTCGGTTTTGTTGATTCTTTATATTGTTCTCTTTGTTTCTAATTGATTGATTTCAGCCCTGAATTTGACTAATGCCTGCTGTCTACTCCTCTTGGGTGTGTTTGCTTCTTTTTGTTCTAGAGCTTTCAGGTGTGCTGTTAAATTACTAGAATGGGCCCCTCCAATTTCTTTGTGAAGGCTGCAATCAGCATAGCATAGTCTTAGAAGCTCAGTTTTCCCCTTCTGTACTCAGGTATTCTGTGCTACTCTGCTACCATCTGTAAATAATACAAATTATCTAAACTATATTCAACAAACCAAAATATAATTCCCAAGACATTCTTGGATTTTATTTGAGAATTTCATTCATGTGCTCAAGGAAGGAATAACTTCTTATGTTTGGAACGATTTTTGACCTTGTCAAAGAGTCAGGCCAAGAATTCAATTCATCTACTATTTAATATGCACATGAGACACTTGTTCTTTACAGGATTAGACTGGATGATATGCCGCAAGCCATTTCCAGGCTTAGTTCTCTTAAAGAGCCCTGTCTGCAGGGAGACAGAGCAGAATGACTGTAGCTGAAATGCAGTCACTGACGTCAAGGGATATCGCTTTCAGAAAGAGCAGTTTAAGGTGGAACCTGAAAATGCTGGAGTTTTCAAATGGAGTCCATTTGAAGTCATAAACCAGGCAAGGACTTCCATCATGTATAGGCCTTCTTCAAACAGATACTATAAAATTTGTTGGGCTGACAGCAAGATCTCGTCTCAAGTACAGCCGTTCTTTTTTTGTACCTGGGGTTTCGATGCTGACTTGAAGTGCCGTGTGGTCCTTAAGTGAACAAAGGTAAAGATCGTTTTCTACACACATGCCAATAAGATCCAGTCTTGCTGCATTAACTTACTGATTAATGAAACTGTCAGTTTCCCAAGGATGGCTGGACATCCTTGGCCACTTGGAAATGAGATCAACGATCCTCTCAGTCAAAGTCACTCAAGTTATCACTGGAAACATCTTCCATTGGTTGGATTTGCACAGCTGGTTACAACTCCATTCTCTGTCCTTTCCTGAAATCCTGAGTTGGCTCATATAAAATGTTAAAGAGTGTTTTTAGTAAATATGCTTGGGTAGACATTCAAAAGGCTGAAGTAGGGGGATTTGAGCCCAGCCCAGGCCACAAAGTAAGTTTAAGGCTAGACTGGTACACATAGCAAAGCTCTGTCTATAAACAAACTAGAAACCACACACATTCCTAGTGGCCAAAACACAAAACAAAACAAAAATACCAACTCTGAAAGAGCTTTCATATCTAAAACGGGATCCTCTCCTCTAGGCTCAAATTAATGAACAGACTAATCATCTGTGTTAATAGCTTCTTTTTTAAGGTTTTAGGGTGGAGTTTCTTGATATCACCATGGTTAATATTCAGCTCTTTGTCTCATGCTAGCCTGAACTTGAAGAACTGACATCTCCACACAGCTCAACTATTAAGTGATCACTAGCTAGATGCTTTTCTTATCACTGTGGTAAGACAACAGAAGAATGAAACTATGTAGATGGCTCATGGTTTCAGAAAGAACACTTGGATACAGGGACCTCACTCAGAGCAGGTCTTCCACTTGTTGCCATAGAATATTCTCATTGACATACAAAGAAACACACAAACAAAAGGAAAGAAAGTAACCTGGCCAGATAATTTCATAAAAAGGGATTGCCACAAACCAAACTAGGCTAGCAAGCACCACACATGGCCAAGGTAGCCTCTGTCATTTATCCCTAACTCAAGGCAGAGCTTGACTACTCCTCATTGGCTGAGGTTCAACCTCACAGCCTACTCCTGATTGAATCATCTGGAAAGCAGCGCAAAGGAGATGAAGGAAGAGGAGACTGCTCTGAGTCATCAAATTCGGAGAAGGCAGCCAGGCCTTTGCATAAACAAAAGTCGGGAAAGATTTAAAGAGTTTTAAGAGTTTTATAAGTCTGTGGAGATTTATGGAATATTGGTCCTTGGGCTAGCCACTTTTAAAACATAAAAAATGAACATTCATAATTAAGACTCCTTAGAAACTTCTTGACAGACACACCTAGAGTTGTATGGGGGGAAAAAAACCTTCCTGATCTAACCAGTCAATATTAACTGTTCACACTCTTCCCCCGAAAGAGAAAATATTTATGTAAAACATAAAGTATTGAAAGTTTTCTTCTTTTATTTTACCTTTGAAAGAGGTTCTTTCTATATACCCTAAGTTTGCCTTAGCCATGTAATTTTATTCCACTTGTCCTGGGGTCACAGGTATGTGCTCTTCATGCTTAACAGTTATTTGAGGTTTTTTGTTTGTTTTTTTGTTTGTTTGTTTGTTTGTTTTGTGTTATAAAACAAAGTCTCATATTGTAGCTCAGACTGGCCAAGAAGTCACTATCCATTCTAGGCAGAGATTACATTCACAGAAATCCTCCTGTCTCAACCTCTTGAGTGTTAGGATTGGTTAGCATGAATCACCAAGCCTGGTGAGTCATTGTAGTTATCAGTGTTTGTCTTAGTTAGTTTTTTATTACTGTGATAAGACACCATGACCAAGGCAACTTATAGAAGAAATCATTTAATCTCAGGCTCATGGTTCCAGGGGGTGGTAGAGCCCATAACCATTGTGGTGAGGAGCATGACAGCAGGCAGGTAGACATGGCCCTGGAGCATTAGCTGAGAGTTTACATCTGACCCATAAACATGAGAGGAGAGAGAGAGGGGGAAAGAGAAAGAGAGGGAGAGAGAGAGAGAGAGAGAGAGAGAGAGAGAGAGAGAGAGAGAGAACTAACTAACTGGGAATGTTATAAGCTTTTGAAATCTCAAAGTCTATCCCCAGTGACATACCTCCTCCAACAAGGCCACCCCTCCTAATCTTTCCCAACTTGGGACTTAGAATTCAAATATATGACCCTATGGTGTGGGGTAGGATGAGGGATTCTCCTTCAAACTACCACGGTGTTAGAACTATTGGCTTGATAGGAAAGAGTGAAGTTTGGTTACTGCTGGGATTCTATGTTCCTGATACATACTTTATATTAAAACATTACTGAACACCTCCTTATAGAGAAAGTTACTCTAAGGTGTGGTTTTGGCATAATCTAAAAAAAAAATAACAGCTATTAAGCAATATGGTCTCTTCATGCACTATGAATGCAGCCAACATTTAGGCTGACAAGAGTGCATGAGGGTAAATAGGATAGTGTTTCTTGAAGAACATGGAGATGTCTCTACCTAGAAGGAAATGGTCCTACTCCTAGGAGAGTGTTATATACATCTGATACCTTATCTCATGATGGAATCATGAGATAATAAACTCCTAGTTGTTTTATCAGTGCGTTTTTAGAATGAGACAATATTAGGAACATAAAGAAGGCACTCTCTAGTATAGATTAGGACCCTCAGGGTCTCTCACAGGTAAAGAGAAACTGCAGTGCACTAAGGCAGAATAGAGATGGAAATGGGGAGATGTGGCTCCCCAGCACAAAGGCAGAAATTCAGGGTACTTTGTCTTCTCCATTGGTAGGAAGAGTAGGATGTCTGGGAAAGAGGTCCTGGCTGAGCCTGTCACTTCAGCTCTAGATACAGATTATATAAGATAGGGTACTTTCCATCCTGAGTAAGTTTTGAAGGGACACAGGCTTATGGAAGCATAAGTTAAACTGTGGGTTACAAATAAGAATTGAACTTGCTTGCTTACTTGCAAGGCATTCGTGGGCTCCCGTCTATCAAGAGAGGTTACAAGTTCCCTGGGTCAATGTCCCAGACAAAAATGGCACCTATTGGAACCGACTTCCAATCCAACCAAACTGTGATCTCATGATGTCAAAGGCCAGGAATGTGAATTGGTGTAGGGGTGAAAATAACAGCTTGCTTTCACTTTCCAAGCGTAAGCCAGCCAGCCCAAGGCCAGCCCTCTGCAGCTCAAAGGGACAAGCCTGTGCCAGACGGATTAAACACTAAGGGAATCTGATATGCACACTCCGGGGAGGGATTTTTCCACTACTCTCTAATCCAATGAAGCCTGGCCTGGCAAAGGCAGTTGGATTGAAAGAGTGACTAAATATGCAGAGTCCTTGGAGGGCAGAACGTAGACTGTCTACAAGGCGAAGGCATTTTGCCTTCAGTCTGTCTGGATTCCTAATATCTCCTGCAGACTATTAATCATGCAAGCCAGACTCTTGAACCTCTTTGAATCATTTTACATTCAAAATCCTTCTTACCAAAACAAAGCTACAAAACCCAGCCTGGCTATCTGACTTAAATGACTTTCAAACGATGGTTGACAGGGAATATGTGACCCACACCAAATGTCTATTTTAATAACTTTCAAATGGACTTTAAAGAAAGAAGAAAAAAATAACAACGCTCACCATCATATCATGAAATCAGAATTAAGAATAAGCCAAGGACTTATTGTTCATTTCCTTTCAATTCCCTATTAAAACATAAGTCACCCCAAGTTTTAGCTGTCAGGAATACTAATGGAAACAAAAGAATTGTTTTTCTATAAGACAATTTCTATCAAATTTTATTGAGTGAGAATTTGGCCCAGAGTTTATGCATGAATGCTACCATTTTGCATTTTAAATGTCGTCTGGTTTTCTGAAGCAGACGCGATGATTTATGAACCCATGCCTACCTGGAACCCTGGTTACTGTGGCTTTTTGTTCCTCCCTGTGCTTCCTCCTCTCCCTTGTCCAGGAGCTCCCAGCTCTCTCTGGTTTCATTCTCTTAACAAATCCATGCTGTGTGGAACCCAAGTTTTCTTATTTTGTTCCCTGGGATGTGTGGATAGACACGTTTTCTCTAAGAACTTTATCCTGGAATGACAACTGAAGCTAAATTGAAGCTGAGGACCTAGACTGGTCTCTAGACTCCAGAGCAGTCCTAACTACGCCCCCCCCCTCTCTCTCTCTCTCACACACACACACACACACACACACACACACACACACACACTCCAGCCACATATAAATTCCTAGGTTTGCTTCCAACAGAAAATTTGGGAAGGGAACAGAGTTTTTCCCCAGAAAGGAAAAGCTGAGTGTTTACACCTCGGGGCAGGGAGAGCCGTGAGACCCACAAACTCTGTGTTGGACAAGCTAAAAGGCTGGGCTGGTGTGCGAGATCAACTATTTAGCCAGGCAGGTAGAATGTGACCACTAATCTGTCACCCTGGTAGCTGCCAACATTTCTGAAATGAAAAAAAAAAAAGTCAGCTTTTAAAGCAGAACTTCTGTGCTGGTTTTGTTTTTGTTTGGGGTGGTTTTGTTTTGCTTTGCTTTGCTCTGTTTGGAGATTTCTTAATTTTCCCCTGAGCCACCAAGGCAATTTAAGAGCTAAGTTAACACATCCCAGGCTGACAGCAAATAGACCATGGACCAACAAACCAAAGGGTTCCACTACCACAAACCTTTCCAGATCTGACCTAGACACACAGTCTAATATCCCTCACTGGAGAATGTTCCACAATGCTTATAGCTTTTATCTTGTCTAATCATTTTTTTAAAAAAAATGCTTGGATGTCAAATGATGTTAAGGATTTTGAGAGATGCTTGAGGTAGGAATTTCCAGAAGGAACAATTCTCCAAAAATGAGTTGCAAATTTGATGGCCTTGAGGTGACACAGAATGTGCACACACTGTAATAATGATGGTGTGGTCCTCCGTAGACTCTGGCACTAGGCCAGGGTGGTCTTTCCCTGAATGGATTTGCAGGTCTGCAGATACTGAAGATGTTGAGGTAAAAGTGGTGTAAATGTTCTAAAATAACAAACTTAGAGCCTGTACTCTTTGCAATTCAAGCTCTTGGCATCTCTGCCTGTTGTCATAAAGGCTGTCATATTACCCAGGGTATGTGTCTCAAGTTTTAATTAGGAAAATTAAACTTATAATTTACCTATGAAATTAAATAGCAAATTTAATTAAATTTAAAATTAAATACCATCTAATATTACTACTGTAAAAAAATAATGACACCTACTAAAAAGTAGGTATACTTTTCAAAAGCGAGGTTCAGGTTTACTGTTCCTTGAGTACAATGTTTATCTTTGCATTTCTAATGCCTTACATGATGCATGGCGAAGAGAAAGGGGTGTCAACGTGTGTCAAGGGAATAAGCTGATGGGAAGGTGACGATCAGTTACAGAGTGTTATCAGTTTACTTCCATTATTGGATTTTATCATACACTAAGACTGCAGAAACCCAAGTTCAAGCCAGGCAATCTGGCCCAGAGTTTTCAAATCCCAGCAGTTGGGAGGCAGAGGCAGACAGGCAGGTGGCTCTCTGTGAGTTCGAATCCAGTCTAGGCTAGTGAGACTCTGTCTCAAAAACTCAAAACAAAACAAAAACCAAACACCCAGGGTGCAAATCCTGGCTATGCGGGGTCATGGTCGAACTTATTAAATCTCCCAAAGGCTTGGTGTTTGCCATCTGTAAAATGGGGATAAGAGCTCCCCTTACTATGCTAGTGCTGTGAGCCTTTTACTTAAATCAAAGACAATAATGAATCTGAAAGCAGCAGGTAAACTGAGGAAACATACACAAATGCACATTTGTGTCATAAGCGTTAGTACTGCTAATAGCATCCTTCTGGGACACTGGGACCTAGGCCACCAGAATCCTGCCAAAATGAAAACTGCCACAAGCCACCACAAGTCACATACCACATCTGCACTTACTCTTCCAAATGACTTCGACTTTATAGTGATCATAAAATAATCCATAACATTTTGTATTTTGTCACGACAATGAGCCAACAAAGGCATGATCACAATTTGGAAATTAGAGAGTGCTAATCTCAGAGGGAATTCTTTTATAACATGTACATACACACAAAGACACGTGTACACAGATACACACACACTTATGCATACATACATACTCATGTACCTACACATAGACACATCCGTGTATACACACATGCATGTGTACACAGATACACACTCAGGTATGCACATACACTCATGCACATACACACACATGTACACGCATGTATATACAGATACACACAAACACACACATACCACCAAACACCCTTTTAGCACTGAAAATGATTGTAATAGATGTGAAAACACATCCTTAGAAAGCAGAAATTGTTTTTCTTCTTTGATTTGCAAACTTTCTGTGTCTTCTCTTCCACTTCCTCCTTCTCCTCCTCTTCCTTCTGCTTCAATAGTGTTCTCAGCTAGATTACCAAGGGGCCCAAAATCATCACATTATGTAGGACTTGTCATCCATGACCTACAAATGACTATCACTTCTGCTAGTAAGTCAGTCCTGGTCATCAAATGTCCAGGACTGTGCTGGCATTGAGTGGACAAGAACCCCGTATTTTAACGTCACTCTCCCCGTCCTTGTCCATCAGTGTTTACTTACTAGGTCTTTACATTCATTGTCTCTTTCAGTCTTGACCACACCCTATTAAAGTTCAACCCCACCTCACAAAGGAGCACACGGAGGCTTTGAATGATTTAGCCATTTTCCCAAAGGCACGCAGTTTCCTACAGCACTGTCTAGATACAAAACCAAACCCACCTGAATCTAAAATCCATGCTTTAAGCATCTCTCTGTGTTGCCTGCCCAGGTGGTTTTATTACAGGAATTTTGGATACATTGGAGTAAAAACTAGCGGGGGGGGGGGGCGGGGGCGGGGGGAGGTGCAAAGAGACTTTTGGAAACTCCTCAACCCATGTTTGATACTCTGAATTACTGGGAACCCACTAACACACATTTTTAAAACGCATTTCTATACATGATCCCATTATGCAAGACATGCTGGAATATATATATCTTACATTTTAGTGTGCATGTTTGTGTGTGTGTGTGTATAAATTATATCATATATATATATATATATATATATATATATATATATATATTCTAGAATGTAAGTAATTAATGGTGATTTAGTTTTTTCTGGGTCTATCTGTATTTTAAAGTAAAAGTTGCAAGCTGTGAGCCTAATGAATGAAGCCCAAATGGTATAACTTCAGGGCTGAGGCAGGCAGATGGACAAGCAGTGTTTACTGCGGGGAATGTGATAGGGTAAGGTGTCATACATGTAAGGGTGCCCAAACAATTTCAGCAGCCATCCGATCTGAGCTCTCGCCAGAGCTTTGACGTCATTGGTACTCTTTTCTTCATCCTTACGTTAGATATAAAAACAAGTAACCACTATTAGAAGTCTCTTCCCTCCCCCCAATAGCTATCTCTCTTACGAAGGGAGTTGAGAATCACTCCTAAGATATGCTTAAGATCATGCATCATCTCTGTATCTCTGTCTCTTTCTGCGTGTGTGTGTGTGTGTGTGTGTGTGTGTGTGTGTGTGTGTGTGTGTTAGACTGTTGGAGATATAAGGTCTTTGTCTCTGAATTGTGAGTAGGCCAACAAAATTCCATTGCATACATGGTCTACTTTGTTAAATAATTATGTGTGTCTGGAGATCTTAGACTAAATTATTGCACAACATACCAATAAAACTGTGCTCAACTCATCTGTAAGACTGATGTTAGGGTCTAAGCCCAAGCTAACCTGCAAAGTGCCCTCTAGCACAGCAAGCTCTCAAGCCCTATATGATACCAAATGCCTATAATTCCAATGTTTGGAAGGTTGAGGCAGGTACACACACACACACACCAACAAAACACAGTAGTGTGCCTGTCTGTGTGTGTCTGTGTCTCTGTGTGTGTCTGTGTGTGTTTTATATGGTTCCATTGCTTTTGCAGACAATATATATGATTATGAAATTACTTGCTTTAAAGACTCTTGGGAGTAGCCGTTTCTCTCCATTCTCCAGGTAACCACTGAGATTGCAGGGTCTTCTAGAGCCAGTGAGCTGCAGCAAGTGTCTGACTAAGCCAGCCTCCAGCATTTGTCCTTCCAGGTGTCTTGCTCTTACAAAACAGCTCTTCCTTCCAGGCTCGGAGATAAGACACAACCCAAGAAGCCCTCAGGCTGCCTGAGGCTCCCATTTTGCAAGATTTCTCAGTCTGCCTGGGGTAATTGGAGTGCGGAGAAAAGAATGGGAACTTTCTCACTCGGTGAGGTGAGGATTCAGGCTATACCTGAATTCAAAGTCAGGTTTCCCTTTCACCCTGATGTCAGCTCTGCTCCTTAACAGCAGTTACTCAGGGTTACTCATGAGTCCTTCTAGGTCCCTTCAGTTCTGCCCATAGCCATTCTACCTGACCTCACAGTAAACCACAAGCAGCACCAAGAGCCCATAGAGAGGGATGAGAGGCACAGGTTACGGCAGCTCCTCTTCTGATATGAACAGCAAGGTGCCGTATCTGAGACTGCGGTGTAATAGCTTAACCTTCCCCCCTCCCCCATCCTGGCCTTTGATGAGCTTTGCCTCACTTTGAGACATAACCAGCTCTAATGAGTCCTGCCACCCAAGGGCCATCACCCTCTGGCAGCATCTGCTGGCCTTGTTCTTCTCCCCCAACCTCCTCCCTGACAAAAATGTCCCTGCACAGTCACCAACACATCGTGACCTTCGTGACCTGTGGTCCTTTGGACCCTGCAACATTCAGTCCATCGAATGAGAGAACTTGGGTGGTGAAATGCCCTCTGAAACAGGTCACAGAGGAAAAATAAAATAATCTTCAAGTGACGTGAAATTTCGATGATAAAAAAATAGAAAAGGAAAGGAAGAAAGAAGCCACAAAACCACTTCCCTTCCAATTCTTGATACAGGACCTGAGAGCGTCAGACTTACTGAGGGAAGTTCAGAGAAGAACACTCACACCTTCTCCAGAAGAACCAGCTGAGGCACCAGGGCCCAAAAGCTTGCAGGAAAAAAAATGCTGACGTTCAAGACATGTGGTTTGTGCAGCTCTAAGCCTCCCTTCCTGGCAGGTACCACCTCAGAGCATCTCATCGCCTGATGCTGGGAAGTTCGTGAAAAGTTAGTAGCAGTAAAAAAATTGGCTATGTGTGTGCAAAACTCGGAGTCTATCTTCATTGTGGACTTTGGGTACCTGGTACACTTAGAAAAGGGTCTTAGTGGCTTGTACTCACATAGCTATCATGGGGTCTCTGCCTTCTGTGCTTTATCTCTTTCCCAATAGCCTAGCTCCACAGATGGTTACGGTGTGGAACTGTGAGCTGGTTCTCACGGCTCGCTGTGAGTGAGGCTCCGTACCAGTCATGAAGGCATCATATGCTGATATGAGATGGGCTCAAGGACACAAGTCTATGGGTCAGGGGACAAATAACCGAGACAGAGACACAAAGACAGAGAAAGGATATCAGTATTGTGCCTCACCACATATTTATGCTGTTTGCTAGAGGTGGGAGGCTTCTCTAAGTTTGCGCTGAAGATACAATGCCACCTAAACAGATTCCTATTTCTTGATAC
The DNA here is from genome assembly GCF_004785775.1 of Grammomys surdaster. Taxonomy (NCBI): domain Eukaryota; kingdom Metazoa; phylum Chordata; class Mammalia; order Rodentia; family Muridae; genus Grammomys; species Grammomys surdaster. Next base: position 8,785,191 of record NW_021604595.1, read on the forward strand.
GAGAAACCTGTGGCAATGTCTCTGCGAAATCCAGAGTTGTAGTTTACACGATTAATACACGATCTAAAACTCACTGAACCAAAGTGCTCTGGAAGATGGGCTGGGAGGCAGCTCAGTTGGTGAAGTGTTTGCTGAGCAAGCATGACAACCCGAGTTCAATAACCTGAATCCACACAAAAATGCCAGGTACAGCATGCACATATAATCCCAATACTGGGGAGGTATATCCATATATATCCATATATGTCTGTGTGTGTGTGTGTGTGTGTGTGTGTGTGTGTGTGTGTATGTATATATACATATATATATATTATGTATGTACACACACACACATATACACATATACACATAGGTATATCCCTGGGGCTTACTGTAGCCAGCTAGTCCAGCCTAAATGGCAAGTTCTAGGCCAATAATAGACTCTGTTTTCAAAACTACGGTTGACCTTCTGACCCCTATAACCCACAAGCATACAGATATATGGGCATCCCCTCACCAACATCTGCCCCGACACACACCAGAACCTGCACTTCTTAGCAATCCTTTTGTGAATGTAGCCAGCAAGGGCAGAGAAGCCCCTGCAGAGTAAGTGTGGGCAGAAGAATTGCCACGAGTAGGCCAAGAGTTACAGAACAATGCTGCCCACTACTACACATGCACTTGGCAGAAAGGGGGTCAGTGGAGAAGATCTCCACAGAAATAGTCTAGATCCAGCAGCTGATCTTCTCTGTCTAGCTCTGTCTCCAAGGTTTGGCTTGTTGTGAAGAACACAGGGCAGCTGGCTTGTGAGCCAGCCTGCCTTCTTTCCCCTGGCCTGATGAGGTTGACATAGCCCTGTGGGTACTGCTGAGTTCAGGCTAGCCTTATCACCCTCCAGCCAAACCCAAACTGTAGCTTGTCTTACAACCTTGTAACCTTCCCTGCCCACATATGACAGTGTACCTCCCAATTTAAATACAGGGCTCTGCAGTGTCCTGAAAATTAAGATAAAATTCTCAGCAGGTGTCAAAATGTTCACAGCTCACAGCTTCCAATCCACTCTCCCACCACAATTCCCATGTTTCAATCACAACTGGTCTCTGGGATGTTCTTGGTCCTGTCAGCACCAGGGCTTCCCACATGCATGTTCATCTGTCCTGTATTCTCCTCCTCCAAGGCCCTCAGCATTCCCTTGTCATCTGATTGATTCTGTTCTCCATTCACAATGGAAGTCAATCATTAGTGGTCTCCACCCCCCACTGGGTCTCTCATACACCTTCATAGCACCACGCGTCTCTTCTTCATAGCTCTTTACGCATTCACAATTTTGCACTAATTTCAAACTAATTCAAACTAATTCAAACTAATTCAAACTAATTCAAAGTTTAATGTGTGTCTACTGAATACACAAATGCATGAATGGACTATTCCCTCCCAGGTTGGAATGGAAACTTTTTTGGCCACACATTTTGGCTCATGTCTCCTTGTTAATGGTTCTGATCACTCAACATGGGAAGCTGCGAGCTAATATCATTGTCTATAAAAAACTCTCTCTCATCCCTCCATACTTGGACCCTCCTCTGTTGACTCTTTGTTCATCTCTAAATCCTCATGGAAAATTGTAACATCTTATTGTTTTCATCCATGGTTCTGTAAATTATTGCCAGTTGGAGATATGCACGTCTTCCCTGAACTTCTTGCAAACAGAGACTCAACCTCGCATACTCTTTCATGAAGTAGCATGCTTAGGATCAATTCAACTAAGCCATCATCTAAAGCTAATGGATATAACCTTGGGTGGCAACTTAAAGGCCATACAAACATCGTGACATTCCACAGACTGGGCTTCTAGGAAGATGTAGGGTACAGGTGGGAAGAAGCCAGGCGTGCTGGGAAAACTTTGTAATCAGAGTTAAGTTTTTACCATCTCAGCATAAATGGTACTTCTCTCATTCAGTTAGCTATAGATGTTACTATTCTTGACATGTAAAGTTGCCATATTTAGCAAACAGAAAATGTAAGACTCTAGTGAAATTCAAGTTTCAGACAGGGAAAGGATTTTCTGTACAAATAAACCCTAAAGATGTTATGGGATATAATTATACTGGAAGCCAGTCATGGTTTAATCTAAAATCTAAGTGGAACGGGCTATCCTGTATTTTTATTCCACAAACTTTAACCACCTGCCTTATGTTATAAGTTTGATGGTGCCAAGACATTAGCTATTAGTTGCAAATGACAAATCTCAAAACACTAAGTATCACTGAGCAGGATGTGATGGTATGCACCTATAATCCTAGCACCCAAGAATCTGACTCAACGTGAGTGCCCAACCATGGGCAGGTTATCCATATCAACATCCCTCATCCACAGCTCAGCAGCAGAAGGCCCAGAGAGAGAATGCAAGAGCCAAAGGCTGTGGAGGAGAGCCATGAGATGCTGCCTTTTAGATATGGCACGGCTGATAAGCATCAATGCACAGCAGCTGCACACAAGATCAAGTCAGTCAAAATCCAGTGTGCATAGGAAGCCTGTCCATAGAAAAGAAGGGTTATGAATGGTTGTTGAGGGAGAATCACTTTTGTTTGCAAATGTGGCTGCTGATAGGTTGCCCATGCCCTATTGGATGAACCCACGCCCGTGCACATATCGTCAACAGTAATTGGATTGGGTGATGGTGGTGGTGGTGGTGATGGCAGTGGTGGTGGCAGTGGTGGTGGTGGGACGTGAAGCCAGAAAGGAGACAGGATAGGAGGTCCCGAGGGAGCTGAGAGTGGTAGGGGCCCATATGATCAAAATACCTTTATGCATGCATGAATTTTCAATAAATAAATGAAAATATGATTAATAAGAAAAAGATGGTTGCTCCAAGTTCAAAGATAGCCTGGGCCCCATAAGGAGACTCTATCTCAAAATCTAAGTAACGACCCCTCTGGAATCCCTTGAATATCAGTGCCGTAATTATTGCCCTTGTGTGTAACTAACTCTTCCACAGTGTTTCCTTCTTTGACCATGCGTTCCTGCTATCAGTTCTGGAGTCATCAATATTGTCTTAGAGGATGTTGCTGAATCTATTTTAGTCTTTTTCTAGAATCCATGGAAGGCTGGACTTAAAGCATATGTGTGTCCCTGCATGTGCTCTCCAGGAAGGAGTGGACTTTGGTGGAGGCTGTTTCCATGCTCCCACAGAAAAATCACATTTCAGAACCATTCCCTGGTTTTTCCACACTGGAAACGTTGTCTTTGAGCCATAGGAAAAATATTAAAATAGAAAGTGGTTTTGAACTTCTAACCTTGGGGCTTGAGTTCAGATCTAAAAGAAAGCCATTACCCCCTACACAGAAAGAGGAGGGAGAATGGGGGCAAGGGAGAGAGAGAGAGAGAGAGAGAGAGAGAGAGAGAGAGAGAGAGAGAGAGAGAGA
>NW_021604595.1:8788601-8805153 GCF_004785775.1 Grammomys surdaster
AGAGAGAGAGAGAGAGAGAGAGAGAGAGAGAGAGAGAGAGAGAGAGAAACACTTTTCTTGGAGTTGCAGGATGTTTCAAGCAGAAGGAAATAAAAGGGAAGACTTGTACCCTGATATGGTTTGGCTTTCATAAAAAGCAGCCACTACAAGACACATCCTCCATCCCACCTCCTGGAAGAGGCCGGCATCTTATGAGCAGAACGTCTCTCTCATTGGACATCATTAAACATCTCCTCTCTCACTGTCATGCAAGGGGACCTCCCATCCCCCCCCCCTTTTTTTAGTTAAGAAGCATGAAGGTTTGGCCTGATTTGATAGATTTGTGTAAGCTCAGGGGTTACTCCCTTCTGTGAATGAGCAAACGGCTTGAGAAGCCATCACACTGAAATGTTTGCATTTTCACCATAACCTGGTATGATCTGGAGAGTCTAGAAAGAACATACCCTGCTTCCTCACAATGGAGAAGCTCATAAGTCTTGGGTCACTAAGATGAGCTCAAACATTCTCTTGTCCCCACGGCTTCCCTAGAAGACGATGTTTGGTTCCTAGGCGACCATCAGGAGCACACAGAGAACACCTGGCACAGCAGGCTGGTTTTATTTTCCCAAAGGGAGGCTTCCTTGGTGAAGACATAGGAGAAAAGCAAGGAGAGGGGATTCCTGGCAGTTCTATGTCTACTTTTTCACTGGAATATTAACACCATGTGCATGTGGTCCACAGTAATCAGTCTAGAGATTATTATTAATGATTACAACGGACTAAGACATGAAGTTAAGAACAAGTTGGGAAGTTCCAGGGAAGCTGGGCAGTACATGTTGTTTCTTAGGGTGGTTTGACCCCCTAGAATCAAGTTACTCATAAAATAAACTTGATCTTTAAAATGGGGGCCTTCTTGTTTTCTGAGATGTTGGTTTCTTCAGTTCATCATTATCAAACTCACATGTCGATGGCAACTCTTCCCTCAAGCCAGCACTGATGGGAACAGGCATGGCTGCCTCCTCGTAGCTTCTTCCTGGTCTCCACAGTGCTTCTTTGACCATGGAATGAGGTAAATCCAGAAGGCATGGGAAAAGGTCAACTCTAATGTCCAGGGTCTTTAACACCCATCAGCAGTGATTCATGCTTTAGTGCCTATTTGTGAAGAGGCGGTGTGCTGTGTGTGCTGGCAATTTATATTCCTCTTTAAAGACACAGAAGAGACCACCCAGGCCCGCTGAGAGTTGTGGATGCAGATTGTGGAAAGGCACTCAGGGTAAGCAGAAATCAGGAATGAATTGGTGTGAAATGGGGACACAAACCGTGGTTCAAATAGTCCCCAGGGGTACATGCTATCCTTCTTTCGATTGGCAGCCCCTTTACAGCTGCCAAAGCCCTTTTGGATTTTTGTGTTTGTCTGTATCCTCAGCTGCCAGTGAGCTGGAAAGTTTCTGACATGCTCAGGCTGGAGAAAGTGAGAATATCCATCATCTCTGTCCTAGCCTCCCAGACACTGGACCGAGTCCTGGGACAAGATTAGTAGGAAAGCTCAGTGGGTAAAGGGGCTTGCCACCGCCTAAGGACCTACGTTTGATCCGCAGGTCTCACATGGAGGAAAGAGAGAACTTGCCAACTACAAGCTGGTTCCTGATCTCTACACATAAACAGTGGGAAAGATCCAAACTGGAGAGACAGAGCAGCAGTGTTCAGGCTAGGAGATGCAAAGCTCCAAGAACAAAATATAATGTGTGTCTGACAGGAGTCAAGTAACACACAGGCTGAGACCCTGGGGGCAGACACAGAAGCACACAGCTATACTTCTGCATTTAATGTGAAAAGCAAGCATCGATACAGGGAAAGGACACACTCAGGCCAAGGCATAAATCAGTACAAAGTCTCCAGTGTCAAGCCATCAAGGGCAGTTAGAGTTCACAGGGTCTTCTTCTCCTAGACACCAAAGGAAAGGCCAGTATCCATCAGCTCAGTTTTGCCTGTGCTCCAGTTTGCTTCATCAGACTGTTGCCCCCAGAATAATTAAGCATCAGTGCCCCACAACAGCAGACAAGAGCCCAGTGAGCGAAAGGGAATGGAGTTTGATTGGGGAACATTGCAGTCTGATCTGAACTGGCTCCTCTGCCGTTCACTACCCAAATAGAATTTTGTCGTGGGCCTTACTCTCCTTCTAGGAAGAAAGAGGACAAAAGAAAGCAAACATGTAAACCATGTAAAACAGAGATGCTGCAGGATAGAGTAGTTGCATAGGAAGACAGATTTTCTTCTGCAATGTGATTGGCTATGTTGGCACTACCTACTCAACTCCCCCTGGATTCCAAAGTCCCCTGTCTCTTAAATCTCAGCTCTTGGACCCCAACATAGGCATCCTATTATACAAGAGAAAGATGAGTTAAATAAGAACCACCGCAACAAACTCATATTTATGGTCCCCAAAACCACTATTTTTCCTGCAATGTCAGCATGGTTCTGGCTATTGCATAGATTTAGATCAGTTTGTGTTGCTGAAGAGAATCAAGCTCAAGAGAATATAATGAAAGCCATCACTTTTTATATGACTTTGCTTTTATAGGATTGGACTTGCTCCGTCCACTGTAGCTTATATATTTTCTTTAAACCCAAATGAAACAGCTATTTACCTCATACCCCATTGTTTCCTTAAGATGACTTAGAACAGCAAACTTCAGAAGATAGTTTCACATATGGAAAGTTCAGTCACCGTACCTAGAGAAATTAATTTGTCACACAGGATTTGAAGTTCACGATTAGAGGTGAAGGCATGAAGGAATTGCCAGGTGTATGGTTTCATTTTCAACTCTAATAAGTAGGTTCGTTTTAGGGCCTTGTTAAATTGACAAATAAGAACGGAAACATTCTGGGATGGTATGTATAAAGAAACAGAAATTGGGGTCTGGATAGCCAGACCCCATTCTGCAATCTCAGGACAGAAGTCACAGTATGTCTCCAGTGTGTGTATCCTGTCATGATAAAGCTGAAAATGGAGTCTTGACATAGTGGGCAGATCTGGGATCCATGGAGAAGCCATCTCATTGAGTGATTGCGGCATGTGAGGGAGGAGTACCAGAAACCTCTCTGGCTATGGCAGCTCTGCCCTTCGTGTGCTACACTGTACAGACCTGGATCTTTTCCCTTTAGTGCGTATGACACTGATGAGAAGAAGAGATGTTGGAAGCCATCATGAGAAGGAGACTACTGGGAGGTGACATGTGGTGACCCCGGCAAAGCCAGTGTCTCTTTTTCATAATGTGTTAAATTAGATTAGGCTTTGGCTGCTGTGCTTGTCATGTGGTCCTTAAGTCTCCTTTGAGCCAGCAAATCACCACATTTACTTCACAGAGACCATGACCTACAGGGGTGGCAGATAGACAGACAGACAGATGGACAGACAGACAGACCATGCACAACCAGGGTTCTTTTTTTTTCTTCTTCAAGTGTCAACTGTTTCCTCTCCACCTTCTTACGTAACTTCTACTCCTAGAGGCCTGTTTGACTCTGTCTTCAGGCAAACCCTTCCACACAGACATCTATTCACGTAGACTGTTAAAATCTCAGACCATTGCAATATAACAAAGTTTACTTGAGCAAGGAAAAAGAAATCCTAGGACCTGGCAGTACTTCAGACCAAAGAAAGTTTAGAATGCCCCCTCTAGCAAAGTGGATGGCTTCTTTCACAACCTGTTGACACAACCTGCTGCCTTGTCTGTCTTTCCCGAGCAACTTGACATCTCAGATTTCTACATGAGAAGAGAGTCATCCACGGTCAAATCTAAATCTATAGGACTCAGAAAGTGTCTGTCTTAGTGATGCCATCAAGGGTTTAGAGAAGGCCCATGATGCAGAATAATCCATGTGTCTACAGTTTGCACACCTATCTATATTTCATCCAAAAGCATTTCAGACAGACATCCAGAATAACATTTAACCAAATGTCTGGGGCCCAGTCACACCGACATATTAATAACTCAATAGCATAGTCACTGCTCTGTGGACGAATCCTGGATTAAAAGAAATGGTTTAAAGGGAAGGGCTGAAGCCAGTGGAACTCAGGAGAACATCACAGCTTAAAGATCAACCAGAAGAGAGACAGGGATCTGGTATAAGGGAGTGGGCCAGTTGTCAGAGACCAGAATGCCAGGGAGATCTGGGTATAAGATGCTGGGTCTCTCAGGACAACAGTGATCCCATCAAGGAAGTTCCCAGAACAAAGGAAATAGATCGTATGGGTTCTGGCACCAGGGAAGTTCAGGGTCCTCTGTAGCCTGGCCATCAGCTTCAGGATAAGCCTGGACTGAGGGCTGTGGCAAGACACCTTCTTCTGGGCCATCACCACCTTCAGCATTTGTGATGTAGAATAATTAACTCCTATCTGATGGGTCTTAATGGAAGTTGGCTAACCACTTAAGCTACATTTGGCTCAGGGGCATCTCCTTGGAGCCTACAAAGGAGTCATCCTCTTGTCTCTGCTGTGGCCTAGGGCTCCTGTAGCTTCCACAGTGACGAATAGAAGCAGTGGTCATAACTAGGCTAGCAGAACAGAACTCCCATGTTGTCCAGCCTGCTCTGTCTGAGGAGGAAGCACAATGCCTGTTGCTATTTTTTCTAGTGACTGTTGGTAGAATAACAATCTCCTTATTGTAATATTTGAAGATGTATGGACAAGCTAGAAATGTAGCTAATGGTAGGAGACTCTGGTAGGAGACACAAGAATACACAAGGCCCTGGCTTTGATCTCCAACACTACACACACACACACACACACACACACACACATACACACAGTTTGCTCATCCACAGAGTTCAAGGACAATGTCCAGTTATTAAGCATAGAACTTGATGCTAGGCTAGCTTCGGTGGAGACCTTGCCATGTGGTCTTGATCTGGGCCATCACCACCTTCAGCATTTGTGATGTAGAATAATTAACTCCTATCTGATGGGTCTTAATGGAAGTTGGCTAACCACTTAAGCTACATTTGGCTCAGGGGCATCTCCTTGGAGCCTACAAAGGAGTCGTCCTCTTGTCTCTGCTGAACCTCATTCCTCTTTTCTTTCTGAAAGCCCTTTAAAGCATTGCCCACACTGCCCACAAAGTTTGCTTTCCTTCTCTGTATTTTACTGGTATGGTTGAGCTGTTTCACTTCATTTTCTTTGTCAACTGTTAGATGGATACATGTGTTCACACATCTGAAATATATTTTTTAAGTATATAGAAAAAATAACAGCCCGTCTCACATTCGTGTTTGGTTTTGAAACTGAGTTGACTGCAAAATTGCAGCTGTCTCTAAACAGAAATGAGATGAGTTGCTAAGGGCTTGGGATGGAGATGAGGAATAGCCTAGACCAGAAAGCAGTCTCATTCCAAAGTAAAGAAAGCGTCCTGAAATTCTTTGATCCACCTCTGTGGACACTGCAAGAATAACTGAATCATATACTACATAAGGGTGGATTTTATGCATGTGGATCATATCTCAATAAAAAATAATTTGCTTTTGCCTACATCAAACTAAGAATTGGCTATTTATTTGGTCAACTATTTTACAAAGAACTTGCTGGCCAAAAGGCACAGACAAGGTTTACAATGGGACACCGCACCGTGTCATGGTAAGATAGTAGGTAGGTTGGGGCAACACTCATCAGCAGAGGCTGCATGACACTTCAATGTGGCTGGAACTAGAGCTGAGGCATCAGGAAGGGCAGATAGACCTGAACAACTGAGACAAAAGACAAGCATTCCAAAGAAGAATCCAGAAGGAAAAAGAGGTCCCAGTGCTCTCTTTCAATTATTGTTTTAAATTTTCATGTTTTTTCACATTGTTTCCAGGGACAGATGGAAAGAATGCTGTCTTAATTTGTTCTATATTGTTGTAGCTGAATATCTGAAACCTGACCCAACAGTGTGTGTGTGTGTGTTTGTGTGTGTGTGTGTGTGTGTGTGTGTGTATGTGTGTATGTGATAGGTTGAGTTGGCTTCTGAAAATCCAAGATCAGGTGGCCGTTCATGCTCAGCTTCTGGTAGAAAAACAGAGGGGAGGCAGGTGTGAGCAGGGAGGAAAGGGGGCAGAAGTTGTCCAAAGGCTAGCCCATTCCAGTGAAAGAAAATGAGTTCAGACCCTTGTGATTATCCCATACTGGCCCTATTACCTTTGTCACTGTCACTCTGGAGACAGAGCCTCAACATGAGCTTTGGTGGGACTAGGCACATTCCAGCTGTGTCATGGGCTTCTGGCAGGCCAGTCACAAGGTCTCCCTGAAGAAGGCAAACAGAGAGACTGTTGGGAAGGCGGCATCTTTATTCACCTTGCCTTTGGAGCTTGTCACTGCAAAGAGCTGCCTGACCTCTGCTTGAGAAAAAAATGAAACCTCTTAGTTTTCAAGAACTAGAATGAGCCAGGCTGAGGGGGGAAACGCTTCCTGGGCAGCCATCTTGTTTTCTGTGGGTGTGAAGTGAAAACCCTTACTTCCTGCAGAAAACAGAAACTGAAGGAGCACCCTGAGCCCAGTGACCTTTAAGAATGGCTTCCTCAGCTGGATCCCTGCCGGTCAGAGGAGCTTAGTCCAAAATGTGCTTCAAAGTCCTTGATTGTTCTGTACAGTGTCTTGAGGTAGTTAACAAACTGCCATGCTGAGTGATGTGGTGAACTAACTAGAAGAACTAAAAAGCGTCCCAGTCCTGCTGGGGATGGAGCTCAGGGGCAGAGCACTGCTCAGCTTGTGCAAGGTCCCAAGTTCAAAGCACCTGAAAATGAATATGTGTTACATGTATGTTACATATGTGTATGTGTGTACATGTATTTTATATGTATATATATAATATATTCATGTCTATATTAGAAATGCAAGTGAATATATATTGTGTCTATATGTGTGTATGTGTATTTGTTATATGTGTGTACATATTATAAATGCAAGTGAATGTATATTGTGTGTGTGTGTGTGTAATTTCTTTATTGAAGGGCTAAGGATGTACCTCAGTGGTTGAGTTGTCTAGCATACAGAAAGCCCAGGGTTCAATTCCTAGCATCACAAAATAGATAAATACATTTCATCCCTGGAGCCTGAGTGGGTCCGCCTTTGCCTCTCTCTGGAACTATAGGTCACTGTGGAACAAGTCTTGGAGCACAGCCATGCAAATAGCCTTGAGGTCTCATCAGCCTGAGCCATGCTCTGGACTGACCTCCTAAGCCACAGACACCAACAGTACCTGTAAGATCTTCTGACGTGCACTCCAGTTGTCTACAATGTTCTGAGGGCTCCCTCTACGGTGTAGGAAGTCTGCGTTAGTGCCTTTTATCCTTTGGTGTTGATGCTATTATTTGCTCCACAGTGTACCTTGGTGGGACACATATCTAAACATCCACCTCTGCCCTGGCCACCGGCCCAAAGAATGAAAAAAAAAATACTGTCTGCCCTGAAAGAAGTGGTTTCTCATAGTGAAAGTTTTTAAACATTCACTTTCCAGATGGATCACTTTGTTAAATAGAAAAAAAAAAGAAAAGAAAAAAGTTGAACCATGTGGAATGGTCTCTGAATATTGCTGCTTACTAGACTATTTCGTTCCATCTTACGGAATTTTATGATAAAATATCAGCACGCTCATAAAGAAGGCTGTTTTAAGGTCCGTAATCTTTCTAACCATAACAAAAGGGGTGGTAACTATATTGTACAAGGCTGCATTGGAAAAATGTGCTAAAGTATTTCCATAAATCAAACGTCGCACTTTGGCATTAGCTAGAAAGCATTAAACTTCAGTAAATTAGAACCAGATGATTTTAAAATAGAAACTTACATAACTTGATGGTGTGATTTTTCCCCTTCCCCAGCACAAAGTTTATCTTCATGAAGTTACCTTGGCTGCTCCTGTAATAGGTATTTAAGAAGTAAGGCCAGCGTCTGGGTATTATTCATCTTTGTGGCTCCCACGGTGCCTACTGTTCTGTTGGGCAATTAGGATTGGTGGAGGAGTGAGTGAAATCTCAGCAGCTATTAACAAGGACCAACTAATCAGCATGGAAATGTGATACTGATGTCTAAATGGCTTTGCAGGTGCACAAGCCCCTGCTCCCCAGAACCCAGCTGAAATGGTGACTTGCTTTCCCTTTCATTGTTAAAGTTTCCTCCCAATCAACCAATACATTTCTGTCACCACGCTCTGAGGTGTTGTCACTCTGCAGTTTCCTAATGCCTGACTCTTCTTTCTGTTTCAGCCACCTCAGTGGTCACTTCTCTTTCTCCTCAGTACACGGTGTTGGGATATATCCTGTGTCTCAAGGCCAAGGCAGGAGTCTGGCGCAACACACTGACTGGGTGTCTTTGGTCATAAGACTTCTGTGGGGAGGACCCACAAAGTGCACATGAGTGGGGAGAGGCCCTTGCTCTCTGGTAGAAGGTTAGTTCAATGGAAAGAAGCCAGATTCAGATTGGGTTAGGGGAGAATACTTTCTTTGCCTGTCTTAGTTGAGTTTCTATTGCAGAGATAAAACATCATAAACCAAAGCAACTTAGGGAAGAAAAAGTTTATTTCAACTTCAAAGTTCCCTGTCAAAGTCCAACACTGAGGGAAGTCAAAGCAAGAACTCAAGGCAGGAACCTGGATGCAGGAATTGAGCCAGAAGTCATGGAAGAATGTTGCTTACCAGCTTGCTCCTTCTAGCTTGCTTGGCCTGGTTTCTTATATAAATCAGGACATCCTATCCAGGGGTGGCACCCCTCTTTAATGAGCTGGGCCCTCCCACATCAATCATTAATGAAGAAAATGCCCCACAGATGTGCCTACAGGTAAATTTTATGGGCATATTTTCTCAGTTAAGATTCCCTCTTCTCAGATATGTCTAGGTTTGTAGCTTGTTGACAGAACCCAACCAGCATGTTGCCCCATGAGGCAGACTTCAGGCATAGCTGATTCAGGTGACATGAACAAGGTCAGGACTCTCTCCATTTGTTTGTTCTTAATGTCTCTGCTTCATTTTGCTTGGAGACTGATCCTCTCTCCCTATAAACACATGTTACAAAGAGGAAGAGGTATTTACTGTTAAGTATAGTTTATAGTATATGATCCAAAGATGGAGAGGCCTTCCTTTCATGGCGCACATACAAAATCTTGAAGTCCTCAGACTGATTTTCTCTGACTCATGTGCTAAGTTCTCAGGGAAAGCACTGTGGACGAAAGGGTAAAGCCTCTGCTTGGCCAGGCCTGTGTGGTGATTAGGAGTATCTATTAGAGGATGGATGAGAACTGGACACTAATTGCATATGGGAAGTACAATCAAAGTGAGGGTTTGGTTCTAGGTGACTAAGCCAATGATCATGTCAAAATAAGAGTAGATTTAAGTAAACAATGTTCATTCGAGGGGATTTTATGTTATTCTGAGGAACAGAGCTGCTGCTGCTGCTGGAGGTATTGCCCGTGTTGGTCAGCTTCCATAGTAACAACACCTGAGGTGATTAAGTTAAAAACAAATGTTTGTTGGGGTTCAGCGTTTTGAAGTGTTCCATCTATAGTTAGCCTCATTGCTTTAGAGCCTGTGACAAGGTAGCATATTATGGTGAGAGTATGTAGTCCAGGCAATTATTCACCCCCGGACTGGGTACCAAACTTAAAAGGAAGAGATTAGTATACCACAATCCCTTTCCTGTGATGTAACTTTCTGCTGTGATCCTTTTCTTTCTGCTGTAGCCCATTTCCTAAAGATTCCTCTACCTTACACTAGGTCCATGGTTCTCAACCTTCCTAATGCTGTGACCCTTTAATACAATCCTTCATGTTGTGGTGGCCCTCAACAGTAAAATTATTTCACCAATACTTCATAACTATAATACTGCTACTATTATGGATCATGATGTAAATATCTTATATGCAGGGTATCTTGTATGTGTCACAACCCACAGGTTGAGAAACTCTAAAGCATGATTGTTTGGAAGAGGAGATGGATAGAGACAGACAGATAGACAGAGACAGATGAGGGATTATAACCATGTTTTAAGGAATGCCACACAGATCAAAATTTGCAGTGTAGACTGGTAGACTAAAGATTCAAGAAAGACCTGTCAAGCTGACGAGGCAGCTGAGGTCAATGTAGGCAGGATTTTATCTTCCTTGAAGACCTCAACCTGTTTTCTGCTGGCCTTCAACTACTCAGATGAGGCCCACTCCTGTGATGAAGAGTCACCTTCCTTATTCATTGTATACTGATGTTAATGTTAACCTAATCTATAAAATTATCTTCTGAGTGCTGGTACACTGAGCCTCTCCATGGTTGTCAACCCTACTTCCTCCCGTCTTGGGACCATTAATTGGGTTATTTTTGCTTATTTCCTCTGGTCCCTGGGCCTTAAATAGGCTGACTAACTCTGTGAAACAACAGAGAAATAATTTGGTAGCAAAACCTATTCAGATACATTATCATAAGTTAGCTATGGAGAGCCACGAGACTCAAGATGAGGTTTTTACTCTATCCAGGGTATTCCCAAAACCCATCTCCACCCAACCTAAAAGAGGGGACTTCCGCCCCTAGACCAAGCAGAGAGGGGCCACCCAGAAACCCCTCAGACTGGCAATCTGAATTCTTGCTTAGGTTGTGAGACTAAGCACTGCAAGGGAATATAAATAAAAGTTAAAAATATCTCTCTGGGTTCCCTGAAGGACAAGCCTGACTGCATAGGGGTTGATGTCAAAAGTATCCCCTCTCCAGGAAAAAGACATTGGGATGGGTATGCCCCTCGTGCCTCACTGGAGAACGACAGGGGGACCAGAGCCATTACAAGGTCCCCTTCAAATACTGGAGGTCAGGCCTCTATCCCCACCTTCACAAGATTAGAATCGCCACAGCCCTTCTATACTTAGAGAAGGGAGAAGATGTCAGGGGCAGCCCTACTTATACACTGAAGGCCGAAAATCAGCCATAGGCCTAAAATCAGCAATAGGCCTGTCATACATGTATACTAACACCAAGTCTTGGGTCTCTGTGGAAAAACATTGAAACAGATGGCTATAAGCTATTGTAAACAGGCAGCTTTTGTGGAAATTTACCAGCCTGAGTAGTCATAGACCTTGTAACTAGGTAGCCTTGGCAAATATTACCAACTTAGATAAGGACAAGTGAATCATAGGCAGAGTCATAGCCACCTGTCTCCTGAACCTTCACCCAGCCAATACCCTGTTCTGAAAGATATCTGTATTCCCCCTGAACACCCATGCTTCAGTGTCATCCCCTTCCCCACATCCTGCCTTTTTGTGTTTATAACTCCTGTGTGAATGAGTAAAAATTATGATTTGAAAAAAATTATCTTCATATTAGCATCTAGTATGCTAGTTTGTTTTTTTTAAATATCTGGAGACATGACTTCAACAGGTTGACATATAGAACTAATCACAACTTATGAACACCTAGCTCTTAAAAGACATCACTATCTGGGCATGGTAGGAAATGGGTTTGTGACTCAGAACCTCTGTCGTGATGTTTGATTGTTGTTGGAGTAGAAGCAGGATTATAAACCACAGGAGAGGATGCTAGAGAAGGGGGCAGATGCAGAAGGCAAATGTGCTGAGGAACGCCTGCCTGAAAAGGAAACAGGAAAGAACTGGGCAATCAAACTGAGCAGAGGTGGGAGGGGATAAAGAGATCCGCTGTCCATCTGGAAACCGGAAGGTGCATCCAGCACAAGCCAGAGGAAGCGAGCAGGCACTGGGTGCAGAGAGAGGTAAAGCAGATAGAGGAGATCCTCCAGCATCAGCAGCAGAGACACTGATGGTTCTCAGTGGAGCACGGTCCTTCCAATGTGCCATACAGGACTCACAGTGAGCCCCGTGGTAGACAGAGGCACAGTGAGTTGGGGCAGAAATTAAGAATGTGCTCATTCCTAATGCTCTGAAACTCTGAGGGCCATTCTACAGGAGCCATTGTATATTGGCTGAAATGATTCATCCCCATGGTCATGGTTATAAGCTTGAGTTTCATGAACCTTTCTCGTCTCCTTGTTCTAGTAACATAAGCAGTATCACTGCCCTGAATGTTGCTGCGTAGGAAGATTTCGGAAGGTAGGGACAGAGGCAGAGGTGCTGGACTAGAGTTAGGAGGTAGCATGTGAGACCCTTCACTCTGGCTACAGAGATTGGTGGGCACTGGGGAAGGGTTGGTTGCCATAGGGAGACTCTGGAGACTAGCGGATGTATTCAGACCACCACAAATATACAAAATTCTAGAACTTTTACATGACTCACTTGGCCACAACCCCCCGCCCCCCTTGGATGGGCCCAAGGTTGTGTCTCCTTCATTTCCTCTACAAATCCTCTGAAAGATGAACAAATCTGCTCATGGGATCAGCCTCTGACCCCATGGGAGTCATTGTAATCTGGGATAACAAGGAGCTGTCCTGGGGCGGGGGGAGATACCCGAATTGATCCAGGGCATGAAAGACTAGGGAACATGAGAGGAAAGAATTAAAGACCTATCTGGAAGACAGACTCTTATTCTGACAACAGGATGTATAGGTGATGGCCTTTGAGTCATTCTTTCATCTGGTAGGATACACATTCTCCATTCAATCAACTGTGGAATTGAAAATGCATTGTGTGTGTGTTGGGGGTGGGGAGGGGTTGCATGTCTGTTGAACATACACAGATGTTTTTACTGGTTATCATCCCCTACAGCACCTATTTACATAGCATTTACATTGCATTGAGTATAATGTATGGGCTGTCTAGAGAAGATTTAGAGCATACAGGAAGATCTGCAAGGGTTCTCTGCTAATGCTAGTGCATTTTTATGCAAGATATTTAAGTTATCTGTTTATTCTGGTAACCATATGAGATCTTAGAACCAACTCCCCCATACACACAGATACTGAAGGAGGGACAGCTATGTAAAGTGATTTGGGGGTGGCAAATTGGGAGTTGTGGCTTTTGCCACCAAAGGTCAGAAGAGGCCCAGGACTTGCTTCTAGTCACTCCTTTCTGCCCTTCCTAAGACCAAGTATAGAACATGAGTCACAGGAACTGCCAGGCATTAAAGTTCAAGGAACCCCTCGTACCGCCCACTTGTCTTCATCTTCAATGATGAAACCACAGAGTACCAAGACTTCAGCAAATTAAAGGATCTCGTACTCTGTAAACCTCAGTGGTGCACATGAGTAAGGCTGAGCAGCTAGTGCCTGCTCCTTAGCACAGCCTCTCTTCAGCTTTTCATATAAAGAAGGGAGCTTGCCCCTATTTCCCAGCTTCTGTGGGCAGAAAGGAATGTGTCATCCATACTCTGCTGAGCAAGTAGAGAGTGGACTCTGTTGCCCCTGCCACCACCTATGCCGTGGATCCACACTGGACCAGCACCACCTATGTCGAGGGGGGGGGGGCACACTGGACCAGCATCTTTCTAGCAGAGGAAGCACTCTGCTTCTTGAAACGAATCAAACTCTTCAAAAGCTAGGCTGGAACTGGGTGCAGTGTGCTGTGCCTCCATCCCACATTCTTCTCCTCCTGCCCCCTCCACCAGGCCCTGCATGGCTGGGATTCCTTTTTCTGGCTCAGCAGCAGCAGCTGGCAGTGAATTGAGCTAGGCAAACAGGCCTGAGGCCCTTGGATCTGTGGATGTTTGCTGCTCGTGTGGGGACACGGGGAGGGCCTTCTCTGAGAATTGGAGCAGGTAGGTTTCTTTGGGACTGTTGGGATGGGAGATGCACCTCCAACCCATAAAGAAATTGCTAACTACAGCAGAGTGGTCATTTGGGATTTCAACCCCTCACCCCACCCTTCCCAGTATTGTCCCAACAACACCCGTGCCTGGAGTTACTCTAGATGTTAGATGCTAAAAGTGACAACAGCCACTGTGCTCTGGAAATGGCAAAGCTCTTGAGTGCACTGAAAACAGAATATCCAGCCCCATCCTGGAGACAGGGCCCTGAGTCTATAGTTTGTTCAGCTAACTCCACCAACACAGGCATTGGGCAGGTGAAACAGAAGAATCTCTGGAGCTCGCTGGCCAGCCAGCCTAGTCCAAAATAGTAAGACTCAGATCCTATTAAGAATCTGTCTCAGTTAATAAGACAGAGTCTGGAAGGATAGCACAGCATTAAAGACTGCATGTTGCTCTTTAAAAGAGTAGTTCCCAAAGGTCCAGCACCGAGCTGGAGACTGGCAGTGTCCCATCCGGGCTGTGGAAACTAGAACTTCACTTGGAGAACAGAATGCAACCAGAGTAAGGCCCCTAAGCCCGAGGGCTTCCTCTCGCCACCCTTTCCACCTCCAGGTGGAGACAGAAGAGGCTTCCGAGGTGGCCGTGGCATGGACTGAGGTGGCTTTGGTGGAAGAAGACGAGGTGGTCTTGGGGGGCCTCCTTGACCTTTAATGGAACAGATGGGAGGAAGAAGAGGCAGATGTGGAGGACCTGGGAAAATGGATAAAGGCGAGCACCATCAGGAACACAGAGACCAGCCCTACTAGAGACCTGCAGAGCTGCATTGACAACCAGACTTCTTTTTTAAACCAGAAAATGTTTTAAATTTATAATTCCATATTTATAATGTTGGTGACAACATTATGATTATTCCTTGTCTGTACTCTAGTATTTCCACCATTTGTGAAGAAACATTAAAACAAGTTAAATAGTAAAAAAAAAAAAAAAAAAAAAAAAGAAAAACACAAAAAGAGTAGCTCCCCAGTACCGTTTTGGGTGACTCACAACTGCCTATAACTCTAGCTTCCAGCTGCGGGACATGGGAAGGATCCAGTGCCCTCTACGGTCCTCTGTGAGCATCCACACATGTAGCATCTACATATACACATACATTAAAAATAAATCTTGAAAAACTAAGGCAGATGGTCCTGGAAGATGACACATAGGTTTGACCTCTGACCTCTGCATATATACACGTACATGCATGCAGGAACATATGCAAACAAGGCCTATATATAACCACACACATGGACAGATAAGTAAATTCAATTAGAAATAGGAGAAACGGTGTTTAAAGGACGTGCTTTGCAAGTGTGATGCTGTATGAAGGGTTAGCAGGGGTAGAAACACATGTATTTGTCTATTTAATTTAAAAGATGTTCTGTAACGTTGTTACGTAGGGCAGTGCCTTAGGAGAAAGCTGCTCGGTCCAGTCATGGGCTTCACATTTATTTGGTACTGGCAGATCACCCTGACCTTTGTAAAAAATCCACCATCTAAAGTTTCTGCCTACCCTCAGAAGGGATTTCCATGGCCGTTTCATATAACAAGTTGGACAAAGTAAAGCTTGCAAGAACAGAACACCCCAAAGCTAGAGAAAGCAGCCAGGCACCTTTGCCAAACACCCTGCACCACTTTGCTTTTAAGACCCTTGGTCCATATAAACTATAGAAATGTGAACCTTTGCATATTTTTGGAAGACAATAAATGTAAACCTCTATGGCGTGCATCTATATTTTGCTTAGGACTTCACCCCTTAGTTAATTCTCTCACTGTTTCAAAGAAGGGAAATACTAAGCTCCGAGTGCAACCCTGCAATTGCTTGTCATATTTCACCAGAGTTGAGTGAATTCACTTAGTGTGTAATTTAAGCTGTCAGCCTTCCTTAGTTCTTGGGGAAGAGAAAGGGTGTAATTAAGTATTCCCAGGTTAACAGCATTAAACATCAGAACTTCACAGTTACGGGGCTTTACACCGTAAGTCTAGATGCTGCCCACGAATCACTCCACTTACCGTGGTGTGCCCAGGTTTACGGACAACTGGCTGGAACTAAGACATTCAACTCTACCACTGCATTCTGGGGACAGAAGCTGGCCGTGGGGGAGGTGGTGGGTTTTTCAGAAGACTCTGTAGTGTCATGTGGTGGAAGATTGGCTAAAGACAAAACCTCATGAAGTCATTCCAGTGGGCAGTTCATCTCTACCGTGTCATGTTGAAAGAGGAGTCGTTTCCAACTCAGAGCCCCATCTGGTCCCAGGCGGCTTGGCATTGAGTTAAGGAGAAAAGAAGTCTAAAGTAACCCAGGGATCATGACCCAACGAGCCTTTTTAATATATGCTATCCTCATCTGCAGAGACAAATTTTCAAGAATTATCTCCTTATTGACCCCTTCAGGAAATGTAATTTATTCCTCGTTCACTGTTGTTCATAGAGTGTGTTGGTGGGGTGGGTTGAGTAGCCCATGAACCATGACGAATATTCTAAGCCACAGTACATTAAATGAGTTGGCGGGGTGAAAGGGGTCTGTTGGGTCTGACACATAGAGAAAAGGTCAAATGGTCACGGTTGTTTTTTAAGGGAAGTAGAATTTGGGAAGCCTGGTCTTAGCCATAGATAACGGGAGACACAGGGAAGGATGAGAGTCTGGAATTGGAGAGTACAGACAGCTATGGATTTTCTAGGAAAAGTTTCCTGACAGAGATGGACTACAAGCTGGGGCAAGATGAGATGTGGGAAGGCAGAGGATGAAAAGACGATGAATAACCAAAGAGGACTCGTGTGTGTGTGTGTGTGTGTGTGCATGTGCATGTATGTTTGTATGTATGTGTATGATGTGTGTGTGTTTGTGAATGTGTATGTATGTGTGTGCACATGTGTGTGC
>NW_021604595.1:8805163-8889239 GCF_004785775.1 Grammomys surdaster
GCTGTTGCTCTATTGTGAGGGCCACACCAACCCGGGAAGGAGCCTGCCTGGGTTTCTATTGTAAACCTGTCACTCATCTGTCCTGTAACTTTGTGTGAACTGCAAACCTTTCCGGAAGTTTCCATGCTGTAATACGTAAACTAAGAACAATCCACCTCCTGGATTTGGTACCAAAGACAAAAGCTAAGGGAGACAATGTCTGTGAACAGCTTACCTCAGAGCCCAGCATCTGAGAAAGCTCTGGGAACAGGTCATTGGACTGAAAGAGAAAACACTCAATGGCTTGTCTTTGGAGGGTTTTATAGACTTGGCATAGAATGGGAAAGTGGCATGGCCATTATTCTGTGGGATGATTTAACATGTACAGATTTTTAACTAAGTGACATCAAACTAGAAGTGGTAATGGACAGTCCTGGCATGCCTTCGTTTGGGCCTTACAAACATTTTCTGTGGAAAGGCAGATAATACTATTTTATTTGTCATATCGGCTCCATTTTTTATGGGATTTGTTGTTTTGTTGGGGAGAGAGGGTGGTCTCAGCTCACCCACACTGATCTGGAAGTTATTAAGTGTTCCTGGGTGAGCTGGGATTATAGACATGTGCTAGCATGCTTGGCTACAGTATTATCTTATAATAAATATGTTCTTTAACTTTGCAATATTTACCAACTCGGAGGCAACCACTCAGCCCTACCTTTGCAGTTCAGCAGATTGTATGTAAATGTGTCAATACAACTTTCACGTATAGACACAGAAATTTGAATTACAGCTAATTTTTACATCTCTCAAAATGTTATTCTTTTGTCTCCTCCCAAGCCACTTAGAAATGTAAAAGCTATTCTTAGCTCACAGAGACAGAACTGACAGCAGTCTGGCATTGGTTCTGAAAAGGTGCATCCTGGGTCTATGCTAACAAATGAGAACTGAGGGTGTTCTCAGACACAAGGTTTTTTTCTATTTCTTTCCTGGGCATTATGCTGAACTTGGAGGTAAACATGTGTTCTCTGAATTACTTCCTTATCCACAGGGCAATGACTTAAGCACCTATAAGGTACAAGGAGACAGAGAAATCAACTAGCCATCACCCTGTTCTTCTGGAACCCACCCAAAGCTGGAGAAACAGACGTCAACACACCATCACCATCCAAACACAGAAAAGCACTTTAAGAGATCTGTGTTCCAAGTACAATGGGAGCATAGTCAGGGGAAGGAGAGATTTGTTCAGAAAGGGCGAGGTGGGCAGGGCGGGGGCTGTGGAACAGCACACACAAAGGCATTTGTGTGTTAAGCTAGGCCTGACAGCCGACAACTAGCTAGAGCATTCTCTGTAGAAAGACCCGTCTGTGCAAAGCCAGTAAGGTAGAAGCCTGGAGTGTGGTGAAAGAAACCGAAATGGAGATTGGTGAGGTTCTCATTATAGTCTACACCAAGGTGTCCTGATTCTGTTTCCTAAGGCATCAGCATTTCACTAAGAGACTGTCAAATTCAATCTTGGTGTCGTCCCCTCTGTCCTCTGGGAAGGAAATAAGTAGTAATGCTGAAGACAGAGGCACTGAGAGATGTCAAGGAAGGAAAGTAAAAAGAAATCTC
Organism: Grammomys surdaster; assembly: GCF_004785775.1. NCBI lineage: Eukaryota > Metazoa > Chordata > Mammalia > Rodentia > Muridae > Grammomys > Grammomys surdaster. The sequence continues at coordinate 8,806,754 of NW_021604595.1, forward strand.
TAAGTAGAGTTGAGACTCGGGAGAGTGGCTTAACGTACATATGACATGTAAGACCATACCCAGAGGGCCCAGGATCTCTGAGTGTCGTTCTGTCCTCTCCTTGACGACTTTGACTACTGATTTCCCAGGGGGCTCTCCTCCTGGCTCATGGGTTCCAGTTCTTTCCCCCGGACAGAATAGCCACCGTGTTCTGCCTGAGCCATGAGCATTTGCTTGATTTCCATCTGCGTTCTGACCAATGTTCAATGGCTACTAATAAAATCCCTCCGATGGCATCGGGTGCCATTTTCCCGACTCCCGGATGCAGTAGGGTCTAGCTAGGCATGGTTTTCGTGGAAGACACACCTACTCATAGAAGGCTAGTGAGTGTGGGCTGGGTCTGAGCCCCAGGTTCTTTTCGATTCTGAAAAGGTACCAACCCATTGGTTCCTGGATAATTTAATTATATAATCCAGTTTTTACATACTTTTCACATTCAGCATCTTGGGCAATCGATACAGAAAGGGCTGTTTCTTTATTTACTGAATTTGTGTTTCTCCAAAAGGTTTAAAGGGGACATAATCAATAAAAGCACAATTACCTGTGTTGCTTAAGCTGTGCTGAGGTCACAGCATGATATTTTAAGGGCAAAACAGGGAAATATATTGTTTTCTGCTCAAAGTGCTTGAATGGCTCTTCCTGTCACACCCAAGGAAAACCCCCCTAGCTCTAGTCCCTGGCAGGTGTGCATTAGTATGTCCTCATTTTATAAGACTAGCATTGCAAAGTTAAGAAATGTGTAGCAATACCAAAGCAAGAAAGTCACCTGATAAGAATCAGGCCCGCCAGCTTGAGAATGCAGTTTCACACACACCTAGCACCAGGTTTGGCAAACTGCTTTTGCAATGTTCAGACTGGCTAGGTCAGCCATGCTTTTATTCATTCATCTAAGGATGATTCAGTCTGGCTGCTGAAGAGGTCAAAGGAATGTTATCTCCATCTCCTGGAGGCCAGGATACCTCTTCTAGAAAGAAAGACCTTTGACTCACTGTCCTGCAAACAAACGTATCTCACTGGTGTGAGGCTGCAGGGCTGCCAGGATGATCCTTCTACCACAGTCTGCTTCGGACCTAATCTGTGTCCAAAAGACCTTGCAAATCACACAGGTTCAATTCTGCTTTGAGGTCAAGAAGTAAAAGCCATGACCTGGATAAGGCCTGAACAGGGACATCAACTTCACGAAGGCTGCCAGGAGCATCTTGTAGAGGAAAGTCAGAGCTGCAGCCAAATGTGAATTCAATTGTCAATGTAAACCCTACCCCCAGAAACCACTTTTATGGGGCATCTGCTCTCCTGTGCTTTTTGCTTAAATCATTTATTTTCAAAAGTTTTAATCCATTGAGAATTTAGAGGGGGGATGGGGAGCCAAATCTAATTCTGGTCCAGCTTAGTCAGGAAAAAAGTAAGAGCTGATTTTTTTTTCCACCGAAGTCGTGCAGTCTGGTTGGAATGCATCCCAACTGGGGGATAGTCATGAATGCTCCAAGTTCTGAGGCCCAAGGAAAAGAAACTTCTGTCTTCTCCTGAGTGATTCTCTTTCTCTATAGAAATCTCAAAATGGAACCGCTCTACAAATCATGTCCTGTGCTTTGCTAGAAAGAAGCTGTTCTTTTTTAACCAGGCTTATCAAACAGTAGCGTTCTCCCTGAATAAGTGTGAGTGGGTTAATGGGTCATTTGGGGGAGAGAGGTCAGAAGGAAAAGGCCTCAGTGTTCAAAAGCTTAATCTGGCATTGCCAGCGGTCAAAGAGCAGTGTCCTGGGCGGACAGGCATGATGTATAGGGTGTGTTCTATAGAACCTGCATGGGTTCCCACCTAACTTTTATCCCCATCAAAGACTGCCAAGATCTCTCAATGTGTCTGACACTTCTCTCAGAGGTCCTAGTGAGGTGGTCCGGGAAAACCTGGTGTTTGTTAGTTCCTTTTCGTTGAGAAAGAAATGTTTTCCAGCTCCTAGCAGGCTGACTTAGCAAAGTACTTTGAACACTGAGGGGGGAAAAAGCAGCCACAAAAAAAGGAAGGAGAAGAAAAAAAGACAGACGGACAGACGGAGAGAGAGTTATCAGCAGGGGTGGTTAGTATTAAAAAAAAAGAGGGGGATCCTGAAGACAGAAAACCTTTTGTTCCCGAGCTCGTTTCATGTCGAGATTGTTAGGTGAATGGCTTTGAAATAAAATGGGTTTATGAACTAGTTGCTAGGTCACAGGAAGCGCGATCGTCAGACTGCTTTGTGAATTTGGATTCTTTAAAACTTAGGTTCACTCTCAAAAGGAACGTACCTCCTTTGTCTGGTTCCTATGTCTTTCCTCTTTATATTTTTATTTCGCGGGGTGGTTTGGGCCGCCTCCCCGCTCTCTGTTTTCTCCTCCGCCCTTTTGATAACGTGAAAAGAAATGCTCGTATTACACGCTCTTTGTCGGAGGGTTACAGAAGTTCGAGGTGGGCGGGGTGGGGGCGTTACCTTCACCACCAGCAGCAGCCAATGGCGGGGAAGTACGCAAATGAGGTCCGCGCTCTGCCGGTCTGGATCCGGGCTGTGAGCTCAGAGACTCCGCAGTGCGCTGGAGGAGAAGGTTCTCACTTCCATCCCGCGCTGCCCTCAATGGAGGGGCGGACACTGCAGTGCCTCACTGTGTGACTAGATAGGACCAGGACTCATCTGATCACCGCCGAGATGAAGTACAAGGTAAGAATGCCTTTTATGCAGTCTCCTGAGAAGCTGGAGGCAGCTGTGCCGGCGCCTTTTCCACCTTGACAACTGGGCTGGGATCCCTTGTGTGTCTGGTTTTTGCTGAGCTGCGTCTGATCTCGTTTCCAGGGTTCCCTGGGGTTTACCCGCAAGCAGACATGCGCTTTCAGATCCACTACTTCTTGGTACACGGTTCTGAAAGTTGCTGTGGGTGGCGGAAGGCAGTGGAGAGGAGTCAGCATAGGAGCCACATCGGCCACAGATCGGTCTGATCTCTGAGTTAGATCAGAGGGTGTCTAACTTGCCTCACATCAGGCAAGTCGCAGGTCTCTGCCTGACCAAAGCCGGCTTGGGGAGCCATAATAACCGGAGTCAGAACTGCTGAGTCTCTGACAGGCTCTAAAAGCACCTTTTCAGAATTTGCTTTAAGCACTTGATTTGAGAAGCTGTCTGCTCTAGGTCCTTTCGACAGAAGCCAAATTAAAACCCCAGTCACTATCATAGGGGCGATGATGGAGAATTCCCACATCCTTAGATAGTTTGGTTTTATGAATAAATGGGTGTTAGTCATCTCTGGATAACTCTTTACTGGGGTTGAATGGGTCTGAAAGTATGAAGGCTCCGGCTGGCTTATTTTCCCTGACGCTTACAGAATGTCCTGCTCATATTTTTGGCAGCACGATTTTCCACTGCATTCTGCACCACGGTTTCTGGGGTTACTCTTGGCAAAATGATTATGACTTGCTCAGCACATCCCGTCTAAGGAGGCAGTTTCCAAGGGGCTTGGCCCAGTTCATGGCAATGACTTGACCATGCTTACGTTTGATCCTTTTTTATTTTAATGGTGAATAGACGTGAGTCCTCGACTTTTAAGGGACAGTATCATTACAAAAATCCGTTTTGGTAAGGTGGCTTAACAGAGTCAGTGAACTGACCTAGCTAGGGACTAACTTGGTTTCCCTCTGTGGTATGTAGCCTCTGGCCCTTCCTTTTGGATGAAAGGTTGTAAACACTTGCTATAGCTAACAGCCACTGATTCAGTGTCTATAAATCCTATTCAAAGGCTGTGAACCAAAGCATGAATGATAGTTCTTGAGGAAGTTCCAGCAGTCTCAAGACCCAGGTATCCATTGTTACCTCCTATCAGCTTTCCATACATCAGTGGGGAGGGGCAGAAGGAAGGTTAACTCCAGGAGTCAGTCAGAAATAATGCAGCTTTCTACCTGGCAGGACCAGAATCTTTTCTGGAAGTGATTCTCTCCACTGCTAAGTCTCCTCGTTCACAACTGATGGGGCTACGTGGTATCTAGCCTGCAATGATTTTTTTTTTCTCTCCCTTTCTTCCTGTGGTTGAATCAAGACGGTATTATAAGAGAAAAGAGAAAGGATTGACTCTGTCTGTTATTGGGACGTTAAATAGCTTATGTGAACTCTGAGTGCTATAGTCTAGAGGTGACAAAGTCTAAAGTCACTTTGGTTCAGTGACCTCATCATGTTTAGCTTTGCTCTTTATGGAAAGAAAACATCATGGGGACTGATGATTTATACTGCGGGTGAGAAACTGCAAGTGGGGGACGCTTTCCACTTGGCTGGATCTTCCCAGAGTTGAACCCTTTGCCAAGCAATAGAAATGCATGGTTATTCATCACCATCACCATCACCATCACCATCACCATCACCATCACCATCATCATCATCATCCCATTATTACTGTAGGCAACTTCACCAGCAAAAATGCTTCACTCCCCAAGTAAGCCACAGACACATGGGCACCCTGAGTTGAGCATAGCAGAAGCGAGCCACTCTTCCTTCTGTCATAAAGTCTATTAGTTAATGAAAGATAACTGTCTTTCAGGAGAGAATTAGTCATGCTATGTAGGAGATGCTAAAGCAGAGGCATGATGGGTAAGGCAATACAAGTCTGTCATATTTAACTCTCCCCATTAGCTCCAAGGCACACTTATTTTCAGAAGTAGCAATTGTGGCACACAGAGGGTAAGTGATTTTTTTTTTCTGATGCACCAGCCAAGGAGCACGGGATTAGACATGCTCTTGATCTAATACTCGTGATTTGAACTCTATCAAGGGGGGAGGGGGAACCCTAAAACAGAAATCATCTGTAACTCCCTGAAACATCCCTCTGACTGGTATGTTCTGGCCTCAGAAAGTTCAGAACGACTTCCTCCCAAGTGCTCCCCTCAGGATAGTCTTCTTCTCCTGTGTTTCAGTAGTAACTCCGCAAACTGAAATACAAAGTTGGCATTTATTTGTTTAATTCGAGTTACTTAAGTAGTAAAACGAGATAATTATTAGATTGTAAAACCCAGGAGTCTGGAATTATCTCTTAAATACTGTGTTGCAGCAGAAACTATAAATTTAGCATCGGTTTAAAAATGGATCATTGTGAGATTTAAAAGTCATGCTTTAAAAGGCTTCTTTTTCCTTCTTTCTTTCTTCTCTCTTTTTCTTTTCTTTCTTTTCTTCTGTTGTTAACCAGATGGTCCTGTTTAGCTACTTCAGAGTTCATAACCAGGGAGCAATCAACTTCCACTCAGTTTGTCCTCAAAATACACAGCTCCAGGCAGCCGGCAATTACTCGCAACTACGATGGCTACGGAATGTGGGCTATTGCTTTAGGTAAATCTTTCTGCTTAGGACACATCTAGTCTGCTTTTATTTTACTGGTGTTTTTGTTTGTTCATGGGAAGACTGTCATGGGTGTTTAAGGTTCCATTTCTCTTAGAAGAGCCTGTCTGAATGATAGTAGACTGTAGAACCTTCCTTTGTTAAGATTCTATATAAAGAAGCCAGGCATGGTGGAGCACACCCTTAATCACCAGTCCTTCAGGAGGCAGAGGCAGGTGGATCCTTATGAGTTCCAGGCCAGCCAAGGCTACATCGGAAGACCTCGTCTCAGAGACAACAACAACAACAAAATGTTCTATATAAAATCCCTCTAGTGTATAGCCTATGTTCCTTGTGCCTCTGTGGCCTTAGCTTGCTTGACCAATAGAAGAGCCGAGGGTATGAAGGTTGCTGGTGGGTATTGCCCTTTGTTCTGAAGGTGAAGGACTTGGTCCAGACCCTGTCTTTAACAGAAGCCCTGAAGGCCTTGCCCACATCGTGTGGGCCTGGAATGAGGCCCAATCTACTTCATGCCTGGGCCTGGAAAGTGAGTAGCAAGCTCAGCCTGTGACTGAGTTCTTGCGGCTGACGTACTTTTGTAGCTTTGCCAAGTTTCAGAACCCTTAAGTGTCTGCTGTCAAGGTCTAATCTATTTTCTAGTCAATATAAAGAAAGAAAAATCACTCTTCAATGGTTTCACTTTAAAAACGAAGTATAATAGAGTATGGCAATACAGTTTTGTTTTGTTGGTTTTTTTTTTTTTTAATACCTACAGTCTGGAATCCAGGTTCTCATAGTCCAGTTGAATGGGAGCAAAGACATTCAAGGAAAAGAGAAACCTACCGCAAAAAGCTTCTGGGGAAGAACTTAGAAAATATTTTTATTTTTCCCAAAGCTGTCTTAAAGGAGAAGTTATAGCAGGCCTTTGGTTTAGCTGATCTGGCCATTTATACCCCTTTTTGCTTTGATGTTTCAGCTTTTAAAGGTTTTTTTTTTTACTAAATTATTTGTTGTGTTCAACTGCAATTTCGGACCCCTTCCATCTGCTTTCAAAATGCTGTGTGTTGTCTGTGAGTGTAAAAGCAGACAGAAAGTGTTTTGAAAACCATAGCTTCATGATTTATGGCTTTATATTTACTTAGGAAACCCAGTTCAGAGCTAAAGGACTTACCTGTCCAGAGATGAGGCTTTGTCAAAACGCAGGTGTCTTGATAATAGCAAGTTTAACACGCCGTACAACACGCGCTGAAGCCCTCAGCAACCTGCCTCTTGTTGGACCACACATCCTTTCTGGGCCCAGAACCTTGCAAGTGCCTTCCTGTACCCTCATCCTCACCCCCAGTCTCAGACAACATAAAACAAACCCAGACAAAATCCTGCCTTGACACCTTTCAAAGCCTTGGCAGCTTCTGTCTCTCCTTTGTGTCTTTACACCAGTACCGCATGTTACCTTTTCAAATGAGCACTCCTATGTGTCTCTAACATCAGATGCTTGTTGGGCTCACTCGCACCCTGCTACCCACATGGACATGAGACCCTAATGCGCATCCTCTACCCCTCCCCTTGGACTCTTCTGTGGGGGCTCCTACTGCTTTCCTGGGCATGTGATTTCAAGCCTCTGTGACTTGAATAACTACCCCGTTCTACTAGTAAAGTCTCTGTATCTATCCACTCCATAAAGCAATCAAAGTCTAAACCTTTGTCTCCTCTAATCCCTGAAATAGACCTTACATTCACTACCCCTGCCTGACTCCGTTAGCACTGCCTTACTTATTAACCCACTATCTAAATGATACCTGCAGTGGAGCCAGTTTTAAGGAAGCCACATTGAATACAAGAGGCCCATCCTTTACTGATATGTAGGGGCAGATCAACAGACAAGCCCATGTTGAAAGTGTAATGTACGCTCTGTCAGCCTAACAGACAGGAACTTGGCTTTATATATTCTTGCAATAGCAACGAGATGGAGTGTGGAGGAAAAAAGTTTCCATTTCCTGTGATCTTGGGCAAATTAAACTCCCAGGCCTCAGGTTTCCCTGCAAATTTGAGACAATATTAACTGCTTTATGCTACTATTCTAAAGTCTGGGCTAATGTATAAAGTTCTTATCCAGGATCCTACAGAGGGAGTAGACACTGAATATCCTAGCTGGCCCCAGCTCTCCTTGTAAAGTGCACTCAGTGGATATTGAAAGGTTGGGGTGGGTTTCATGACAAGATTATGTCTGAATCCCAGTTGCTAAATTAAGCTGGTTGGGTATTACGGAGTTTGCCACAGGTAACAGCGCACATGGTGAGAGTGGGAATCTCAGTTAGAAGGAGCCAGCAGCGTGCTTATAGCACACAGCCCCCACTTGCCAGCATCGTCTACGCATGGTTTCTTCATTGTTATTGACAAACCTCGAAATTCCTGAAATTATAGGGCCTTTCTCCTAGTGGGTACTCAGCAAATATATCCAATGCTGAATTACAGAAAACATCTGTGCCAACAGCTTTTTACAAGGGTTCCACTGGTCCATAGCACATTAAAAAAAAGTATGCTTATTTCAAATCCCGCGTTTGCTTCTTTCTGACAATATAACTTTCAGTTACTATTTTAGACTATTATCTAATTAGATAGCTGCAAAAACATAGTAAACGACAGTCATCGGTTCCTAGCATATATAGGCATTTCGTAACTGACAGCTATGTATTGCACGATATATAATTTTAGGTAGAAAGATGGATGGATGGATGGATGGATGGATGGATGGATGGATGGATGAATGGATAGACAGACAGATACAAATCCATGAAGACTGATGGAATAGCATAGTAGTTTGTCACAACTAAGGTGTGATCAGGGCCATTGGCCATGGAGAAATCTGTATACCTAAACAGATATGTAGATACATGGATATATTAACATTATACAGTAAAAGTTGTCAAAGGAAACATCCTCTTGGGTTCAGTGGGTAGAAATGCTCTCTTTGCAAGCCTGAGGACCTGAGTTCAGATCCCCAGCACTATAGAAAAAGCCCCACACATATAACCCCAGTGCTATGGGGGCAGGGGCACAGCTACAAAAGGTTGCTTGTACACGCTGCCAAGTAGACCAGCTTTAAATGGTGAGCTCAAAGTTCAGTGAGAGACCCTTTCTCAGGGAATGAGACAGAAAGCAATAGAGCAGGACACCCAGTGCCTTCTTTCATCCACACTTCACATGTTTACACTACATATGCACACACACACACACACACACACACACACACACTACATATGTACCACATTGGTGGGGGGGAGACTATTTACCCTTACCAGAAGGCTAGCAACGAAAAGAGAAGGCTATTTATTTAAATAGGTGCCATCCACGGGACGTGGGTCAGGGGTTATGTGGGAAGTTTGTGATCAGCTCCTTCTTACTTCGCCACAGACCCAGTGACGTCAATATAAGAAGTACCTACTTTTCGATCATTTTAAGGTTAGAAGGCAGTGGACAAATTGATTTGGAATGCTAACCCCTAGGATCATGGCACTCTCCTCAGAATTGTATAGACTTAATTACCAAGCCTCTCTGCCAAGAGAAAGGCAACGGGACCCTTGGGAACAAATACAATATTTCCAACTTAAAATGCCAGAGCTGCTGGTTTCCTAGGCAACAGCAGATTACAAAGAGCATGGGCATGGAAAGAAGACAAAAATCCCCAAAGTCCTGTTTAGACTCGGTCAACAACAGCCCCTCCGTCTTGTTTACTTAGAACATTCCAGTCATCTCCCTGTGGTAGTTCTTACTGGCTAATGAGGGCTCTGCGTGCCAGGGAAGCAGCAGCCTGCTGCCAGGACTCTTCCTGAAGGATTTCCATTGTATGATGAGTGGTCTTATTGGAGACCTTTTCCACTCTGAGCTGAAAAGGTCAATTTTTTTTTTTTTAGAGAGTGCTTTTAATAGACAATGAGACCTGGGTAACTTGAAGGTTGGCATAGCGTCTAGTGGCAATGCAATTGGTACTCCAAAAAGTATGTGATAGGAGTTTGTCATGGCCGAGGTAGGGCCTTGGGGCAGCTGATCATGAAGATGCTGAAATTGTCAGTAGAAGGGCCAGGGAGACAGCTGCGCAAGCGTGAAGATCTGAGTTCAATCCCTAGCACCCATGTACACAGACTACAAAGCCTATGCTACAGAGACAGGCACAAGAGGATCCCTGCAGCAGTTCCAGGTTGAGTGAGAGACCCTGCCTCAAAAACCTAACAGGCGCACATTTGTGCAAACACACATGAACAACTACACACATACACACAAAAATTGCCACTGGAGTATTTTCCTTATATGCCTAGACTCTACCATATCTACTAAGTTCTATGTATACTTCAAGGCAGGGGCCAGTATGTTGGAAGATGTCATGTTTCTTGGTAGATCTTGGTGTTGCAACCTTGAATTTCGCCTGATACTTCTAATATGTCAGGGTACTAATAGGTATAAGATGTTACAAAAAAGAAGTCTCTCGTGTGAAATGCTGACGTTTGTGCTCACCAGAAATAAGGATGGAACAACCAGGGATGTGTAAAAGTGCAAGCTCTGCCAACCACAGAAATGCTTGATGGCTCCTTTTGAAAACAATTTTAATTCTTCATTTATTCTTATGGGGAACAGTGAAGGGACAGGGTTCATCCGTGAAGCTCAGTGGAAAGTTGCAATAATCAAAACTCATGAAACACTCAGATTGAAGCCATGTCTCCTCCCTTTCTGTAGAGGTGCTGTGCCTTTCAACAGTGTGGCATGTCCTGCATGCCTGTCCTTCTCTTTCTTCCTTAGGCAGAAGTCTCTGATGGCTCCTGTATTCTAACTGTACGCTCATTGGTAGTATCGGTTGGTCTGTTGTGCTTAATTTAGCTTAGTACCTCATAGGCCCTTTGGCTAAAACTCATTTAGGGTTTCTCAGTCCTCATGGCTCTGCTCCTTATCAATAAAGATGGATCTGGGCTTCTCTACCTGCCAAGGACAACCACCTCCTTGAATTAACAGTAACACGCAAAGCCATCACACTGGAATGGGCAGATATACAGATGTGTGCACCCTTGGCCCTCTTGAAGATCATTATCTTTAATGTTGGTCATCTGCTGATCAATATTGCTGTTTCTGTTCCTGGTCACTTTAACACTGCTTAGATCCTGACAAGAAAGTGCCCCCAGGGACTAACACAAACAGCACAATCCAGAGGCCCCAGCTCCTTGGGCTAGAACTTTAGTTTGGGGATATGGTTCTCAGGCTCACTCCACATCAACTTCAACGTGATATGTGAATGGGACACAGGGATAGAAAATAATGGGAAGACCAAGAAGAACTTCTTCCTCCTGATCCCATTCACTATGAGGTAGATTTCTAGACAATATCCCAGAGGTGCAGAGGCCCCAGAGCATATTCTACTCCCTTATTAAAGGTCAGATTGTTACTCAGAACATTTGTTTGCCCAGTCACAGACCCTTGCCACTACCTATTTCTCTCTTGAATCCTTAGTTTAACCTAGAGATCCCTTAGCAAAAAAATAATATATTTTCAAGACTATATATATGGTTTCCAAGGATGTATCCACATTTCACAAACCAAAGAACGGAACATATGGTCTGACAATGGGAAGGATATTTGAAACTGATGACTGTCATAGAAAGTTCAGAAACACATGGCCACTCTACAGATGGTCAACATGAGCTGCCCCAGAGATCAATGAACTGATCAAGGCCCTATCCCATTCCCCTTATGTCAGCATTCTGCAGGAATATATAGAAGAACATTTTTTTTTAAAAAAAAAGGAGAGTTGGCTGGGTTCTTCATAGAGAGTCGTAAGTAACCTCTAGTCATAAATAATAATAATGTACTCTTTTATATCTCTGTGCAGGCACAGGCATCGTTGGAAATAAAAGCAGGCTCATTTTGAAGTGTGGGCTTGTTTGGCACACCTGAGTGGAGGATTGAGTTTCAATTGTTCTTGCTTTCATGCTAGTCTGGTAGCTCCTTGCCTCATAGCCTGCAGCGTCTCACTTCTTCCTCCCACCCTTCTTATTAAGATCTTAATTACAGATGCAACTTAGTTCATGGCTGAAGGGAAAGAGTTTCCTCCTCTGAACTGTGCCTGCTTTTGGTGTGGTGGGTATAATCATGATGAGATCACTTCTGGTTTGTAGTCTTTAAGTGGAGGAGTTTTTCGTTTGCAGGGAGGAGGAATGTGGTTAAGACACGATTCTCTGAGCTCAGTCCAGTGCACAGGTAGCTGCTCGTACCTCATAGAGCCTCATTCTCCTGAAGGAATCAGAGCTTTTTAACATGTGTAGTTTCATGAGCTCTCGGAATTCTTCCAAGAAGAACTTGTGTATTATTCTGACTTTGCAGATGGGGAAACAGAGGCAGTTGTCATTAGTCTTATGTATAAGGATGGAGCTAGGCTCTCCTAATGGAGTTTAGTGGCCATTTGCCTAGCCAGTAGAGGGCTGGTCTGTGCACACAGTAGCATCCCATATCTAGATTCCAGTAACAGACTGTATACACACACTGTTACAACCAAAATATATCTTTGAACATTGAAAATCCACTGGCTGGGCAAGATATCTTCTACTCTAAACTACCATTCTATTTCTCCTGCCTGAAGTACAGAACTCCCCTCCCAGAAGTGTTTGCCATACTTTAATCATGACTGGGGTTGAGCTTAATGTAACAGATCTTAACCCCAAACTAACTTCCTCCTATAGGATTAGCCCTCATTTGTTCATGGGAATACCACAAAATACATAGAAGCGTAAGATCTCCCTCAGGCCAAGTGTGAAGCCACTTCTCCCAAGTCTGGATCCATCCCTGAGTATCTACAGAGTGTTGGATGGAGTATGTGTCTATACTCCAGCATTAAAGCAAGCTGTTTGTTCTCAGTAACAAACTGAGGTGCTATAGCTTTGAAAATCTTTCTGACCACTGCTCAGTGGCAACGCTGATGCTGTACGAGTGTATACACCTCTTAGCCAAGGGTGTGGATCTAATTTTTAAAATTCTTTTGAACAGCTCACAGAATAAGTGGATAATAACAGCAAAGCAATAAACCCAGATCAAGTGACTTGGGGGAAGGGTTTCATGTTCATGTCAGTGTGGATGTGTGTGTGTGGAGGTTAGAGTCCAACATCAGGGGTCCTGTTCCTTTAAGCATCATCAACCTTGTTTTTTTAAGTCAGAGTCTCTCATAGCCTAGAACTCACCAGTCAGGCTAGACTGATTGGCCAGCGAGTTCCAAGGGTCTACTTGTCTTTAGTTCTTCAATATCAGGGTTACAAGCAAATCATGCCAGTATTTCATCACATGTGTCCTGGGATTTGAACTCAGGTCCTCATGCTTGCAAGGTGAACAATATACAAACTGAGCTATCTCGCTACCTCCTTTTAAGTAACTTCTGAAAGAGCCCCTGAAAAGGGTGAAATTCCAGTTTCACCAAATGGCCTCTGACAAGGATGGTGGTGGTGGCGGCAGTGGTAGCGGCGGTGGTTTATTTGAATTAATATTTTTAAAGTGTAACCTTAGGTTCATATTTTGGCATAGGAAGGTAAAGACATGAAAATGTAAAAATAAGAGGATCTTTTCATACTTTCAAACTTTATAGATGTAACAGCTTGTGCATTTTGGTTTTTGAGACATGGTATCATCTTTTGGAAATACACTATAACTGAGTGGATCGGGACCTCCTGCTCCTTTTTAACTAAGTTCTTACTTCTCTTCTCCTAGTACCTGAATGTTAACGGATTTGTCTAGACAGGCCGTCAGATTTGATCCGGTGCCAGCGTTGTAATGCTGGCTGAAATCCAAAAGGTTGTTTTATTGTTAATAAAATCTATCTTTTGGGTGAGTGGGTGTCAAGACTTCATCATTATATGGCGCCTGTCAGATTTATCTAGGGACAGAACCCTAAAAAGAGTTCATGCTTGCCCCCATGTTTTTTGATCCTTTGCCAATACACTATATTGGAAATCATCAAAACCAGGCAACTTGGGACGAATGCTTATAAATCTCAAGGCTTAACAGTAGCATTTCTGAATTCTTAAATGGAGCAATCTCAGGAGGGGCATCCTGGTGTTAGGGAGAGATTTAGAGGGGGATGATAGCCTGTGGTCTCTGGCTCTGCTGTTAATCTAATCTATGACCTGGCTATAAAACAAAGACACCTACTGTAGTCAGTTCTGGTCAAGCTATGGATGACTAGGTTGAAGTTATGTAGAGGAACTCATGTGTACTCATCTTCTGCAAGTCCTTGGTGCCACCTAAGTATAGCTCAAAGGCTGTGGGCAAATTGAAAATTAAACTCTTAAGATTGGTAGCTATCTCTGATATTATGTCATATAGACTAGAGATATATAATACATAATAGAGGTAACAATATTACTACCCTTATTAAAAAAAACTAAGCCCTTTTTCTTAAATGCTGTCAGCAGTCAAATTTATCTTCCATCATGAATTGGGACATTCTAAAGTCACACATATACTACCATATCTACCTATCTCTGATGTTCCCTATATAGAGAAAAATTTTCTGCTGTGTTCTAGGCTTGCTTTGAAAACAGGTCTCATCACAAGACTGTTCTGTCCTCGATATCATTTATTAATCTTTTATATTCTAGTTTCCTTTAGTGTGTGTGCCTGTGTAGAGCATGTTTGTGGAGGTCAGAGGAGAACTTTCACAAGTTGACTCTGCTTCCACTACAGCTTCTAAGGATGGAATGCTGGTTGTCAGTCTTGCTTAGCAGCTGCTTCGACTCCTGAGCTATCTTGCTGGGCCTTCCATCAGTCCCATATCATATGAGAATTGATGATAGCCATTGTGATCCAGGGAAGAAGTGGAGCAAACATTAATAAGAAACATTCCAGTATCCTAGATACGCTGTCTAGATCATGAGGTGAAAATATAATGAGCCTAAAATTTCTTTCTGGGATCCATATATCGAACATTAAAGCCTTAGATGCCCTCACCTCCTTCAAGGAGAACCATCAATTTGGCTTATAAATTATTGAAAGAACATTGGGTTACAGATTACTCATCAAACAGGAATAGGCCAGTGTATAGATTCATAGTCCTGGGAGCTTTGTGAGCACTCATACACACAGGAAATATTAATGTTGTCCCGTGCCTTGTCAAGGAATACCTGTTGGAACCTAGTATTTAATATCATACATATGAAAGCATTTCTCAGTAGGAAATGCTCTTAAAATAGAATCCGATGATCAGTCCGGGTCACAACACTGGCAGCAAAGTCAGCGGTGTGAAGATTCATGAAGGGTCTAGAGGAGTTGAAGACGCTTTCCTGTTCAATAAAAGCACTTACTAGAACATCAAAACCATCGGTGGACACGAGATCTACTGGCTAAGAGTATTCTTCAGATGGGAATGTTGAACAAGCCTCCCTGGTGATCAGAAGCTTGATGAGCAGTCCAAGGCATAGGAGCCTGGGAGAGCCTTTTTGTGAGCTGTTTCTAGGTATCTAGTGGAGGTGAGCAGAAAGCAGTGAACAACAATGGCACGGAAAACATCCATGGTCTTCTAACTCCTGCACCCAAAAGTATCACGCCTGCTACTTAATAATATCTAGAGGTTTCAAATAAAAAAGTAATATTCCATATCTTCACATACAAGAACAGACGTGTGAGCCATCCTTTCAAGAGTCAAACTCTTGATACTTGTAAACATCCATGCTCTCGGACCATGGCTGCTTTCCTTAGGGAAGACTGAGTGCCCTTCCAACACACACACACACACACACACACACACACACACACACACACACGGCATCAAAGATGCCTATGAGAGGCAGGAGGGGAAATGTAATCAAAATGGTAGGACTACTCTCTGACCAGAGCTGATTTTTGTCAGCAGAAACAAAGGCACAAGAGCCTTTTTTTTCTCTTTGCCAAGTGTGCCCCAAGTCTGACCTTGGCCACGTTCATTTCTCAGCAGCTTCCTTTGGGCACTGATTTACTTGATGATGGCCATTTCCTCTAGTGAGTCTGTTTCTCAGGATCTGGTCTCTGAGTGCCTGTTCGTGCATGCACGCATGCATGCATGCATTCGTGTGTTGGAGTCCATCAGAGACCTGGGCTAACACGTGGGGGGTTGGGCACAGGAAAGTCTTGTCATCAAGAATGAGGCAGCCCTGGGGCTTTGGCAGGTTCTCCTGAATAAATATAGAATGAAGTAAAAAAAAATAATAAGAGGAAGCCAAGTCATTGACGATGCTATCAGTCACAGTGAGTGACACGCTAGCCATTGTGTCTCATTTTTCTTCAAAGAACAGCATGAATGGTCATGGAAATTCCACGTCACACCTCTCTATATTGGGAGAAGCAGATAATTTCCCTGGCAGTAGAAGTAATAAGCTTTCTTGACATTTTGATAGCAGTGGGGAAAAATAGTGTGGGGGAGGGAAGAGGGTAAAAGTTCTCATGTGACCATGGCCTCCCATTCAGCCAGGTTTGTTTTGCTTTCTTAATTCCCCACTCCTGGACCATAGCTTGACAACCCAAAACAGCAGAAGCAAACTTTCTGGTGAAGTATGTGAATGGCACTCTTGTCACCTAGCAGACTCAGAATGAGGGAGGCTGTTTAAAGAGACCATTGTATTCCATGTTGCTGGAATGGTCAGTTCCTCTTGGCCTTCCTGTTTGTTCAGTAGTTGCGAACACACCAGTCTGATGGGGTGGGGGTGGCTCCCCGATCTGCGTCATTGTCCTGTTTAAATAGGGAGGGGCTGGTACTTTCCTACTGGCTGTCTCCCTTATTCTCAGGCTGTCAGGACTGAGTGACTGGGGCACATGGTTAGGCTTCTCTTTGGCTGGTCCTCCTACACCTCCATCTGAATTGTTTTAACTAAACATCTTGCTAAATTCTCAAGAAAAACAATTCCACTCTCCATGCTGAGAACCAGCAATACAGAAGCCAGAACCCACCTCAGTTGACCAGACTATGAGTATGTATTTTTGTTTCCAACACTGGGAAATGGAAATGGAGAAAGAGTCAGGCAGGGCATCTCTGAACTTAAGTTCACAACCTGGGATGGGGCGATGCAAACCCTACTGTAAGGAAACAGCAAACTGAAGAGACGACTCTGCAGGTAAAGGTGTTTGTCCCCAAGCCTAGCAGCCCAGGTTTGATCCCTGAGACCCATGTAGTGGAAGGAGAGAACCAACTCCTGAAAATTACCCTCTGACCTCCACACACATGTGCACACATGTACTGAACAGCACAGTCACAAAGACACAGCACAACAGACAACTAGGGGGAGTGGTCACATGGATTTTGTAAAGACAGTTATTCTGTTTATATGGAAGGTGGGTTCTAAGCAGGGAAGAGGCTTAATGGATTGGGAAATGTCATTCCAGGAATACAGAATAAACAAAGAACCAGTTGTTGCTAAGCTCCACACCTGGGGAGGCAGGGAGGCAGGGAGGCAGGGAGGCAGGATATAGAGTCTTGACAATTCCAGCCAGGCTGTGAAGAGTATACAAACCTCAGGCTCCCTACTTGGGCAACTAACTGTGTACTGTGCTGACCAAGAGAGGGAAAAGAACAGGAAAGGTTCTCTCGATTGGTGGGCTTGAGATCAAGATGCCCTATTAGTCAGAGATGTGGCTAAGACTTAAAGTACAGAAGTGTCTATTCTGTTCTACAGATCAGGGGAGTGCCTACATTCATATGTCATTACCTGGGTGCCATTTCACTAAGAGTAATGGGATGGGTAGAAAACAAGCTGCAGAAGAGAGGTCCCCTGTGACCATGACTACTGAAGAGATGAGAGGGAAATGGTCTATTGATGGAGAAAGAGGTTGAGTGGTCTAGAGAAAAGGAGGAAACAGGAAGCTTGGTCTTAAAAGCATGGGAGCCAAATGAAGTGGATTTCTGGAAAACTTGAGGTGGAAATGACAAACATGGTCCCTTCAGATGGGATTTATAAACACTGATATCCAATCTCCATTAGAGTCACTATTACTAGAGTTTTTAGGGCAGAAGCCCTGAACCCTGGCAGCATTAGCAAGCTAGGGTTGGCTACCTGTCTTCCCTCCACCATTCAAGAGCTAAGTAATTGCTCAGTTCTCAAGAAAAACAATTCCACTCTCCCTGCAGAGAACTAGAGATAAAGAGGTCAAAAGTCCCTTTGACTTAATAGAGAATGGGCGTGTGGATTTTCTTTCAGACACTACTCACAGTTTAGAAATAGAAAAAGGAGTCAGGCCCAGTTAGTGAAACTTGGAGAGAGATTTATTCAACATGGCCACATTGGAGAAAAGAAAAATAAAAGGGTCCAGTGAGCCCCAAGCCCCTCTTCTAGAGTGCTGGCATGGGACTGAAATGCCAACAGAGTCTGCCCTGTTGGGGTCCTGTCTATCAACTGTTCCATCATGGTTTGTCCCCAGTCTCCTCTGCGAGACGGTCTGACAACTCGGTAACTGTGAAATCTCTACCTGGGAGACAAGCTCCTCTGACTGGCACCACTTGTTAGCATTTCCCTTCCCCAGCATGAGATTCCTGGGGAAATTCCAATTTCTTAGGGTCCACTATCTCAATAGTCTGTAAGCCAAAAAGAGGGGCACAAGTGTGGCCTTAGAATATCATCGTCCCTTCTCCCAGGAGCCTGGAAACAGCAGCCCTAGCTCCCTCCATCCTCCAGTCCTAAGGTCTTCTTGCCAGGTGACTTTGCAAATCATTAACTTTTTGAACCTCCCTTTTCTTAGTTGTCAAGTGGAAGAGTTGGACTCTTAACTTCTTGACGCTCCTTCTGGCTTTCAAGTTCTGCACCCTGCCCCAACCAGGCTCTCTGCTTTTGTCACTGCCAATCTGTGGCAGCTTGGCATCCAGCTGGGTGTAGAATTACCCGGCTCTCTTATCTCTCCTTGATTTGTTTCTGTGTTGGCTTTCCCTCCCCTAGAGATAAATATCCAAGGGGCTGGGGGTTGAGAAAGAGTAGATCTTGAATAGACAACTTCTAGCCTCTCCGTGTTTTCTTAGATGTTCAGATAAGAGCTTCTGACTCTGGGGCCTCAGGGAATCACAGCTTTCCTAAAGGAGAGACCACCTTCCAACCCTCCTCCCCCAGCACACACACACTTTTGCAGCAGGAATTAACTCTTGATTGGCTTTCTCATGAGTTAGTGTTCTTTGGAGCTAGGGCCCTATGTTCTGGCTTTTATCTTTTTTACTGGACCATTGCCCTCTCGCCAAGGAAACACACAGAAACCACGCCTCTTACCCAAGACTTTCTGAATGTACTTTTATTTTCCATGTGTGATGCGAGTTCTGTCTACATGTGTATCTGTGCACTGCCATCATTCCTAGGGTCATCAGAAGCCAAAGGAGGGCACTGGATCCCCTGGAACTGGGGTTAAAGATGGTTGTGAGCTGCCATGTGGGAGCTGGGAATTGAACCCAGGTCTTCTGGAAAAGGAGCAAGAGTTCTTAACCACTGAGCCATTTCTCCAGCCCTAGGATCATGTCTTGATTGACAATCAAGAAGGAGGCAGTAAGTAGCCTGGTAGGTAGCCTGAAGTCAAGCGCTGCCCAGCGAATGAAATAAACATCCACAATGGCTTGTGTAGCGTCTGGCGGTGCACACATATTTACTTGAAGTCACTTATTTAATTCTTGTAACAGACTAACAGTTGTCTGGAGCCTCAACCTTGTTCTTACCCTAGGAATGAGGAGGGTAGGATGTCCAAGGGGAGAGCCCTGGGAACATATTTGGGACTGCAAACCCCAATGAGTACATTTATTCCATAAAATGGGGTGAAGGTAAAGTTACCCTCAGAACCTTCTGGCATGCTGGAATGGAGCCCAGGCTGGGCACTGATGGGAAAGCTAAGCTAGCATCCTGGAAAGGGGAGTCAATCCAGTAAACCCGAGTTCTGTGTCCAGCTTTGATACCCAGATGTGGCCCTTGGGGAAACAATGACTTGACCTCACCAGATCTGTGTCCTCATCTTCAAAACAGAGAGTGACTAACTATATATACAGCAGCTGTCTTTAGACTGAATAGAGGTTAAAGAACTCAATCTTATTTAGTCAAGGCTGATATCTACCAGGGTATGAATGGATGTCAGCCTAGCCCTGGGGGTGCGGGTGGGGAATTGAGGGGTCCTTGCCCACCAACAACTAGGTCAAGTTCTTTCTAAATCCCATTCTCTGTCTGCTGTGAGAGGACTGGAGAGATGTTGTAGGCAAGGGGGCAGGAGACTTCACCAGACGTGCCCACTTTTGCATGATAGAGGGGACTCTGGGGTTAGCCTAGGAACTTCCCTTAGGCTCATGTGCAGGCATGAGCCTGCTGCTTACCAGGCGGTGGGAAGGTCACTGGGACAGAAGACAAAGCATATCTAGCAGACTCACCCGGGATTTGTATCTGCGTCTAATCAAGCATGGCGCAACGCTCCACTCAGATCCTCATGGCATTCCAGGACCTGGAAGAGGCCCAACAGCGAATGCCTCCAGCTGATTGCGGTTGATTGAGCTGCAGCCCTTTGCCTGTCTGCTGTCTTCTCTTGCTCCTCTTTCTTTTCTTTGAAGCCAATTTGATTGCACAACGATCAGTCTTCTGCTCCCACAGGGCTGCCCCCAACTCCATCACTTCTGATTCCATCTAGGGGCTTGCTTTGCAAGCATTCTCAGTTCTTGAAGCAACCATGTGGCCTGACTTTCTCACTGTATATGTGAGTTTTCACCGTTAGAAGGAACCCAGTGCTTCCTAGGACACAGCTGCTAAGTAAAACTTTCACCTGAAACAAAAGCTCTGAATTCCCTTCCTTCTGATCTCAGACATACCGTTCATATCTCCCAGTGAGTTCAGTTCTATTCTAAGTTCCTTGAGGGATGGTATTTGTGGCTCTAATCTCTCTTCTTTAAATAATGTATTCACAATAAAAGATGATTAGCTATCTGTAGAGGTATGTACCTATAGTCCCAGCACATAGGAGGTTGAAGCAGCAGAATTTCTTATGTCCAGCCTGTCTGGGCAGTATAGTGTGTGTGTGTGTGTGTGTGTGTGTGTGTGTGTGTGTGTGTGTGTGTGTTTACATATATATGTTTAAAGAACATATCTTTAAAGAAAAAGAAGACTCAGGAGTAGTCAACCAAGACACAGTGAAAACATGCACCATGGTTTTGCTGTTGTTCCAGTTACAATTTAGTGGGGGTTTGCCCTTTTGTTTTTTGTTTTGTTTGTTTTTCAGTCAGAGACGCGGGGTGGGGGGAGAGAGAGAGAGAGAGAGAGAGAGAGAGAGAGAGAGAGAGAGAAGTTAATTGGGTAGTGTGATATGAAAAGTATCTAAGAAAACTTGGAGGAGGGCAAAAAAAATGACCAAAATATATTGTATGAAAAAATTAAAAATAATTTAAAACATAATGAAAATAAAATAAATTTTATATCACTTCAAAAAACGAAAAGCAGTAGGACTGGACTTCCTCCAGCCTCCTGACCAGAAGCAGATTCCTCCTCCTGAACACAGCCACTCCACAGAAGAGCACAACGAACACTGCGAGTCTTGTGGTCTGAGGCAGAGTCCGGGGGTGGGGGGTTGGAGGGGCAGATGATTAATACATGTCCGTCTTAAAGAAATGAAAAGCATGAGACTGGGAGATGAAGTCCACATTTCTGGAGAGGAAAGTGGGGGCAGGAGTCCAAAGAAAAGCAGCCCCAAAGTCCACAAATATGCGATGGTGTGAAATAAAGTCGCAAGCGTGCTCCGGCCAAGCAGCAGCCCTCCGCTCCACAAATGATTCCTCACCACAGTGACACTAAGTGCATCCAGACGCTTAAATGACACATGAGAGGGGTCACATTTAGTTTTTCCAATGCTTGCGATGGGTTCCCTATGTTCCCCCAACTTGTCTGCACTCTGGGAAGGGGCAGGCATGCGGGCCTGGCTGCCAGTGTGCTGGGAATCTTCAGAGCCTTTGAAAGCCATCCAGGAATGTCAGCACAGACTGCCTGCCCACTCTCTGCTCAATGCCTACTTTAGCTGTCTGCTGAGGACTGAATGTGCCAGACAGGCCTTCATACAAAGACAGAGAGTGTTCTGAGCCCGTGAAAGGAAGGCACAGCCTTTCAGATGTGAATGGTCAGATTTAAGTAGGTGACTACGTGGCCGGGAAAGGAAGGGCTCTCAAAGAGGTGTGAGAGAGACCCAGCCTATGGACGAACACATTCCTGATACCTGTACACCATGGGATCTGGTGAGACAGGCTACCATCACACTGTGTCTCTGCTTGATTACCATAGGATAGCCCTGTGCTTTCGAGTGCAGATTCTTCCTGAATCCAAGGCCTCCTTAACCATCAAAGATATGGCAAGCTCTGCCAAGGCCCAATTATGTGCACTTCTATTTACATTGCAATGCTGAATAAAAGTTCTGTTTGTAGTATGTGTCATTTAGAATTTTCTTTGACTTTTTTTTTTCCTATGAAAAAAAATGAAAGCATTGTGGTGCGTGAACAGCCTTTTTTCTTTCCTTTCTTTTCTCTTCTCTTCTTAGCACTTTCTTTTTTAGCACTGAGGGCAGTTCACTGTGGTGCATGAGCAGCTTGGGACATTTTTCCTGCCCAGCTGACTTTGAAAAGTTAGAAAAATGCTTTGCCCAGTGACCCCTTCCTAACTCGTTAGCAATGCTAGCCCAGCTCCTTGGCAAAGCACCCACCCTTGGAGGGAAATCTCTTCTGGGGTTTTGAGTTTTTCTGAGGAGTCCATCTGATGTCACTGGTGGAAGTCACAGTGTAGCTCTATCTGTCTTTTGTCTGAACCATCTGTGTTCCTTCTTATGGGCTATTGTTCATATTTCTTCTCTTTTTCCAGGAACTGTGCCTGTCCTTAAAAGCGTGGGGTGTATAAGCACTAAAGAGACAGAGCTAACATTCTAACGCTGTTTCCTCTCTCCTTCCCTTCCTAGAATCTTATGGCGAGGGCCTTATATGACAATGTCCCCGAGTGTGCTGAGGAGCTGGCCTTCCGCAAGGGAGACATCTTGACTGTCATAGAGCAGAACACAGGAGGACTTGAGGGATGGTGGCTGTGTTCCCTCCATGGTCGCCAAGGCATCGTCCCAGGTAACCGGGTGAAACTTCTGATTGGTCCAGTGCAAGAGACCTCCGGTCATGAGCAGCCTATTCCTGGACCTATGCATCAGACCTTTGGCCAACAGAAACTCTACCAAGTGCCAAATTCCCAGGCAGCATCTCGTGATACCGTCTACCAAGTACCACCCTCCTACCAGAATCAGGGAATTTACCAAGTGCCCACTGGCCATGGTACTCCAGAGCAAGATGCATATCAAGTGCCACCATCAGTTCAGAGGAACATTGGAGGTACTAATGGGCCCCATCTAGGCAAAAAGGTAAGTGATGAACTAGATTGTTGTTCCTTCTTTTATGCCACTCATTGTATTTAGAATAATGGAGGCAATCCCCTGAGAATAATTAGAAATTGCCCCACAGCAAGCATACTAAATGGCTTACCCCAGATGATACTATTGCATCAAATTTCCACTCATCAGCCAACAGCAATTTTTATTTTGAGATGGAGTCTTATTGTGTACATCTCAGACTGATTTAGACCTTGAGATGCTCTTGCCTCAGACTCCTGAGTGCTGGGATTACAGGCCTGCGTTACCATACCAGCAACAAAACTTCTTCGAATTGCCATGTGCCAATGGACCATGGACTGACAGCCAGAATAAATGGCATTTCATTCTGGAGCGGACTTGAGCATACAACCGTGTCTCTTCAGTTGGGTGATGAGTCTGCTAGACCTGGATCCTGTGTGTAAATGGTTGGTAGTCTTATCAGCCTCTTCCTTGAGTCGTGTAGCCCCAGTCATCACTCAAGCGTGGATCCTTCTCCCTGAGCCAAGAGCTAAGGAAGGCATGAATCAGTAGTCTGGCTGGAAAAGAATCAAAGGAAAGTAGAGGAAGTCAAAAGGTTGAAAATATATCCCAACTACCAGCTCATTCCTTAGAGCTTTGGGCTTAAAGATTGATTTATTCAAAATACACAGATACTAGTGGGCTTAGATTGGATCCATTTCTTGTAGTAATGTCCAAGTAGACGGCGAAAACAGTGGAGCTTGGATATTTAGGAAAATGTCAAGCTTTTAAAAAGTCCAAGAAACATATGAAGTATTCATCAGATTTTCATCACTATTACTGAATCCTTGAGATAGCTACCTTCATAAAGAGAGAACATTTATGGTTAATCTCTCAGTTTCAGTAGTCCCAGAGCCTGCCTCTGGCATTAGCTCAATTGTGGCAAAGGCCAGCTATCATCACATCTTTTCTGGGGGCACTCTCCTGATCACCTCATACCTGCCATCAGCACCTGTCTCTCAGAAGTGCTCCTCTCTCCCACCCTGTAGAGCAAGCCTTTAATAGCAAGATATTCTTGGAGGGAATACTCAGACCATCCCCAAACCACATGGCTAAGGAGCACCACGTGGCTAGGAGCACCATATGGCTAGGGAGCACCATGTGTCTAGGGAGAACCAAATGACTAGGGACTACCACGTTAGAGTCTCCACCCAGAACAATTTGAGATGAGTAGAAATGCATTCATTAAACAGTGAATATTGAGCATCTTTTGTGGTTTTGATATTTGTGATACAGTTGTGAAATAAAGACTAAACAGAGCTCTCAGAACACTTACGAGGCAATGAGGGAAACAGTACAATACCAGGTCAGGTGGGTGTGTTCACCGGAAAGAGAATCCCAACACTGACTTGCAGGGCAATGGCCAAGCCTACAATGGTGGGGTTTATGCCCATTAAAAGGGAGGGAATTCCTCTTTTGTTTGTCAAAAAGTTCCAATGGCTCCTTCAAGGCTTGCTAGTAAGAATAGACTCATTTTATACAATAAGAAAATATCTAGTCTCTTTCTCTTCTCTCCGCCATTGCCCCCACTTCTCTCTCTCTCCCCCTCCCTAAATAAATCCCCTCCTGTGGAAAAAAAAAGAAAATATCTCCAGATTACAAGAGTAAGGATAAAGTTAGGTACTAGAAAGAGCTTGAGACTCTGTAGGCCCAAAATATAGATGGATTTACAAATCTGTTATGTTAAATAATACTTGCTTACATGATACTTTTTCTAAGTAAGCCTTTTTAAAAAGATCTATCATTTTTACTTTAGGTTTATGAGTGTATTGCCTGTGTATATGTATGTGCACCACATAGATGCCTGGTACCCAAGGAAGCCAGAAGAGGGAGTTGAGTTCCCTAGAACTAGAGTTAAGGACAGTTGTAAGCCACCTGTGTGGCTTCTGTAAGAAAAAAAATGTTCTTAAACAATGAGCCATCTCTCCAGCCCCTGGGATCTCTATTTTTTTTTAAAGGGGCCAGGGGAAGAAAGATTTACTTTCGCATTCCTCAACAATGAGTTCATTTTCTAATCCTGTATTATACATATGTGTGTTTTAACAAAACACATCTCAAGGGCATATGTTCCGAGTTCTGTCTGATAGGAGAAATTCTCTAAGAAGTGGTGAAGGGCTTTTCTACTTAAGTTCATTCCCCAGGACAGGGATCCTGGCTACAGGCCATCCACAGAGCATGTGACCTTGCAGAGTCCTTCTCGCCCCAGTGATTTCAGCTCCAGAGGGAGCGCCAAGCCTGGCCTCCATCCCCAGAGAGGAAAAGAACAGTTGAAAGGTGTAACTATAAATAAGTAACTCTCATTCTTAGTCTCGGTTGCTTGAGCATCTTAAAAATACCGCTCCCTAGTCTGAGCTGGTTCAAGGCAGACAGAGGAGGCCAGTACAGGAAATGCTTGGCTGAAAGGTAGAGGGACCTCACTCTCATCATAGTTTATTTTGGCAGCAAGGTGACATGTTTTCCTTTTCAGGCTCAACCCTTTCGGTTCTATGTCTGGGAAGCCCGACACTTCAGACCCCTCTCTCCCCTCTTGCTTGTGTTATAGCTTGTGTTATAGCCTTCCCCCTTGGTTCTCTCCTAGTCTCCATTAATGTCAGGGGCTGAGGCCCTCAGGTGGCTCAGGTCCCTCCACGTACTGTTTCTGTGACTTCCGCACCTCAGAGCCTTCTGTGTTTAGCAAAGGGCAGGCGAGCCCTGCAGTAGTGAGCCAGCCTCTAAGAACCCTTGCCAGCCCTTATGCAGTGCAGACCAAGCAAGACACATCACCTGAAGCTTGCACAGTTGGTGGGTCTGGCTGGTCTGGACTAAAGATGGAAAGTACAGGAAAAGTGACCTGCCATGCACCAGGGTCCTCTATAACAAACCCCATGAGTGAGTCTTGGCGCCTTTGAGATTTCAGGTTTCCTGCTTCTGGTCCCCTCCTCCTCTTCTTTCCTTCCCTCATTTGCTTCTCTTCTTCCTTCTCCTTTGTCCTCTCCCTTTCCCTCTCCATTTCTCCTTCCTTTCACCCCCTCACTTCCCCACACTCTCCTCTCCCTCTTGCTCACCCACCTTCCTCCCTTGCTTTCCCACTTCCCTTCCTTATTTCCTCCATTTCCTTCTTTCTCTCTTCCCCTCTCTTCTCTCTCCCTCCTTTCCTTATCTCTCCTTTCGTCTTGGTTAAATTTTCTTTCCTGATGGAGGCAGCGGCAATGGTCACCTCTTACATGATTGTAACCTCCCAGGCAGTCATAACTGCTTTAAGAATTTGGCGACCATCTCCCTTGCTGTAGTAACTCCCAGTGGACGGGAATCCTAATGACTTAAGTCAGACCCCAATTTCAGTGGCCAAGAGACCAGATGTGGGTTTTGTCAGTAGTTATTGTTTCTCATCTTAGAAGTTTTATCAACTTGCTAAATAACTAACTCTTCTAATTCCTGTCTGTAAATAGTGACAAACTAAGGCCTGTACGACTGTTCCTAGTAGTTCTAGCTATGGTTTTTAAATGCTGTCTAAGGAAAATGAGGACTCAGTAGAAACTTGTTCTGAGCTTCAAGAATTTAATGAGACAATCACCTAGAGAGGAAGGGACTTTAGGGCAGCAGTGGATTCCCGGGTCCACCTCTTAGACCTTCCTTCCATGGGTCTAAGAGAGGAGGCCCAGGAACCCACATTTTCTTAAACTCTTTGCATAAGCCAGCAGGAGGTGGCCCAGGACTACTCGTAGAGAGACACTAAAGAGGTAGAATGGTCGGCTTGGATGTGTTCCAGTTTGACTGTGATTGGGACTTTCCGTAGTTCGGAACTCTCCCGTGTTGTTACAGCGTGGACTTCAAACATTTCATCCGCCCCTGTGTTCTAATGAATCACTTTTAAAAAAAAATAAGAGCATAAATTCTGTCTTCTGCCTTGCCTTTCTGTTCTTCTGGAAACTCCAGCCTCCACCTACCCCACCCCCGGCACCCCATCCATATTAACCCAACAGCCAGAATTAGCTGCCTGCAGTATATGGACGGGGAATCACACACACACCCTCTGTGAACCAGGGAGACCAGGAGCCCCGTGGACAGAGCAAGGCTTCAGTTAGTCTGGCTCCTACCCCAGCTTTGTGGCTTCATGTGCTCAGCAAATTACAGGTGTCCTCTCGGACCCTGCCCCTTTGCTTGTGAAGTGGGAATAAGCCTGTTCTCTACAAAGGGCTGTCGGGAAAATGAAGCAGACTCTTAGGCAAAAAGCGCCTGCATTGTGCTTACCATTGTGGGATAGCCCTCTCTCTTGCCTTTCTTGCCTTTCTCCTTTCTCAGAGTTTTGTTTGGGGTTGGGTTTTGTTTGTTTTAGACAAAGTCTTAAGTGACCCCAGCTGGCCTCATACTCCCTAAGTAGCTGATAATGACCTTGAGTTTCTGGTCTTCTCCCATGTTGGGATGACAAATGTCTGAGCTCATGCTTGGTTTTCAAAGTTCATGTGGAATCTATAGACCTTGCTTGTTTCTCAGTATATGCTGAATATGTACATACTTTATTCTCTGCGAATGTGCTGGACCCTTTGGGCATGCAGGTCTCTCCCTGGCTCTTTAAGAATTCTGGAAAAAGTGGCAAAGAATCAAAGTTATCTGGAAACCTCACACAAGGACACCATGCTGTCTTGTTGGTCTTCACTCTGGGTTTTATGTGCAGGGCTGTTTCGTGCATCAGACATTATGGGCAGAGTGCCCAGGGCCTGTCCAAAAGTTTGAAAGCTGAATAAAAACAAAAGAAAGCTTTGAGCCACAGAGTATGAAGCATAAGTGCAGAATAGAAATTAATCAACAACGTCGACAAATGCAGAAGAAAGAGCCTCACGCAGGGCTCATCATTTATATGTGGGATTCAAGATCATTCCATTCCATTTGGAAAACAGTTTGTGAGTTAGAGCTCTCTCACTCTGCAAAGACTTGTAAATATGGGTTGAGATCGCCAAGAACTCACAGACAATGCTAAATTAAGTGCATTACTCATAGTCAAATAATTTGAAAAGCTGAATACTTTTTTTTAGAGTTTTCAGTCTTTAAAAAGCGAAAATTCTACTTAAAATATGAGAGTTGGATTTGAGTTGGAGAAGCCAAAAGCCCGAAAGTCAAGGGCCTTCAAAGGTCTGAAGACAGCTTACTTCTGTGCTTTGATGATCTCAGTCTGCCAAGGGACACACCCGGCTCACACTCAAGCTGCACGGGGAACAACTTGGATTACTCTTTTCTTTTTAAAAACTTACTTATTTATTCACTTTACAACCCAATATCAGTCCTTCTTCTCCTCCAAGTTAATTACTCTTTTTTAAAAACAACGATTTACTTAATTTGGTTTTTAAATAGCATTTATATATTTACGTTCTGTGGGTGTGTGATAGCAGTGCACCATGGATGTCCAAAACAGCTCTAGGGAGTCGGTTCTCTCCTGCCGTGTGGGTCCCGGGGATTGTACTCAGGTCATTAGGCTTGACAGCAAGCACCTCTACCCACAGAGCCATCTCAGCAGCCCATGATGGTTGTTCTTTACTGCTCTGACCCTAACCAACAGGATTTTATGTGCCCTGCCTCCTTCTGAAGATTAATTTGGAGCTACCTTCTGACTCTAGGAAGCCAGGAGACACAGTATCCATCTTCTGCTGTAGATTAATCATGCAGCTTAGTACCCCGCACACAGGTCAGCGTGGTGAATGAATGAATGAAGTGGGAGCGAGAAACAAACGGTTAACGCTCAGTTCACCTCAGAGCCAACTACCAAAGGTGATTCTGAGCCTCTCACTCACCCAGTCTCCTACTGCCCACACCTTCCCCAACAGCTGCTCATGACCACATAGTGCAGTGAGACAGACAGCAGAACAGAGTTTCCTGGTACAAGGGCCCTGGATGGACACTACTTATTAACTGTCCTTAAATAATAACTGTGATACCAAAGCAAATAATGATTGATGTGAATTTAGGCTTCCGGGATGGGGATATAGCTCCGTAAAAAAGAGCACTCGTCTAGCATGCAAGAGACCCTAGGTTTCATTTAAGCCAGGCATGGTGGTGTTGTGCTTGTAATACCAGCACTCAGGAAGCAGAGGTATGTATCAGGAGTTCAAGGCAGTCCTTGGCCTGGAGTCCATGAGACCCTGTCTCAAAAAAAAAAAAAAAAGTAAATAAAATAAAATAGGAAAATGTTGTGTTGAGCTTGTCTGAGGTCTGACTTTTTTGCCTAGAATAGACAGCGAAACTGGTACACTCTTTCATAGTCTTCTAGAGGGAAACCATAAACTTTATACAGAAGTTCTCAGAGCAGCCTCTGTGGGTTCTATGATGCCTACAATCCCATCCCTCCTATACTGTGTTTTCAAACCATGCATCCCTTAAAACTCGTCTCCAGTCTGAAGCTTCCTCTTGGAAACCCAGTATTCTCTTTCTGTTTTCTGGTCCCATAACATGTACATACCTCACTGATATCACGGAGCTCATGGGTCCATTGGAAATGGGATGGGCTCCCATCATGACCTTGGCTGGAACAAGCACTGTTTGGTGGTGGCTACTTAGAAAACTCAAGTATTGTTGAGATTTGCCAAGCCCCATGGCATCATCTCTAAGATGGGCAATTCCAAAATAGGGCACAGAAAAATTCTGGCAGGAAGTGACTCAAAGGCTTTAGGCAGGTCTCCCAGGCTGGGTCCTGAAAGGTAATAGAAGATCCTGAAACTTACGGTGTCTGTGCCTTCTTAGACACTGAATCATCACAGCACACATGTACATGCACATACACACAGACACCCATGGCTGCCGCCACAGGAACCAGAGACTTCCCTTGTTGGCATGTGAATCATTTTGAAATCAGTTGACCATAGCAACCTCAGATACAAGCCAACTAACTGCTATATATATTAAGCAATATTGTCTGCTAACAAGTAAAAAATAGACTTAGAGGAAATTAAAGTTTCCGGAGATGACAAACTCTGACTTTTCACCTCCCTTCTGTTTGTTCCCTGTTGTCTGTGTGTCTGCCTTTGTGTCTGTGTGTCTGTGTGTCTTTCTCTGCCTCCCTGTTCTCTAAACTCTCCCTCTCTCTTTCTCTCATACACACAGCTTAAAAAGTTAATTCTAGGGCAGAGGATACCCACACCTCGGTTTTTTCTTATGTAAACTCAGTAAAGTACAATTATGTCCCAGAATTGTACATTTCTATATGAAAATAAACCTAATAAATATACTAATAAATATACCTAAGTGTCTAGTCTGTGAAACTGTCTAAAGAACTGAAATGTCACCTAAAATGTCCCCCCTGAAAAATCAAGGTGCATTTTACATCTTACACAGCCTTGGAGGTCCCCAAGCAGGGAAGGGAGGAACCCGTTGAGCTCACCCTGACCTGAAAGGCACTGTTCCCAGACAGTCACCCATGCCAAGGGAATGAGCAAACCCTAACACCTCCTTAACTGAACAAAGGTCCTTTTTGTTTGCTCAATGCCAAAGTCTTCAGATTCAGCAACACTCTGTCATAAAGCTCGCAGATAATACATATTTCTGAGGGGGCGTTTGTAACTTCTCGATCACCCACACCAAGGCAACAGAGGTCAGCCTTCCCTTCCCACTGATTGCGTGGTAAGTGACTGCATAGCAGAGTGAGTGAGGGGCAGCCTGCCCCAGGATGTCTCACTGGATGGATAATGCTTTCTCGGGGGGGGGGGCAGGAAAACTGCTTATTTTATTTAATGACAAAGCTTGTTGGATGATCTTGTTTCAATACATCTTGAAGACTCAAGAGAAAGGAAGAAGACCAACTCACCAGAGTGCATTCTACAAAATGCCTGGCTAGAAAATGTCAGAGGTCAAAACTTCTCTGTTCTAAGTAGCAATACCTTAACCATTGTGTCAGGGTAACAGCCAGAAGGAATGCCTGACTTTTGACATTGCAAAATGTCAGTGCCATCTATAAGTGTCTTGGGCAACACTTGTGGCTATCCTGGGATACATGCAGCTCACAGATTGCAGTTTGCACGTAGCTGGTACTAGAGGTGTACCCACCTGTGTGAGAGGTCCAGGTGGTTCAACACATAGGACAGTGGAGTCCTCAGCAGTCTCTGTTAACTTCTGGAGAGATCTGGGGGCCCGCTCTTCAAAAGAACCTCTGAGTCTGAAACATAGTGGTGGTGCCGCTCCTTCTTGTTTTGCAGTGGGGCTTTAAATCTGAAGAATAGGAACAATCATAAAATGCCTCTGAGCCTCTGCTACATTTTGAGGGCATTGTATTGTCTGTGTCACCTGACCCTCTCTGCAGCTTGCAACATGCATACAATAGCTTTCCTTCCCCCTCACAAAGGAAAGGGCTGAGGTCTGAGATTAATCTTCCAGAGTTAACTCACTGTCTCTCACAAGAGGCAGGCCTGCTGTTGAGCTCATGTCTGTCTGACTCCGTAGCTAATGGCTTCTACATCCCAGCTCATAGGTGGTATTGCCAGGCCTAAAATAAGAGGGCACATTGGCTTCGTTAGCAATCCCAACTCACCATAACCCGGGGCGCTAAGGAGCTTTGTGTTAGCCAGGAAGAATTCATGTTGCTGCAGAAGACTCACATCCACATAGTGCCCAAAAGGCTGAAAGAGCATAGCCACGGATGTTCTGGCCCCCTAGATAGACTTCCAAAGCATTCATCTGGGAGGCGTCAGATCTACAGTATCACAGACAATATGGCCATGAGGACTTCTCAAGTGACATTGCTGCTCCAAAAGTTCATGTAATCTGCAAACTGGATGAGCAGTAGAAAAGGAACCGTCAAAGCATAAGATACTCAATTTTCAAGCTGTGTCTATTGTATATGGAGGTCACTTTCTTTGAGAGTCTTTCCTTCTGAATTTCTAGAAAATGCATGGTGTTTGTCACTAATATAGGCACTGGGCCACTGAGAGAAGGATCGTAGGTGCCAACTGGAGTCCCCACTGGCTCCTCTGCTGACTTATCTTTCTGCACTCCAGCTCCCTCCACTGTGAAATGGCCACTGAAACTGGATTCTTTCTAATGGTCTTTGCCAAAATTTTATGTTCCAGATATCCTTATCAGATTTCCCAGAATCGCTTGAAAGATTTCATCGAATGACCTACCTTCAAACATCATCTTAAAAACTTCAGCTTGATCCCTAAGCACGGGCAGCTTGTCCCCTACCCTTCTTTAGAGCCCCGTCTTGCTTTTCCATCTACAGCCACTGTGTACATTAGAATAACTTCTTCTAGAACCTGGCAAGAGCAGATGAAGGCATAGACATTGTTCCCAAGAAAACTCCCAGGAAGTTCCTCATTTGGAGAATTCCCCTCTGTGCTTTATTATGAAGACAGGAAAGCCCTTCCACCTTGCTGTTTTCTACCATGTTTCCCTGTGAAAGCCTCATGGTCTGGGCAGAGAGGTGGCAGCCCAGCATGACAGCCACCTTCAGAACTGGCACCAAAGTTTGCCATACGTGCCATTTGTCCCCTCAGCCATTATATCCATCCTCCCACTGAGCTGAGAGAGGAGAAGCAATACTCACAGACATTCAGATCCCAGACTATTTTTCTGTTACTTCCCATCCACAGTTCATCAGGGCAGTCTTGGGTGTTTTTCCAGACCTAGATTAGATATAATGCATATGGTCCCATTGAATTTATTGAGATATCAGAAGAGCCTAAAGGCCATTCCTTTATGGTTTCATTCAAAGGAACATTTCAGTCGACTGAAAGGGATATAAAAATTGACTCTCAATACCTAATTGTCACAGAGTATATTCAGCTTTGTCTCATGAAAGACCTTGGTCACTTGGGGAACCCAGATGTCATTTCCCACCATGGTCTGATGTTTCGTGCTTCTTGCTGCTCTTTGGTGCTTGGTCAGTCCATAGCTAAATATTGCTTTAGTGCTTGCTCTACAAAGAGCTTCCTGAAAGCAGCGGGAGACATGTTAGGGGCTTAACAATTGGGGTACTGTTTCCATTGAGTGGTTTGCCACACAGAGCTCTGTCAAATGAATGTGACCCAAGGGAGCGGCTCTACTTCTGAGCCTTCCCTTTGCCTTTTCCTCACGTGGAGGGAGAGACGAGCTATCATCTGGGCGGCCTGCAAAAAGTTTAGCTCCAGCATAAAAAACAACTATCAAATGCCCTTGAAGGAAAGTAAGTCGTGTCCCCTAAAATAGAGTGAAAAAAATGTCTCCATTGAACTCGAAGGAAGTATCAGGATGGGTCAAGCCTGGAGATGGCTTGGGAGGGAGTGTTTTTCAAGCCAGACTCAGTTTTCATTATATTGTTGCTATGCAAGTAAACAAATGAGCTCACTGCTGCACCCAAGCTGGGCAGAGAGAATTTATAGAGAGTTAATAAACCCAGGGGAGACAATGTGGGCTTTTCCTCTCCTCGTAGAGGTGCAAGATGTGATCTTGGATTTTAAACAGACAGTTGCTGGAAACTGAGCCCTGGGTCCTAGTGGGCAGGCAATGATGGTGGTAATGTTTCTTTTCCTAGGGTTTTCTTTAAAAAAAAAAAAAGGAAGAGGGTAAATGGCTCATTTAAGACAAAGGGTTATTATAAAACCCAATAAAGGCAGTGGTGTCTCTGTTAGAGCTGGTTTTTTAAATTTTATTTGAATGAAATAGTTTCTATCTAATAAGCAGTTTTAGAAATCAAAACAGTCTTATTAATGTAGGAAACCCAAAGAGAGGTAGTATAAATAAATCAAGGGGGGATTAGAGGGGCAGGGAGCAGTCTAATTATATTTCCCACCAGAGCCAAGACAAAGCCATAGACGCTCGACATGTGACATTCTTGCTCATTAGACCATCTCAGGGTGTGTTAATGGCTGTATGTGGGCCTGCTGCTGTAGTGGCGTGTTCTAACCTCTCATTAGTGCCTGTTGTGCTTTCTGAGCTGCGTATTTCCTGAATTGCCTATTTCTAGTGAAGGCATTAGGGTACCCAAGGAAAGACATGGCCCAAATAGATTTGCTGAGGCCTTGGCCCCAGTGACATCCCAAAAGAAGTTATCTCTAAGGCAACGCTCTGCTTATTATACACATTGCAGAGAACGGGCTCCATGCCCTACTTCTTGGTGAAATCCTCTTGACAAGCATTAGCTTGTGGTCTCCCGCCGATGAGAGTTTAGTCCCATGTCCTGAGCCTAGGACTTCATCACCCTTCTCTTCAGAAAAGGCCTTCATCTCTAAACACTATGAAAGCACTCTTCCCCACGGGGCTTTCCACTGGAGTATCTTGATCCACATTGAGGATAATCATGATATGGGCAACGCAGATAGAATAATAACCTAAGTCAGTCTGCCAGTGGCTGTGAAGAAGCAGAGTCCCCTGTCCTTTGTGGCTTTGCTTTGAAGTCCCCAGTGCCTCCCGGGCCTCTCTTTCAATGCTTCACACGTGTGTAAAGATGACTCTCTTCTCATCTAACTTAAACATACAAGTTGGGGATTTTTTTCTGTCTTATCTTCATGTTTAATCATGAAACACTTTGAAGGCAAGTAGCCTTGAAATCTCTATACTAAGATATGGGCTAACTACATCCTGACCAGTAAGCCAACAAGGACTGGCTTTCCTCCTGTTGTCATTGGTTCTCTAGATGTATTGGACATTGTTATTTAGATAACATTTTTTTTTGGAAAAATATTTTCCTGGGTCCACAACATGCTCTCTCCCTCCAAAGAGGATTTTGTTGCCATCTGCAAGCCCCATAGACACAGGTAAATCTAAATTCATACTTCGTCCCATGCCCAATGGTTTACAACCTGGCTACAGCCTTGCTCATGGTCTCATAACGTCTAAGTGGTAGTAGACTCACAGACAAAAGGTCCAGCTCTACGCATCCTGAGATGGTGCCATCAACTGTTTCCCTCTTCAGAGCCACTGAGCTTTTCCACCTTTAGTACACAGCTGTAATGAAAGAGGATCTCACACGCCCTAGGCACTGATGCACAATGCTTCTTCCTGTACATTATGCTTCCATCAGGGGGATTGCAGACTATGCCATCTTCTTTCTCTTGGCACAGCTGCTGACACATTTGTCAGTGGATGCTGACCCCTCATCCATACTGAATACTTACCTCTCACCTGCTCACCATCACCATGGCTGATATGAGTCTTGCCTTTTAGCCTGGGGTGTGCCACTCGCCGTGAGGTTGTCCAACCTGGAAACTCAGCTTATTCTATGTAGGCAGACATCATTTCCCTTCCTTCAAGCACCATCGTCCTTAAAATCTGCTTTATCCAAGGCACAGTCATAAGCCCTGCTACTAATAAACGGATAAGCAATAGTTCCAACATACTAAGAAAAGACACGAGGTTGAACAGTAAGTCACATGTACTGTCAGACATGAAGGTAAAGTACTTGGAGTGTTACAAGGACAGAAGTGTTTTGTCTCTCTAGGGAAGGCTTCCTGGAAGACAGGCCTTCAGCTTGGCTCTGAAAACACAATAAAACCTCAAAGGTAAGGATAGAGGAAAGAGTTGAACGGACAAAGCAGGTGCAGATGTGTGAGTGTTCAGGGCATTTGAGGAAACCAGTATTTCAGACTTGATAGCGATGGTATTGGTCAGACCTTGGGGGTTTCAAGGTCTCAGTGAAAGGGAGAAAATACATACACACAAAAAATAACGTACAGGTGAAAGCAAACCAGGCAGCCTAGGGGCCTGAGGTGTGGTTTATTTGGCCAACACACTGCTTTAAGTTTTTGAGCCAATTTTGAACACCAGATTTATACTTCTGGCATCTGAAAACATGTAAGATCTGACAACCCATTCCCAGTAGTTGACTGAATGCAGATATGGCCACATCCTTTTCAATAGGATGTGTGCCTGCTCCCAAGTACAGAAGTATGGCTGTTTCTCCTCTGCACTCATCTGCTGGGCTTTCAGGCAACTGAATACAGGGTCTTTGCTCTGCCACAGAACAAACCCAATCAAGCTGGTTGCAGAAACATCAACAAAGAGCCCCAAGAGTCTCTCCTCCAGTCCACAATCTCTAGCCTTCTGCTATTCAAGTGGTCTTTTCTTTTAATGCCAGTGTGCCTGGCTCTTCAAATTATGAATCATGAAAGTAGATTACCTCTCTGGAGATTCACTTCAGGAACTCCAAGGACTGTACAGAAAACTGCATAATGCATGTATAACCTACATACATCTACACATAGACATTGAATCATCTTTAGGTAACTTACAAAACCTGATGCAATTAAATGCAGCGCACGTACTTGTTAGACCATATTATTTAAGAAAGAATGACAAAGAAATGGAAATCGGCATATGTGTGGTACGTGAGAATTATTTTCATGCAACACACCCCTGCCCCTGAGTTTGATTGAATCTGTGGGTTCAGAACCTGCAGCTACAAAATACAGGCTGTGTCAGAAACATCTTCAAAAAGCAGTCCCTGCTGTCGGGATCTAAGGCTCAATGCGACCAGAAATCAGACACCACTGAAGAGCAAGGCAGAGCAGCTGAGGTTGCTCCCTTGTTCTTGTGTAAACACATTAATTAGAGGGCTAGTATACCCTAGGTCTTTGGTCTTTCATTCTTCCTGGCAGGGCCCAGCCCTAGAGATTGGTTCAATGCTCTCTTCATTTGTAGGTGCGTATTATGTGCATGTATGAGACTGCAAAACTGAATCTCATTAGTACATACAATGAATAGCTACTGAGATGACTTAGTATGTAAAGTCCTGCCGTGTGAGCATGAGGACTTAAATTGAGAACTCTGGCACCCATGTAAAAGCCAACTAAGGGTATGTATGTATGTAAGTATGTATGTATGTATGTTTGTATGTATGTATGTAAGTATGTATGTACGTATGTTTGTATTATATAGCTATAATCCCAGCACTGGTAAGGGGGAAACAGGTAGATCTCAGGCTCCTTGGCCAGCCAGCATACCTGGATTGATGGGCTCTGGGTTCAGTTGGAAACCCTATCTCAAAGAATAAGATTAGGATTGCAAAGATGACTCAGCAGTTAAGATCACTCGCTGCCCTGGCCAAGGAGCTGGGTTCAGCTCCCAGAATCT
Organism: Grammomys surdaster; assembly: GCF_004785775.1. Classification (NCBI taxonomy): domain Eukaryota; kingdom Metazoa; phylum Chordata; class Mammalia; order Rodentia; family Muridae; genus Grammomys; species Grammomys surdaster. Next base: position 8,843,511 of record NW_021604595.1, read on the forward strand.
ACATGGTGGCTCACAACTGTCCACCACTCTAATTCTTGGGGATTGAGCACTCTCTTCTAGCCTCTGAGGCTAATGAATGCCTATGGTATACATGCATAAAAGATATTAAGTGTTCTTAAATCTTTTATAGGGAATTTTAATGTGAAACATTATTCAACAGCAGAGTTTTGACCCTTGTAGCTAAGAGTTTAACATCTTCTTCAGTCTCTTAAACAAAGCTGTCACATACTTAAGGGGGAAAGGGTTTAATTTACTGGAAGGAAGAGGTTTCTTTTTAGGTTTTGTTTTGTTTTTGTTTTTGAGGCAGTCTTGCTATGTACTAGCTATGAAGCTAGGTTAGCGTCAAACTCACAATCCTCCTGCCTCAGCCTCTTGAGTGCTGGGGTTACAGGTGTATAGTACCACACCCAGTAATAGTAGTAGCTGAACATATAATGCAAGCATATTATGGGCATTTATTCTTAAATTTAAAAAAAAAAAGTTGAAAGAGGTTGAGAAGTCACCTGACATCAGTCTTTGGCCCTTACACACATTCACATAGTGCCAAGCACACACATACACACCACACACACATACGTACACACATACACACATGCCACACACACACATATGTTCACACACTCATACACGCACACACTCGTATGCACACACACACATACTCATGCATGTCTGTACATACATACCTCCACATGCACCCCCACACATATGCACTCATACACATACTCTCTCACATACACGTAACACACACATACAACAATTAATCAGAGTTAATTTTTTAAAAAATGTAAGGGAGGAAAAAAAAACCTAAATGGTTTTAGTCTGTTCTCTGCTTTATAGCTCTTCTGGGGGCTTTCTGGTTAGTTGACAACAGGATTCATCATCAGGACAGCGACAGAGCCACATGTGACCATGCGGACCCTTCAAACGGTGATCATAATCAGGGAAGCAGCTGTAGTTCTGGACCTCCAGGGTCCCAGCCCACCTCATGGCTTAGCTCCCTGGGAAGCAGTAACGAATTAAGAGGTCATCTAGTAATTCCTAGGGATAAGCTTTTGCAACTATAAATAAATATGTAGAATAAAAGGAACACGGAAAAGAAAAACAGAGAGAAAAGGGACATTTACAACCGGACTTGATTTTATTGAGAAATTAGCATGAAAATGCCCTTGTGCAGTGATTCCATTCAAACCCAGGAGAATTCTTCCAAACTCACTGTCAGTCATAGTCAGTTTTTGGTGTGCCTCCTGGGCTGAAGGTCACTGGTTCTAGGAGGTGAAGTGTGGCGATGGAGTGCTTTTTGTGTGTTCCTGTCAAGCAGGAAGAAAGAGCCTGAAGGTCAGGCTGACCAAGCACTTTCCTTTGAGGAGAGAATCCACAGTTGGCCTGGAGAAGGTCCTAGGAAGGGTAGGGGCAAAGCTAGCTCTGAAGAAAGCTCCATCAATCCTTCCTAAGTTGCCACATGTATCACTAAATGCCCTGGACATGCCCCACCATGGGCAAAGCTCTGGCCCTACTTCAATGGCGTTGTTGGGTCCGTGTGAGCTGCAGTGTACCATCGGGAATGCTGGGATGGGAAGGCTGTGTTTTATTGGCTTTTCCCTCCCGTGGTTTTCACCATCTGCGTTTTTAACTGCATAAACAAGGAAAAATGACTGGTTTGGAATGCAGAGTTTTATACACCAGATGACCACAGGCATCCTCTAAATGAGAAAGAGAGAGCAAGTCGGGGTTCTGTGACATTTGTTAGGAAGTGGAATGGTAAATACCAAGAAGCCTGTGTGTGCCCTGCCAGGAAAGGGCCACGAAAGCAAGGGACAGATTGGTCCCTGTCCCTCTCTTAAGGGTCATGTCCTGCCTGGTTTCCCCAATACCACACTCAGACACCAGCCCTGCCTCCCTCTTCCTCCCTGCTCGCCAAGATGAAGAGGGATGCAGGACTTCAGCTTAATCAGGATTAGTTCACTAGCATCCCTAACTTGGCAGCTTTGCACACCACCCATTCTTAGGAGCTTCCACATTCAACAAAAGCTGAGTTGTGAGTAGGTTCTATTACAAAGCTAAATAGAGAGCTACAAATGGAGAGTCTACGAGATCTTCATATCTCTTCTGCACGATGGTAAGTGCAAAAACAAACAAACAAACAAACAAAACAAAAAAACAAAACAAAAAAACAAAAAAAAACCATAAATGGCATTAAAGGATTTTAGCAAACAGGCCCCTGCTTTATGAAGGAGTATTTACTGTGCACAACACAATGGCTCCCTCATAAAATGGTTCCGTCCCTCTCTGCCAACAAACTTAAAGCGCTGAGTTCCTTTTCTAAACCCGAGACAATGGAGAGACTGGGTGGAAATGTTTGCTGCATACTAATCTCCTTTACCTTCAATGTAAGAAATAATCAGTTGTAAGCATCAGGCATTTTAAACAAAATTGGACAGGGAGGTTTTAGAGCCCCTGGGGTATGGACACTGTCGCACTTGGCTACGTTCCATTCTGTTCAGCTTGAGATGGACGGGGGCATTTTTCACATAGTTTTATAGGCAGCCTGATGCCTGAGCTTTCATGTTAAAGGGTGAAAGATGAAGGCCTCCTGGGAACAGATAGCTCCTCCTAATTTTTGATGTTTCTTCTCAAATACATGGTGGGCAGTTTTTGACTGTTAATGGTTTGGGAGTGGGGTGCTCTGGTATAAAAAAAAAAAAAAAAGTAAGACTGGGCAATTTTAAAGCCCTGGGAAGAACGAATGAATTGAGATGAAATTATGTCTCTACCCTGCTTAAAACTACCAATCAGTACCTAGCCATGCATAAGAGTCTACAGTGGGTAAAGTGCTTACTGTACAAACGCAAGGCCCTGAGTTCAGATCCCAACACACATGGGAAAGCATATGCCAATAATTGCAGTGCTGGTATGGGCAGAAGAGACAGGCAAATCTCAGGGTTTCCCAGGTCAGCCAGTCTGACCAAGTGGTGAACTCTAGGTCAGTGTGGAGACCCTGTCTCAATAAAATAGAGTAGAGAGAAATAGAAAACGATACATGAAGTTAGTTAACTGCTGCTATCCACGTGTGCCTATACCAGAGAGTGCATCCACATAGACACTAGCAGGAAGGAGAGAAGAAGGGAAGAGGAGAGAGGGAAGAAAGGAGGGAGGAAGGGAGGGAGGGAGGGAGGGAGGGAGGGAGGGAGGGAAGGAGGGAAGGAGGGAGGGAGGAAGGGAAGGAGAGTGAACAGGCCAGCCCACTAGGTAAAATTCTGTTGGCTAACTTTGACTCTAGATGCCAGAGTTCATGGTGAGTTCATTTGACTTCTAACAATGACTGGATGGAGGTGCAGTGGGGATATCTGCTTTCCCTGGTGGAAATGGGAAAATGATTAGAAACTAGAGGTCAGGCTACTTCCCAGCTGAGCGTCTGAGGGTTTCCTCACCAGCATGGTTCATCCTCTGCAGCATGGCTTCCACATCAGAGGAGATAACCAGCTGCAATCAAAAATTATTTAGAAAGTAATTGTATCTGCAATGAAGATATGTGACCTTGTGACATTGTTCCCTAAATAATACTGCATACCATCTATTGACTTGGTGTTCATATGGTGTTTATATAGCATTGTAGACCATAAAATCATCGGGAAAGGTTTTGAAGTGTGTCTGAGGATACATGGAGGTTACATGCAAAACACAGCACCCCATGGCCTTTAGCATCCAAGGATGTTGGAACCGGGTCTCCTGTAGACACTGGGAGGAACTGTGTTTCCCTTGTCTCATAAAGTAAAGTGAACATTCCCAGGCAATTATAAGAACAGGACTGTTCATCCATGGCTTTGTAAAAGGATTAGGGTGACCTGTGGGATTTTCAGTTATAATCATAATAATAATTTCAGATAAAGAGGCATACTGGGGCAGGCATGAGAGGAATTTTAAGTGGCCAAACTATTTGTTTATGTTCTTTACAAAAGCCTTGGAGTCTCGTAAAAAAAAACTGTAGTGTTGTACTTTCGCCACTCCAAAAAGATCAGCTAAGACTTTCATAATTTTTTTCATTTTATATGTATGTGCATGATGTTTTGAGATATATGTATACATGTACATGTATACATATATCTCAAAACAATACATACATATTGAGATATATGTATACATATACATATACATATACATATACATATACATATACATATACATATACATATACATATACATATACGCACCACACAAGTTCTTGGTGCTGTTGGGGGTCAGAAGAGGGTACCAGTGCCCCTGGGACCGGAGGTGCAGATGGTTGTAAGCTGCCGTGTGGGTACTGGGAACCAATCCCAGGTTCTCAGTAAGAGTAGCAAGTGACCTTAACTGCTGATCTCTCTCTCCAGCCTGACTTTCATAACTTAAACACATCTCCTTGAATATAGGGAATTAAGACTCTATTGATGAACTTTGATCAGATTTTTGGAAAATTCTTAAGAAAGGAAATAAAGACCATATTCTGACCTTGTATCTTCCTTTCTTCTCCTCCCTTCATAATTTTTTTCCTTTCCTTCCTTCCTTTTCTCTCCTTTCTCTCCTCTCTATGGGGGATTGATTAGGGGTGTGTTCCTCAACACAGACTAACAGGTATGCTAAGGACTCAGGGCTGTTGTTTGACGTCTTTGTGTATTCTCACCCGCAGGTGATCACCCCAGTGAGGACAGGCCATGGCTATGTATATGAATACCCATCCAGATACCAAAAGGATGTCTACGATGTCCCTCCTTCCCACACCACTCAAGGGGTAGGCAATGGGAACATTACCAGGGGAGCTGGTTTTGGGGGCAGCATATCTTCAGGAACATACAAGAGAAGAGGGATACCAGCCACCACCTTACCTTGTGGAAGTTGCCTGTCCAGAGGCCATTTTAGTTGGTGTTACTTAAATTTTATTTCTTAGGTTTGCCTTATCAGAAAGTCTAGTCTTTTATCTGAGAAATTTCTCATCTGCTTTATCAGTTTGTCATTTTTTTTCTGGAAGTGTATAATTTAAATGATCTAAATTATAGAGCAGATAGGTCAGGTAAGATTGTTTTCACATTTAACCTAAATCAAAGAATGCAAGATTCATGAAGAAAACATCCATAAGCCCCTGATGGCATGGAATGCTACTAACGACCAAGTCTGTGTATGACCTGATGAATAAATACTTAAGGAAACAATAGCAGGGGACTTCCATGGAGCAGCAGATTCCATTGCATTCTGGGTAACTCACGTGTTTCTCTTCAGGTATATGACATCCCTCCTTCATCGGTAAAAGGTCCTGTGTTTTCAGTTCCAGTGGGAGAGATAAAACCTCAAGGGGTATATGACATTCCCCCCACCCAAGGGGTAAGTGAACTGCTAAAGCACAGTATGTGGATGGGGGGGGACGTGTCATAGTTCACTGGGATAAAACAAGAATGGCAATTCTAAAAGGGAAAAGGAGAGAAAGAGGGAGGGGAGCAAGGGAGAGAAGCAAGCCATTATAATTACAAATTGAGAGAGTCCTCAAAAATATGAAGACGTCAATAATGAGAGTCCATTGGAAAGGGAGACAGTACGTTCAGCTTGGCAATAGTTTCTAGCACATCACATATTTCTAGCAGGGTCTACAGCTTCTTTAGTGTCTACATAAGAGGTAGCTCATTTGATTTTCTGTCCTCTTCTGGGCATGCTTGCACTTCAAGTGCAGTCAGCTTTGCTGAACAGATAGAGAATTGTGCTTTCAAATACAAAGAAGACCCAGGCAGCTTCACACACACCAGGCAGCCTGATGACCGAGAAGGGAACACAGGTCTCTCGGCACAGTGTATCAGTGTCTCCTGTCTCTCAGCATGGACCAGCCTGAGTAGGATAGTCAGCGAATGGTTGGAAACATGATACTGCAACCCAGTGGTGAGCAATTTAGCTAGGAGAGAGGGCTCTACACCAAAGCTAGCACTGAGAATGGTAAAGGATGCTCAGGTGTAAAGATGAGGGCACACATCCTCTAAGGAGCACGCTGCATGCTGGGAAACATCTGAGGTTAGTAAATGGTGGGAGGAGAGGAAGACGATCTAGTGAACAGGGCAGTGAACTCTGGACCACACCTTCATGGACTATTCATTTTCTGCCTCCATTCAAGTCTCAACTGAACAAATAAAGTAGCTATTTATTTACTTTTTAAGGTCTATGCCATTCCACCATCGGCTTGCCGAGATGAGGCAGGGCTCAGGGAAAAGGAATATGATTTTCCTCCTCCAATGAAACAAGATGGAAAGCCAGACACTAGACCTGAGGGAGTTTATGACATCCCTCCAACCAGCACCAAGACAGCAGGGAAAGACCTTCACATCAAATTCCCTTGTGATGCTCCAGGAGGTGCAGAACCAATGGCACGAAGACACCAGAGCTTTTCCCTGCACCATGCACCCTCTCAGCTGGGACAATCTGGGGACAGTCAGAGTGATGCATATGATGTCCCCCGGGGAGTTCAGTTTCTGGAGGTACCAACAGAAACCAGTGAAAAGGCAAATCTGGAGGAAAGAGACGGTGTTTATGACGTCCCTCTTCACAACCCAGCAGATGCCAAAGGCTCTAGGGACGTGGTAGATGGGATCAACAGACTGTCTTTCTCCAGCACTGGCAGTACCAGGAGTAACATGTCCACATCTTCCACCTCCTCAAAGGAGTCCTCATTGTCAGCCTCCCCATCTCAAGACAAAAGGCTCCTACTGGACCCAGACACGGCCATTGAGAAGCTCTATCGGCTCCAGCAGACCCTGGAGATGGGTGTGTGCAGTCTCATGTCACTAGTCACCACAGACTGGAGGTGTTACGGGTACATGGAAAGGCACATCAATGAGATCCACACTGCAGTGGACAAAGTGGAACTGTTCTTACGAGAATACCTCCATTTTGCCAAGGGAGCTTTAGCCAATGCCTCCTGCCTCCAAGAACTGGTCCTCCACAACAAAATGAAGCGGGAACTCCAAAGAGTAGAAGATTCCCACCAGATTCTAAGCCAAACCAGCCATGATTTGAATGGATGCAGCTGGTCCTTGAATATTTTAGCTATTAATAAGCCCCAAAATAAGTGTGATGATCTAGACAGGTTTGTGATGGTAGCCAAGACAGTGCCAGATGATGCCAAGCAACTGACCACTACCATCAGCACCTACGCAGAGACCCTCTTTAGAGCAGATCCTGGCAATTCCCCGCTAAAGAGTGGGCCCGACAGCATCATGAACTCAAGCGAGTACACACATACAGGCTCCCAGATGCAGCCACTGCGCCCTGGTGACTACAAAGCCCAGGTCCACAATAAGCCATTGCCTCCTACTCTAAGCAAGGACCAGCCACCAGACTGTAGTAGCAGTGACGGTTCAGAAAGGAGTTGGATGGACGATTATGATTATGTCCACCTACAGGTAAGGAAACCAGACCTATATACCTCCCAAACTCAGGGCTGACGTCCATAAGGCTGTGAGGCTGGACAAACAGCAAAACATGTTAATCCAACTGTTGTGAGAACTGAGGGTGATGTTGTACAAAAACTGTACAGCCACTTTAACTTCCATGGACCTTAATTTTACTTTGAGAATGAATTAACTCACATGGTTGTATGAAGTCTCATTGATACACCTCAGGAAAGCTGGAGGAGACTCATCAATGTAGTTGACTGGTGAGTCCATGAGTCATAGAATCAGTTCTTCCTCTCCGTGTGTTTATGGTACACGTCCATGGGACAGCTCATCATATTAGAAATAAGTTTAAATATGTATCACTGTCAATTTAAAAAAAACTTGAAAATATCTGCACATAGAGAGTTTCTAAGGCTCTCTTTCAGCCTACAGTGTGTGCATATGTGTATGTGTGTATGTGTGTCTGTGTACATGTGTGTGTTTAGCTGCTTACAAAGACACATAGCTCCATCAGATCCAGAGGAACCTGTGATCCTTTGCCAGTTGGCCAACAGCTTGATCCACAAATATTAAAATCCACAAACTGCTTCCTATAAGTATAAACTGTGCTAGTTCCCACATTGACCTGGAATCCTAAAGGCTTCCCTGTTTGCTTTGAAGAATTTCAGCACTCTACCAGAATCCATTACTTAGTATTTGGCTTAGTGCTTTATGTTGCTATTCTTTTCCATTGGACTGAGAGCAATGAATTATGCTGAAAACTGTTAAAATATCAACAGCCCCCAGATGCAAGAGAGTAGAAAGGAGCAACTGAACCACGTCTTATGCTGAGGAATGGCTGAAGTTAGAGGAAGGCATTTAACATTCATCTCACTGGTCTTCTGATGCTGTAGACTGGAGAATACTAAGGATGAGTAGAGAGATACAGGACAGTCAAAGAAATTGGAAGTGAAATATGCATGCATTTTTAAACTTTTGTTTGGAAGCACATGGCTCACATACAATTGATTTAAAAAGAACCATGTAAAAAAATAATGCTTCTTAAGGTGTGAAGAGGATTCTGGGAAGCTCTCCAACTAGAACTAGCAGTGAGCCTGGCAGCCCACATAGAAACAGGCTTCACGTTTCAGCCTGTCTCCACAGTAATTTCAGAAGTCCCTAATCTGTGGTTTACAATGTGTAACTGGACATGAGGAAAGTGGCTAATGAGGGTCTGAGTACACTTGTCAGTGAATCTGTTACCATAAGTGACTCACAGCAAGGGGGTAATATGGTCTTTGTGTTGCAAACAACAGGGCAAGGAGGAGTTTGAAAGACAGCAGAAGGAGCTCTTGGAAAAAGAGAACATCATGAAGCAGAGCCAGGCGCAGCTGGAGCATCATCAGGTAGGTTGAACACACCAGGAAGGGCTCCACTGGGTAGGCAATGGGTAACTTCCAAAGATTGGGGTTCTACCATCACACTGGCATGAAGAAGGAAGTCCCAGGCATGTAATAGGACATGAGAACAAAGTGAAGGCGTGTGGCCTGTGACTTCAGCTGAGTATGCCTGGATGCATCCACATGGCAGGGTTTGTTCAGACTGTGCCTGTTCATCTATCACCTATTAAGACTTTTTGGGTTAAAGCTTTTGGTCTCAAGACACAAGACAAGTCAGGCAAGCCCAAGCTAATTGGTTTTCCATTGAGATCAAAGTAAGGGAATTCAGGAGAAGGAGATACAGCAAGACCAAAGGGAGCAAGGGCTGTCTATTCCCCTTGCTTTTCTCTTGGTTCTCTTCTGAGACCTGCTTCATTCTCTACTATCTGACATTTTCTCTAGTCGCTTCACTTGGTTCCCATCTAACTTTCTAAAACTCCTAAGTGGCCACTCAAAGCCCTTCCTATAGGGCTTTGTGGTATTCTCTAATGCTTTGAGATAAGTTCTCACAATGCAGTCCAGACTGGTTTCAAACTTGGTATTCTCCTGCCTCAACCTCTTGCGTGCTGGCCTTGCAAGTGTGTGCATTGCACCTGACTTCAAAACCTTCTCTGTAGATGACACTTCATCTGGGATTCCTTAGATAATGGTCAACTCCCTTCTGTGCTTATCAAATTCCTAAGAGAGTTTGATTCTACTCTCTCCTCAACCACATCCCTCTCCCTCTCTTTTGCATGGTCTATTCTAAGGGTCAAAGGGAAGGAGCCAATGTTTGTGAGACATATCAAAGTTCATTTACCAAGAGTTCTGATCAGGGGGTATCCACTCAAAGGTTTAGTGAGTACAGCAGGTAAGAATAGATATTGTTAAGCAAGGACATGAAAAGAAAGAGAAATGGACTGAAGATTTATGTGCTCTTTAAGATGAAATGAAATAGTGTATCATAACATGAAGTGACAAGATGACTCTAGGAAACCTGAGTTCTTTAGCCAACAGCTTTCTAACCATCAGCTGTGTGGACTTGAGCATCATGTAATGGGCCAGTTCCTTTGCTATAAAACGGAAAAGTATTACCCTCTATGGACACATGATTTGAAATCAAATTATCAAATAATATTAGGACACCACCCTATATCTACTATGCTTACATTGGCAGCGGCCCAACACGACAACAGAGTTTGGGGAAACTAGCAGACACTAAAGTAATTCCTAAGAAGCAAGTAGTTGCCATGGAATAGAAAATCAACTATGCACTTCTTAGCTAGGAAGCAAGATAAGGGTGTCCCTGAACTGAGTCAGCTCTGAATCAGGACAAGAGATTAACTGAGTCTCAAACTCAGGATTCTTAGTAACATAGCTAGAAATTATCATTTTCATTTGAAGTAAGAGTCCAGTTAGGGATGCTAATGATAGCATCAAGAAAGCTGGTACTAAGGCTGTTGAGATGGTTCCGTGTAAGGACGCTCTCGCCCCCTCCCCATGACCCTAGTTTGAGCCTTAGAAACCACACAGCAGAAGGAGAGAATCAGTGCCTATGAAGGGTCCTCTGACCTACACATGCATGCTATAAAATATGGCAAATAATAAATGCTGAGATTTCTTTGTTGTGTCATTTTCCCTAAGTCAGTGTGCATTTCTAAGGCTTCTCAGCAGTAATGGACCATAGTGTACATCTCAACAGTGCAAATAGGAGAGTGAGTCTTGATGAATTTCATCTTTAAGAGAGAGAAAGGGCCTTGCCAAGGAAGTAACAAACTGTTGATTTATTTGAGAGAAAGGTCACTACATCTGGTTTTCCCTTGCAGCCTCTCAACATTTAAAAAACATTTACATAGAGCCTAAAATTCACCAAACACTGTTTCAAACACTTTGCAAATAATAATAATATTCACTTTGTGAATAATAGTATTTTATTGAGCCCTCATAATGACATAGAAGGTGAAGCTGTTGCCTTTCAATCATAATGCAAAAAACAGACAAATGGTGTCATAACAGAAGGTCTATGCTGGTGGATCCCCTAGGGATCCTCTTCCCAGTGTCTACATAGTACAATTTAGGAAGCAAGGCATCCGGGGCAAAGTCTCACAGTTCCTAAGTACCTGCCATCTACTAAGGATGAAGCTGGTATCTTTTGACCCCACACCTACATTTTTTTCCCTTTACAGTGTATGCCTTGCTCTTAATGAAATCTGTTCTCTTCCTTCTAGCTGAGTCAGTTCCAGCTGTTAGAACAAGAAATCACCAAGCCGGTGGAGAATGACATCTCTAAATGGAAGCCCTCTCAGAGCCTCCCAACCACAAACAACAGTGTGGGTGCTCAAGATAGGCAGTTACTTTGCTTCTACTATGACCAGTGTGAAACCCATTTCATCTCCCTCCTCAACGCCATCGATGCCCTCTTCAGCTGTGTCAGCTCAGCCCAGCCCCCACGGATCTTTGTGGCCCACAGCAAGTTTGTCATTCTCAGTGCACACAAACTGGTGTTCATTGGAGACACTCTGACAAGGCAGGTGGCTGCCCAGGACATTCGCAACAAAGTCAGAAACTCCAGCAACCAGCTCTGCGAACAGCTCAAGACGATAGTGATGGCGACCAAGATGGCCGCCCTCCACTACCCCAGCACTACGGCCTTGCAGGAGATGGTGCACCAGGTAACAGACCTGTCCAGAAATGCTCAGCTGTTCAAGCGTTCCTTGCTGGAGATGGCCACCTTCTGAGGAGACAAGGAAGTGGAAAGGACTTGATGACTAATTACTAAGGAAAACTGGAAATACTATCTAGTTTTTGTAAATGCTATCTATTTTTGTAGATATTTTATATGAAAATGAAATGTTTTAATGTTTTGTGAGTTAGTTGATTTTCATCAATTCAGGGAGCTGAAGTGGGAAGTTGTTTTGTTTCCCCTGTGTGGTTCATATATAAACATATAAGTATCTAAGACAGTTGTACAGAAATGTGTCCACATTTGTGTATGCCTGTGTATCCCTATTTGTTTATAGATGTGTGTCTGATTCAGTCCATTAAAAACATGAATTGAGAAGCACCTTAGTAAGCACCTTCTAATGCTGCATTGTTTTGGTTTTGTAGAAAATTATACCACTTAGTTGTAATATTGCTCTACATGTACTAGTAGTGGTCTGAGCCTTGCACACCTACCTTTCTTGTCTGAAACCTCTTTCAAACTTGACTTGTCTTTAACACAGTGGTAAATCTGACCAACCTCTGGTTGAAGGGGGGGGGGGAGAAAAGGGAGAAGGGAGAGGGAGAGAGAGAGAGAGAGAGAGATTCAAAAAATACATTAATCGTGTGCTGGAGAGAGGCAAGACATGTGTGCTGTACTAAGAAGCCATGTCTACAGTGGTTATAGTGTTATTTCAATTCTGAAAGGAACTACAATAAAGAAAGAACACTTGTTTCCCGGGGGCTACATTTGTGAGTGATTCACTCATGAGGTTTTCTAAAGGATATTTTTGGAGTTGAATATAAAAAAAAAATTACAAGAATTCATGGAGATACATCAGAACTCTGTGGAAAAAAAAGAAGGGATGTTTCCAATGGCCAGTAGTTAAAGAAAGACCTCTCTACCCTCATTGTCTAATGGAAATGGCCGGTTCCTTAGACACTGAACTATGGAGCCACCAGGCTCTGTCCTGCTCTCTCATTGCTTGATGGATCCTTTACCCTTCTAAAGACTTATGTAAGCAGACCAACACTCAGAACAGTTGCAGAGATCTGACCTTCACATCCCACTGTGGCCATGGACCTTGTGGATAAGCCACATTGCCATTTGTCAGCTAGTCACAGCATTGATCCTGTGATCTGTCCCTTCACATCTGCTGTGTGGATACAGTCTAGGCACCAGATTCATCATTGGCAGATAAACTGCTTCCATCTTCCTTTATGACCAACTCAAGAAATATGTTTCTTGTAGTCTCTTCTATTTCATTCCAGCCTATTTGGAAATGTGTCTTTATTTGTTATGGGTGTCTTGATTGAGTTAATATTATTTGTTTTAAAGAACCAAATTACAAAGACAAGGAGGGGCTTATGAAGAACTTGTGATCTCAATGTGATTTTTTTTTTAATAAATGGAAGATATCAAAGGAAAGGTGCTTTTCCAAAACAAACTATAATTGTAATTCTCAAAGTTCTACATCACCAGAAGATGAACAGCTGAGCTATTGGACAATAATTCACTGTGTCTGGCTTGTGGAGGAAGAGGGTCCTGTAGCATCAGTACCATTGTAAGAAGTCAGGAAGGGTATGCTTGTAGATCTTACTACACAATGTGTATCTGTTGGGTGATGGCTACCTTGTCCTAACCTGAGTGATAACATTCCACATTGTAAAAACCAAACTATTCAATTTGTATTGCTCATTGCCATCTTGTATATTCAAGCCATTAAATGTTTGGATCTTTCTCTTTATAGCCACTTGGTTTCTTTTCTTTGTATCTCTCTTACTGCAGAATTAAATATTGATCCATCTGAGTATAGAAAGTCAAATTATGATTTTTAAATGTATGCTATAGATCTGATTGCTTTTAAGGGAAAATGTGTGTATGTTACCCCAGTAGCTTTGTATTGAAGAAAATTCTAGAGCATGTGAATAGCATCAAATTAAATATCTGAAATTATTATTTTTTTTCAGTATCAAATGCCCACAGACAGGAGTTAACTCCATAGTCATAGCTGGCCTGGAACTCTTTATGTGGACCAGGCTGGCTTTGAAGTCACAGAGATTGGCCTGTCTCCACTTCCAGGGCGATTGTATTAAAGGTGTGACCCACCACATCTGGCTACAGCACTCACACATTTAATGTGGGCAGGATGATTTCTGTTTCTACTCTGTGGCTATAGCTACTCAAGTAGAGTAGACTCTTTTCATTTGTTATGGACTAGGTATAAAGAAATGATTCAAAGCAAACTATATTAGAAGAAAAAGATTCCTAACCACAAGAATTACTACGGGCCATATTATGAGACATACTCCTTTTAATGTCCCTCCCTTTTATTCAGATAGCCCTCCGAGATGTAGAAAGCACTTTAATATGTTTGTGCACTAATTATTTTTCTTGTAATGGCCACGAAGTTTCTTAGAAGCAGTGGAGGAGAGATTTCTCTTGACTTGCACTTTAGGGGGCAGTCTGTCCATCCTGGAAGGTCTGGATATTGGCTTTGTTCCTGGCAGTGAGAGCTTGCAGCATGGCTTGCTAGCATCTTGTTGGATCAAGAAGCAGATTAGAGGGCTCAGTCAGGCTGCAAGTAGAGCTAGTTTAATACTCATGAGGCCCACATCCACTCTAGGATCTTTGTCTATAGCGTATCCACAACCTAACAAAATAGTGCTGATGGCTGAGAACCCAGTGTTCAAACACGCGCATCTGTGGGTGAGATTTCAATGTCAAACCACAACACCTGTATAATTTTGTCTATATATAAAGGTGGTAAATGATTTTTGACAAAAATAACATATGCCAGTGGGTGAGATAGAATATCTTTTGGGCAGCAGGGTGGGTGAGGATGTGCTAAATCGACAAAATCACTCTACTGAGAAAAATAAATATTTACCTTATATCCTGAACAAAAATTAACTTACAAGGAACAGAGACCTAAAACTCTCAAACTTCTAGGAAAAAAATGTAGGAGAAAAATCTCATGATCTTAAGTAGGTTAGCTTCATAAATAGTTAAAAATAATCCATAAATATCATCAAACTTAAAAATATTTACACTTGTGACTGGAGAAGACTCAGCAGTTAAGAGCACTGACTGCTTTTCCAGAGGACAGGATTTCAGTTCCCAGCACCCACATGGTGGCTTACAAACTGTCTATAACTCCAGTTCTACAGGATTCAACACTGTCTTTTGGCCTCTGTGTGTACTGTGAACTGCACTCTCATGGTGCACAGACATCCATGCAGGAAAAGACACTCATACACATAAGACAGAAGTAAATAAATATTTTTAAAATATTTACTCTTCTAAAGAGACTGTTAAGAAAGCAAAATAAATTCTGGACATGACATGGTCTCGTTCTCAAGAGTTCACTGCAGCTATGGTGGTCTATACAAGACCAAGCCAAGAAGATTAGATGGCATCACACAAGGCAATGCTAATTGGACCCGATGAACCAAACAAACAAAATAGGAGAGGACGTGAAATTCATAGTGAGGCTTGTTAGAAATACCTGTGACAGGGAAATTGGGTATGATCAAAATACATTGTTGTCAAATAATAAATAAAAGATATTCTGCTTCAAAGAAAGATTGATTGATTGGCTGGTTGGTTGGCTGGCTGGCTGGCTGGCTGGCTGGCTGACTGACTGACTGGTTGGTTGGTTGGTTGGTTGGTTGGTTGGTTGGTTGGTTGGTTGACTGGTTTGGTTGGTTGGTTGGTTGGTTGGTTGGTTGGTTGGTTGGCTGGCCGGCTGGTTGGTTGGTTGGTTGGCAGGCATGGTTCAATAGGTGAAAGCTCTTGCCCCATAAGCCATCTGAGTTTGAATCCCAGAACCCACAGTAAAAGGAGAGGACTGAGTCCTGAAAGCTAACCCCTGATCTCCACACAAGAATCTACACTTTCTCACACTCACATATACACTCACACACTCATATCATACGTACCCACAAGGATATTAAGTGAAATTTTAAAAAGAAAACAAAATTCAAGCCTCATTGCAGTCAAAAGGCTTGTGCCACAGACAGCAGCCAGGGGCTGAATGGGGTAAGAGAGCAAGTATTTTAATGAGGCAAAAATTCCAAGAAGAAACTTCACAAGATAAGACATAAGAATGGGTAATAAATAAACTAAATAAAAACCACACCAAATGCAGTGATTGAGGAGACAAACTTGCAAATATTAGTGATAGAAGGAAGAAAACATCACCCTCATAAACCCTGGCAAGAACGTGAACTGGGAAATGGACTGCTAATCAAAACCAAAGCTTTGCTGCCTGTATTAGCTACTAATCCTCTCCTATGTATTTAACCAAGAAAAATTAAATGCATGCATACAAAGTCTTATGTAATAATTCATTGAAGTTCTGTATATAGCAATAAAAGCCAGCAACAACCCAAAGGTCCATCTTTGCGAAGGTACAAAGCTATTCCTATCTACCCATGCAGTGGAGCAGGCCTGGCTTGAGTTGGTTTTATTGACCATGACCCAAGCTAGAACTATCTGAGAAGAGAAAAACACAATTGAGAAAATCCTCCATCAGACTGGCCTGCAGCCAATACTATGGACTATTTTCACACTTAATGATTGATATAGGAAGGCCCAGACCATTGTAGGTAATGCCGCCCCTGGGCAAGTGGTTCTAAAGTGTGTAATAAAGCAGGCTGAGCAAGCTATGATGAGAAAGGCAGAAGCACTTCTCCATGGCTTCTGCTTCAGTTCCTGCCCCCAGGACTACAACTATAAGCTTAAAAGAACCCTTTCCTCATCAAGTTGGTTTTGATCATAGTACTTTCTCTCCCTCTCTCTCTCTCTCTCTCTCTCTCTCTCTCTCTCTCTCACCCACACACACACACACACACACACTCACACACACACACACACACACACACACAAATAGACAAAATAAAAACCCAACATGGACAAATTTCAAAATCACTATGATGAAAATAAAAAGACCAAAAACCCCATAGTAAGTGCTATAGTCCCAGTCCTACAAGGCTTTAGAGACTGAACACCCCAGGCTATGCTGTATTCCATGCCTGTAATACCAACACAT
Organism: Grammomys surdaster; assembly: GCF_004785775.1. NCBI lineage: Eukaryota > Metazoa > Chordata > Mammalia > Rodentia > Muridae > Grammomys > Grammomys surdaster. Next base: position 8,860,068 of record NW_021604595.1, read on the forward strand.
AGAAGATGAACACAGAACACAGGAGTTTGAGGCCAGACTCAACTGGAGTCGGATTTGAAAAAGCTGATGTATAATTATAGAATATCAGTAGCTACCTGGGGAGAGAGGGGTGGGAGGTATTGGTTTCTATGGAGCCCGGGAGAGGGCAAATGATGGGAAATGTTCATCCTCTAGATGTTGTGGATGATTTCACACATGTGCAGGCTCATCAAATAATACAGTACTGTATGCACACTTCAGCCTTCTTAAAAATCTCTAAGTAAGTAATCACGATACTTCCATTAAAAAATGAGAGAGTCAAAGTGTAGCTCTCCAAGGTTGACGGCTTCTGGTGGGCACACAGGTGGAGAAGGACTCAGGTTTCTTTAGGGGATGGGCCTTGAGGAGTTTGACGATGTTCTGGTAAGTACATGGACAACACTGATTAGACTTTGTTTGTTTGTTTGTTTGTTTGATTGATTGATTGTTTGTTTGAGGGGTTGGGTCACAAGGGTCAGGGAGTGGACATAGAAGGAATGAGAAGCAATGTGTGAAAGTTCCAAAGAATCAATAAAAATATTATTTTGGAAAAAAAAAACAAGAGAATCTTAGACTAAATTTTTTTTAAAGTAAGGCTGTTTAAAAGCACCCAATTTAAGTGAAAATACACAGATAACAGCAAAGGAATGGGAAGAAATATGCAATGCACATTCTAGCTGTAGATTAGAAAGGCCAGGACAGCTGTGTTATAACAAGTGGACTTCAGCACAGAGCCAAAAGGCACATGTCGTGATGCAAGAATCAGTGTACAAAAAAAGCAAAGCCTTCCTAAATATCTACACACCCACTCACAAAACTTCAAAACACAAGAAGCAAAAACTAACAGAGCTAAATGTAAAAAGTACAACTCCATTATGGTAGGCGGAGATGCCGGCATTTCTCTATCAGTATCAAATAAACAAGAAAACAAAAAAGAAAGCAGTAATAACTGGTAATAACAGAACTCTGGCAGGCCTCCTGGGCAGATATAAAATGGCATATCCACTACAGAAGATGTTCGACATATAACCTAGCAATTCCAATCCTAAATACTTATGAGAAGCTAAAACAGACCTCTAATTATTTTATTTGTCATTTTTAAAATATGTTATGTGTAGGATGTTTGGCCTGAATGTGGATGTGTAACATGTTGATACCTGGTTACAAGGAGGCTAGGAGAGAGCATCTGGTTCCTGTCATTGAAGTTACCGATGGTTGTGAGACTCCATGTGGATTCTGAGAACTGGGGCCAGGCCCTCTGCAAGAGCAGCCAGTGCTCTTAACTACTGAGCCATCTCTCCAGCATTCCTATTTTTACTAATTATAAAATATTTAAAAGCAGTTGCTTTTGGGCCAGTGAGACAGTCTAGAAGGTAAGAATGCTTGTTATTGAACCTGACAACCTGAATTTGACCCCAGACCCCACAGGGTGGAAAGAGAGAATCAGTTTCCACAGTTGTGGCATGTGTGAATGTGTGTACACATAACACATAAAATCAGTAAACATGCGAGAAGGGTTTATCAACTCTTTTTAAAATTATAATTATATCAAAGTGGAAACGGCCCAGAAGTCTCCAACAAGTGACTGGATAAATAAACTGTGGTGGAATACAATTCAGAAATAAAAATCTGTGAACTAATTTACATAATAGTGTTATTGAATCAACCTGAGCAAAACAAAACAAAATGCTAACCAAAACCATACAGTTGCAATTAATAACAAAAGAGGCCGTGTGTTTCCCTGTGAATGCAGTGTGGCTGTGGGCTTGTCCCATGGCATACACATGGTATTTGGTATGTGCTAAATGTCGGTAGCATCCATCTCGAGGTGTACTTTCCCTTTTTTCCCTACGATTGTATATCCTTCCATAATTCCTCCAATTCCAGGCCACCATGGAAAGCTCCGTTTCACCACCACCGCCGCCGCCGCCGCCGCCGCCGCCGCCGCCGGCCCAAGAAACCCTACATAATCCTGCCTTCTGCTGAGGCTGTGCCTTCTCTTCAGTGTCTTCTCACCAAGCAAAAGCAGCCGCCCTCTTGTGTCTTTCCCAATAAATCCCTTGTGTGAGGTTTGTTGAATGGTGTGATTTTAGGGTATTCCTTGGCTCCTGACTGCTAGGATACCTTTCCCTTCAGAGCTGTAACCCTTAGAGGAAGGAAGGTTGGTAAGTATGTATGTGTATGTATATACATACACACATATGCACATATATATGTATATATCACAACCTCAAAAGGATTTTAGTGCGTAAAGGTAAAAACAAGAGGGATAAAATGTGACAACTGAAAATTCAGTAAATACAAGTACCTGTGTTGAAAAAAAAAACTAACAAAAAAAAAAAAACCACCAACCTCCTTTCCAACATGAAGGATGGGGAAAAAAAATCACTTCAGAGCCTCACAACATAATTTAAGTCATCTCTCAACTACTATAATTAAGAAAAACTGAGTTAACAGAAAGAATATCTTATATTGTCTTCTCACAGACAATATGCCAGGGAGACAAGAGTCAGCAAAGAATGACGTTAAATGAAAACACACCCTTAATTTCTTTCTCCTGGCCTGCCTGGCGGCCCAGATACAGGCAGACACTAGACCCTGCCCATCTCCCAGTGGCCATCCTTCTGAAGGCACTTTGTGCCCAGAACTGCCTAAAGAAGGGGAGGGGTTGAGAACATCCAAGCTCTTTAGGACTTCAATCTGTATGCAAAAGAGATTGAAGCTTCTAACGACAACGGGTGGCCAATGGGACATTATAGAATTGGACAGAAGGGCACAGAGAGTTAGTTCAGAGTCTTGCACGAGGTTGAGGTATCAAAGCAAAGGACTGGGGATGGGGGGGTGCGATGTTTTTAGGAGGACAGAAAAAAACATAAGTGAACAACCTCGTTATCCTTACCCTCAGGCAATGACTTTCACCTGTCTGTCTCGACATCCAATCCGCACAGGCAAGAGTCTAAGGTTTGACAAAGAGGGTTTGGGTTTAGTGATAGTCCTGTTTGTAAAAGGCAACCAACAAGGAAAAGAACAAAAAATCTGGGAGGAACACTAGGGCTTGTAAGGACCTGCACCTAGAAAAACATGCTGGAAACAAGGTAGCATGCACTCTGCCGCTGGCAACAGAGGTAAACACGGGGGTGTTGGCCCATTTCAGAGGGCGCACGCTGTCGGGAAGGGGCTCCTAAGAGTTCCTTATCATCCTCCAAGGGCCAAGAACTAGCACCCCTTCGCTTCTGTAACAAACTCTTCGGTACATTGTGCTCATCTAAAGTTGTATTCTCTGGGAGCTCTCTCAGGGATGCTACACATGGTGCCCCCTCGTGGTCCAGTGTGGAAAACTGGAGAGGCAGCGCAGGGATGCTGCACACAGTGCCCCCTTGTGGTCTGGTGAGAAAATGGAGAAGCTGAAGAGAGGTGGGTTATAACCAATTCTTCCACCAACCAGCCTGTGAAATAGGGATGCTAGTGAAGGCTTGGCTCAATGCTAGGAAAACAAGGTTTTAGGATAATTTAAAACGCTCCTGAAACACATAAAACACTATTATTTTCTGGCATAAACATCTATTATATATATCTCATATCTAAGGCATCTTCAACCGTGAGTTCATCTCTGCCTTCTGATGTGGTTCACACAGTAGTTCATTCCATGTCTGTTGGCTGGCTAATCAAGTGAATGATCCCATCACCCTATGTGTCTCCCCACCCCCACATACACACACCAATCCCACATTGGAAGAGACTTTTTTTTTTAAAGCAAATAGGACTTTTCAGAGTCTTTAAATACATCTATTGTCTTTCATTTATGCGTATATATCTGTGTCACAGAAGCCAGAATCAGGAGTCTGATCCCCTGGAATTAGAATTATAGGTGTTTATGAGTCACCCAGGATGAGTTGCAGGAAGAAGGTCCTTAAGTATAATAAATAAAAACAAAAATCCCTTCAAAGGACAGGATGCCCGTAAGCTATGGGTGTATTGTTTCCCTTTGTGGAAGCACATTTCCCCCATGACGTATTAGTTATTTTTGCACCGCTGTGATACCAAACAGAAACAACTTAAGTGAAGAAAGCTTAGTTGAAGAGCATGGTTTCAGAGAGTTGCAATCCATCACAGTGAGGAAGGCATAGAGAAGTTCATGGCAGAAGACCAGGAAATAGAAGAAGTTAGAATTGACCCAAGGGACAAGGTCAAAAGCTCTGATAGCCAGGCTACATAGCCTTCCAATCAGTGCCCACTACTTAGCTGCTACTGAGCTTCCAAGAGATGAGTCTGCAGAGGACTTTCAGATTGACAGCTGACAGCAAAGTGCCTCTCCTGTAGCTGGATAACTGTAGTCTCCATGTGGGGCTTGTAAGAGCTAAAGTTAAACTGTAAGCCCCACCTGCACAAGGACAGATAGCTTCTTGACCAAGGTTGCTTGCCTCAACTGCACAGGATGTGCTTGGTCGCACATATGCAGGAGGTACATACACTTCCTAGTATGTCAGGATGTATGGTTGCCTCTGTGGGTTCTGCCTTTATGAGCACCCAACTAATTCAAGTCAGTGCTCCTCTCTGGGAATCCTGGGTATGAACCTAGCCAGTGACCATCATCCTGGCCAGTACTGAATAGACAGGCACAGATTTGATCTTTCTCCTTGCAATTTTCAGGCTTAACAGTTTATCCACAGCTCCTGGTGGATAAGCAGAGCAAGCCTACCACTGGATTTAGTTTTCATGGGAGTCTGATGTTAATCATCCCAGGCACCATCTCAACATGGCCAGTACATTTGTTACCCCCTTGATCTCAGAACTTCCATGCATCACTGACTTTGAACCAGGTTATCAATATGTAAAATGATTAGACAGAAAGCCGGCAGGCTAGCCAGAGGAACAGGTTTATTACCCATGAGCAAATTATAAAGATATATATGCATATTTATATTTTGTTTTTCCTAAGGAATAAGTATGCCTTTTCTTTTTTTTAAAATACATTTTTTCTATAGAAATTAGATTTTTATAGCTGACAGATCACGTTTTCCATTTCTTCTAACTTCCTATCTAGGTCAAAGGCAATGATGCTCAGTGTAATGGCTATTCCCATAGTTTGCACATCTCATTTCTAACTTTTCTCTTTAATCACTTCTACCTGAATTATACTTTGTACTTTCTCTTTAGATACCACCCCTCCCTTGAGTCATACATGATTATGCACATGGGCGTGGCTTCTACCTACGCAGAATCAAAATGTTCAGTGCTAGCCTGGGCAAGGCTGGGCTAGGCTGGGCTTGCAACTCATATCCAATTCTCTTCAGTATATACCCATCTCAAGAATACTGGGCAGAAGAGCTCCTCCTCTCCATCCTTGCTTCTTTCTTTCTCCCCCTACTCCACACTTTGGCTGATCCCTGGTATTGAACTTATGACCTCATGCATGCTGCTCAAGCACTCTCCCACTGAGGCACATTGCAGTAGAATGTGCATTTCTCTTGTCGTTTGCACACATCCCATCAGCCTTACCTCTGATGCTTCCATTTCTTCTAACTTCCCCTAGACTCTAATGTAAACCCAGGCAGACTTCCCTCTTGCTTACCATTTGTCAGCCTTCAGAGAGGCACTACCGTATCCTCAAGTCTGACCACTGACATCTTTTAATATAGTTTGTCCTCAAAGATGGCCATAGAGGTGGGTTCTACTCCTTTTTCTTTCAGGACATGCCTTAGCCACTTTACAATTTCACAAATACAAGCTTGAGTCACCAGAGCCTGTAAACACCCAGACCCAGATGCTCTGGCTGGATCTAACTGGCGCTAACTAAATGCCTGTGACCTGGGTCAGCCTCTGTTCCTGCAGCAGACTCTGGCGGAAGGTTGAGAGAAGGCATGTCGGCCCTTGTCACTGTAAGAGCAAGTGCTCTGAGCCCTCATAAGTGTGAATCAGAAAATATACAGGCTATAGCACAAGTTCAGCAAGGGTATGAAGCAGGAAATGACAGCTGGAGCATTTTAGGAGACACCTCTGGGGATGGGCAGCCAGATTGTTTACCTTGAACTCACATTGGATGGAGTAGAATAACTGGAGAAAGCTTTGGGATGGGAGATCAGTTCATCTAGATTAGTGCATGATCTGCACTGATTGGGGTTAAGAGCCTGAAAAGTTCATAGGTAACTAGGGCAGTGGGTCTCAACATGTGGGTCATGACCTCTCTGGGCTCGAATGGTAGATATCCTACACAGCATTACATTGTAATGTACTTACATTACAATTCAAATCAGCAGCATAATTACAGTTATGAAGTAACAATGAAATAACTTTATGGTTGGGGGCCAGCGCCACATGAGGAACTGTATTAAAGGGTTGCAGCATTGGGAAGGTTGAGAACCTCTGTGATAGGGGTATAATAGCCCAGTGGACATGATGCCATGTGATTTAAGTCGCTTCACACATCTGTCAGTTACCTGACTAATGGATCAACTTTTCTTACCTCTTTCCCCTTCCATCCTTCAGCCTTTCCAATTAGGTTGAAGACAATATTAGAATCCATTGTTGCTGTTGTTGAGGATGATTATGATGCTATCATCTCATGTGCCTATCTTTCCACCACTGGAAAGAAACTCACAAACATACTCCTATCTCCTATAAACTACTGTTTGGTTGCAAGAAATGAGGAGGAAAAAAGAAACAAAAGCATTGATCACACAGTGAAGAAATCAGTCAAGCCCTTGACCAACTGAGGCTGTCAACGTTAGCCTCATGAATATGAAGCAAAGCCACCATGAGCACCGAAAGGGAGACCCTGAGATGGTCGCAGGGTCATCTTGAATAGACAAAGACAACATGAAATGTGTGTTCTAGTTTTCAAAGGCAGAGGAAACATGTTGTGCAAAGGGGGCATGGTTACAAAAGATGAAGAGAGGTCACGGAAATGTTTCCAATTACAGCAGGCAGAGAGATGAGGCAGCTGGGCACAAAAGCCGGGCCCTAAGCTGGATCTGATCTCAGAGGAAATAATCAAGGGCATTGTTGGGTCAACTGTCTACATGGAAATACAGATGGTAAATTAGGCAAATTGAATCAGCGCTCAATGTATTCAGGTTGATAAATACTGGGATGTTCTCTAAGGGAAAACTCCACTCTTAGCCAAGATGTAGTCCACTGCCGCCCAGTGTTCTAAGATGAAGCAACAAGTTACACATGTTACAGACACATGTTTCAGCAAGACAACATGTAACAGGCATGTGTCTCAGCAAGACGATTTTTATACATGTTAGCAGAAAGGGAATCTCAGTCAACTTTGTGTGCTACTGTTATCCCTACAGCTTTCCTGAAATTTAGGATAGTTTATTTTTATTTTGCAGTGTCCAGGACTGAACCCAGGGTCCTATGATGCAAAACAAGCCGTCTCCTACTGAGCCATGTCTCCACCTTCTGGGCATTATTTATAAATGAAAACAAAAACAACACTCTCTCAGTCTTATCTCAAGGGTTCAGTTTTCAGTCTCATCTCCATTAGCTCGGTCACCTGGAGTTCCTTATCTCCCTGCAAGCTGTAACATGTCACAGTAATAGGGCTATAGTAATAGTGACTAAATCAGAGGCTGGAGACATGGTGTACATGCAAATAATAATAATAATAATAATGATAATAAATTAAAAGCAGTATCTAAATCAGAAGCATATTAAAAGGCTGCAAACTATAAACTCATATTGGTAAGGCATTTACCAATATCACACAAACATTTTAATATTTAAGATTTCCTGTGTATTATAAATTGACTACAACTGTGCAAACTTATGGTGTGCAGAGATGTGATTTATGGAAACAACATGTAACAATTAAATAAAACTCAATGGCATCCATCACCCGAAACAGAGAACATTTGTAATTCATTTTTAGCAATTTTGAAACGTTCGATTTTCTACCATCAATTATATCATTATATTATTACTACATTGCATAATGTAATATAAAAATTATTCCTTCCTAATAGAGACTTCTAGACCTTTGATCATCATCTCTCAATCTCACCAGCCCCCCTATATAAATATTTGATAAATACATCTCTCCGATTCTGAAATTACACACAAAGCAGGCACGTGAAATTTTTTCTGAATCTAAAAATCCCCCAGTGGGATTCCCCAGACTGATTACAATATCACTGGTCAATATTTTCACAAAACCTGAATTGTTTTGATTGTTATGGTGCCAGTCAAAGTCACACAGGGTTAGACATGTGGGCGAGCTTGGGCTCCTCGTGGAAACCTACTTCTCCAAAAGCAAGGGGATGGGCTGATGACCAGACCCTGAGCCAAAATGAGGACAACTCAAAGGACTTCCCATTACCTCCCTGAATTCAGCTTTGCTATTACTTGGAGTTTCTGGGAACTAAGACAAGGGGTGTATGACATGACCCTCCATGACTCACCTTGTTTCTGGATACAAAGCTATTAAACAATTAGACAGCATCTTCTCACAGTCATGACTGATGCTCCAAACCCTACAGGACAGTGTCTTAGGATGTACCAGACACCTTATAAAGAGACAGCTAAGAGCTCCTCTCTTTGGCCCCTATACTATAATTTTACCAGGAAAAGAGCCGAGTTGGAACAACCAAGAGTCAATTTTATGAAAATCTCTAGCTAGGAAAACCCTTATCTCAGCAGGACTTAGGCAAGTACTGTCCCCCTGGTCCTAGGGTCCTATAGCCCACACCCAGTTGACCCTGTCTCCCACCCCACCCTCACCACTTTGGGTCACTGTACCAGGAAGGTAGTGATGAAAAATGTTTTAAAATTTCCCTGAGGATATAGAGACCAGCCATCCCTCCAGCTACTCGAAACTTGATACTGATCAATGACTGATCAATAGCCATTAATGACGCCTGGAACAGACAGCCTTGATCTCCAGGTCCCAGAATTGTTCTTACTGATTCCATGCCCTAGCCTAGTCCTAGATAGTTGTACAAGGAACACCCTTCGCTCTGTTCACACTTCCCCTGCATTACAATTTTCAGAAAGAAGTTCATTTAAGTAAGAACGGTAAGAACAGTTCTGAGATCTGGAGGTCAAGGAGGTCTGTTCCTGGCATGGCTGACAGCTGGAGGGATAAGGGCGAAGTTTAGAGTAAGTAGCTCGAGGGATGGATGGTCTCTACATCCTCAGGGAACTTTAAAGCGGTTTTTGGTTTTTTTTTTTCATCACTGTCTCCCTGGTGCAGTGACCCAAGGTGGTCGGGGTGAGGTGGAAGGCAGGGTCAGCCCAGTCCTGGAAGTTTGCTGACCACCTAGTCTGCTTAAGCAGCTGTGAAAGAGCAACAGTGAAACCTTGTCTCAGGCAAGGTGGAAGGCGAGGACTGATACCTGATATGGTCCTCTGACCTCTGCGCTGGCACCGCAGCGTGCGTGCATACCTGCATTCCCATACACACATGCCCACAAATAAGTTAGTTAATGAATTTTATGAATTAAACAATAGCACAGTAGGTTTGGTCAAACATGCTGGTTACTACGTGAAGGAGAAAGAGGATAAAGAAGCCATGAGTGCAGGTCAGAAGGTGTTAGCGACGCTAATACACAGCATCAAACCAGAGGAGTGTCCTCCGGGTTCTGGTGGACAGCAACACGTCATTTGCTTTGCTCACCCGTCTTCAGTGGCACCTGTCATTGATTATCTGCCCATGAAATTGGGATTTTCTTTGCCTCCCTGGGAAGCCCTGGCCCTCCTCACAAGGCTTCACTCAGTTCGTGTGCTCTCTGCTTCTGAAACAGGAAAAGCCTGGCCTATCTCTCCCTTCCTGGTCCTGACTCTTCCCCAACTTCACGGAAGTATAACATGTAGGAGAACAGAGCAGGCATGACATTTCTATGCAAGTGTTCTGTTATGTGTGATTGTCTCTATGTAAGGACCCCTGAGACATTTCTCTACAACCTGGGAAAGCTACTATTCACAAAATATGGGATACCCATCTGTGGATAAATGGATAAAGAAAGCGTGGTGTTTACACAAAATGGAAGGCAGAAATGGTGGCTTGGCACTGTAATTTCTCCACTTGGGAGGCCAGAGAAGAGTCATTGTGAGTTCCAGATCACCCTGGGCTACATGGGGAGACTTTGAGTCAGGAAACTTCCATCATGTAAATAAAAACCTGAAAATAAACAGTATGATGCCACAATAAAAAGAATGAAATCTTGTCCTTTACCAAAACATGGATGAAACTGAAGGACACTGTGTGAATTAAAGAGACAGGATATCAAAATACAAATACACATGTTCTTACTTACTGGTCAAAGCTGACAAAGGTTAATCTCACAGGAAAGTTTGGTGTTGCCTACCTTAACAGCTATCTGCATCTCAGTTAACATCCTTTTAACCATCAGGTAAATCCTTCGGGATATGTTAACTTATCAGGTCACCAACCTTCACCAACCAACGGACTAAGAAGTCACCTGATAACATCTGAAATCTACGACACAGAGTCACTGGTTATGCTGTAGCCTACCTACCTGGTGTCCCTACCAGTGTGTTTAGTGAATGCATTGACTTAGAACTCTCTCTTGTCTTATCGCTTTAACTGCTTCCATGATGGAACATGGCGTTCAGTACCAACTCACTCTGTGTTCCCAGGCCCTGCTCACTCATATTTGACTTCTTCCACCTGGCGCAAGCTGCCACTTCCTGCTCTAACCTTCTACCTCATCAGCGCTCATGAATCACCTCACACTCCCATCTGGCTCTCTGACCTTAGGGTCTTGGACTTTGTGCGCTCTCTCCCTGACATGGGAGCACCTGTTTCACACTTCCTCAGTAGCTATGGAAGGAGTCATTTCTCCCCCTCCCCAGATTCCCACAGCCACTGAGTTCTTTGCTCAGTTGTCTTCAAGGTGGAAGGTCATCTTCCCATCCCCATCCCCCACCACCGTGCTAAAAGGCACAGAACTTCTCAAAACCCAAAAGTGAAACCCGAGTAACAAACAGATGCCACAAAATAAGTTATAGGTGCCAGGCACAAAAAGATATATAAATAATCTCAAGTAGTACAGAAGAGCCCTGCTGGGTAGCTCTGTTCTACAAGTATCCACACACCAGGGCTGAGTCACAGAAGAACAATGAAGAATGGCCCTTCAGTTGCCCAGTAGGAGCTGTGGATGCTAAGGTCACAGACTGAAGTTCATGGGCTCTGCTTTCAGTAGCTTTTGAAGAATTAACCTTTCTATCCAAAGTGTTCTTTGTCTAAGCTTAAATTTCATTCTGGAAACTCCGGGGCCAGCTCTCTCCAATTTAAATGAATCATGTTTCCACATTACGAAAAAAAAAATCTTAAATATTTCTGAACAGAGTTGATGGAACTTGGGAAAGTAGCTGGTCAAAAGGGAATGGGGGCTGTCATGTCGTTTTAGTAAGAAAGATTGGGCAGCATACAATGAGGCTTGTGAAAATGCTCCGTTGGGGACACGCACTTCTTTGGAATGAGCAGCTTTAGGAAATGGAATCTGAATGATCCTACACTCAAACAGGAATAACAGAAACGCAGTCATCTGCATTCCAGGTCTCCATAGAAAGTCACCTAATTTCTACAACCCGCGAGTCTTTCCTCCTGCGGATCAGTCAGATTTTAATGTGAATTCCCTCAGACTCATTCCTTAAACGGAAGAACATGATTAACTCACACAATAATGTTTTTCAGGTCTCTTCAAAAGGCATCTATCATCTTCATAATCATATTTAAATGTAGAACAGCATCTCCAAAACGGCAAATGGATATTAAGGAGGTAAACTAAATAATTTTCACTCGCAAAGAATTCATTAATAGAAATTGAAGCAAAAAATGAATTCAAGTTTTTTTATTTTAAGTAGGATTTTACGGGCTAGGTAAGATGGCTCAGCAGGGTATGGCTCCTGCTGCTGAGCCTGGTGACCTGAGTTTGTGACCCAGGAATCACATGGTGGTGGGCAGAGAGAACACAGTAGGATATGTATTCCCCCTACCCCAAAAGATAAATAAGGAAATGATTTTCTGAAGTAAATGATTTTCTGAGGTAGAACTGTAGCTGATGCTGACACTTTTGTCTTTAAAGAAAGTGCCTGAAAAGTATGTGCAGGGAAAAGATTGAAACCTGAGTCTCTAGCACTAGGATGAGACCAGTGTACTGACAGAGAGGGATGGCTGCACACAACGGTACAGCAACATGTTTCAGACTCTGGCTAAAGAAGGGCAGTTCCCAACCAAGATTCACTATCAGGGTAAATAAAATGCAATAGGAACTTACACAGAAAATAATCCCTAGAAGGGAAAATGAACATTTTCAAAGAATTGCCCTCAAGTAAGACACTAATTCAGATGAATTTAGAGTCCATGCTACCAAAGACCTGGCAAAGATATAAACATTGTCCTAAATGAGTTAAAATATTCCAGAATAAAGAAAAACATGAATAGCTTCTATTTAAAATCTGAAAGGACTGCAGGATTTTGATACCAAAATAAGAGAAAGAAAAAAATCTAATCTAATGAGACAGATGCAAAGGTTCTGGATATGTTTATGAATTAAAAGAATAATATATATTCTGTGCCTTAAAAGAATTAGATACCGTAACAACATAATGTTTATCTCTGTTAGAATGGCTAGTAACAGAATGGACTCTGTTAGCATGAATTATCACAAAAGTAAGTTGAAACAAAATAAATCCATATGACCACCTCATGTTTTACTCAAAAGATTTTCCAAATAATTCCTTGTCCAGCCATAACATACAGATGTTTTTCCTATCCTATCATAGACAATTCCATAATCTGGAACATAAAGCAGCCATCATGAATACTAATGAAGTAATGACATCATCTCCACAAAGCTGAAACAAGATTATTGTAAATCAGCACACTATAATCATGAAGAAAAACATTGATTGGGGTTTAAAACCAAATATTTAAAACAATAAGAAAAGGAAGTGAAAGTGAATTTCTTACAAAGATTAAAAAAGAAGAATAGGAAACAGGTGGGCCTTGTACAGAACTAAAACCAGAAGTTACCAGGGACCAGGACATCGGACTACTATCTCAAAATCTTCTGTCTTTACATGAGCAGCAAGATCCCGAGTTTGGTTCACTTTCCTCAAGGAATCTGTGAACTCATGCTTATCTGTGTCATTACCTAAGCAACTCAAAATTTCGCTCAGCCCTCAAGGATAGATGCAGCCTGTTGGGTCTGTTGGCAGACACACTCTGGAATACCTCTATGCCCCATTTTCACTCCTGTCTGTTCTTTCTGTGCACCCAGTTAAATGTGTATCAGAAGATTTTCATGTGATATGTATCTATCACCTCCTTAGGTACAGTATATCCTTTTGTCTATCAGCACTTCTCCTAACTTATTGTCCAGTTTGCTAATTCTTTCTTCAGCTGTGTCTAATCTGCTATGGTAAATTACTCTTTGCCATTATTTTATTTTCCAACTCTATAGTTTTAAGTTAGATCCTTGTGGATCTGAAAAATACAGCTTTGTTAGTCTATTTTGGGATTTTGATGTGTGATGGCTAATTCCTCTTTTCATTTTACTTTAATTAGCTATCATTATTCCACAATAAAAAGCATTCCCCCATCAGTCATTCTATTACCAGAATCGATGTGGGACAGAAAAATTCATTCCAGAGTAATAGCTGATGCTCCTGAAATCACAGGGGAATTCAGAATGTTTTTCTTTGCAGCATTCTACAATTTAAAGACAACTTTATTGAAACAAACTACACATACCTTAATGTTCACCACTTGAACTTCAACATTCCAGAATTATTTGTGTGTTTACTTTCTGACTGTGATGACACATGCTTATAATCCCAGTATTTGGAAGGCTGAAGCAAGAGGAACCTCAAAAGTTAATGGCCAGCCTGGATTGCAGAATGAGCCTCTATAAAATGAAAGAAAGAAAGAGAGAGAGAGAGAGAGAGAGAGAGAGAGAGAGAGAGAGGGAGGGAGGGAGGGAGGGAGGAAGGAAGGAAGAAAGAAAGAAAGAAAGAAAGAAAGAAAGAAAGAAAGAAAGAAAGAAAGAAAGAAAGGCGAAAGATACAAAAAGAATTATGTCACTATCACCATGAACCATACTGTGAAAGTGTAAGCCAAACAAACCCTTTCCTCCTCAGCTTGCTTTTAGTCATGGTGTTTCATCATAACAATTGTGACCCTAACTAGGATATCCTCCATGGTGGGTTGTACCCTGGAGCTGTGTGTCAAGGTAAAGCTTTCCTTCCTTAAGCTACTGCGGTCAGGGTATGTTACCATAGCAACTGGAAAAGGGACTGATGCGTGCCTGTATCTTCTTGTCATACTAAGAAATTGATGTACGGTACAAGATAAAGATACTTGTGACTGTGTATTCCTCAGTGAGTTTCAGTTTGTCTTTTCCACGAGTCTGTGGTCCAGTCTGTGATCATTATCATGTATCTTGTGTTTGGGGGGTAAAAACTGAGAGTTTTTGTGTGCAGTATTCATCTCTTCTGGTTCTGTTTCTTGGGGGGCAGGAAACTAGTATTTTTGCTCTGAAATTCTTCGGTTATTTTGTAATAAACAAGTTGATCATAACTGTACAAACTTGATTCTCAATTCTAGTTCAAGTTTCTCTTGTGAGAGTACCCCACTGTCTTGGCCACCAGAATGTTGCCATGTATTTAGAAGTCAGGAAACTGAATGCACTCACCTTACCTTTTCAATAGTGGGTTATACTGAATATCCACAGGAGTGTTGATAGGGATTGGGTGAAATCATAGCTGAACTGGAACTATTTATAATAAGATAACACTTCAATCTTCTGGTGTATTATCAAGGAATATGCTCACATTATTTAAAGTTCTCTATATTTTTCCAATACTACTTTTGTAGTTTCCAATATGTAAGACATCTTTTATTTAATCTTGACTTCTTAAGTCAGAGTTAGAAATCTCAAATTGCAAATACAGGTAGGACCTGTTGGACCACAGCTTTTGTGCCCTAGCCTCAAGGCACTTTCAGAAACACAGCTCTAACTTCTAGTCTCTCATTCAAGACCTGAAAATATTTATTAAGGAGTAGGTTTGCTCTCTGGATCTTGTGACCTCCAAGATTTCAACCTGTAAATGCTCATTACATTCCTAGCTTTGCTCTAGCTCTCAACCCTACTCATTCTGACCAACGACTCTGTGTCTCTCATGCTAGCAATTTCTAGTTGACCTCTGAATGCCCCTGAAAACAGACTACATTACAGAGCCTACCCACAGTCCTATAGCCCCCTTTATGAAATGATTGGCACTCTGATTTGGCACAAAGGAGTGGTTTTTATTGTCCTAATCACATTTCCCTGCCTCCCAGCCTGAGTTCTTCAGGGACATACAATCTTCCCAGTGTCTAGAACTGTCCCCTTCCCAGATTCTTCATCCTGTTGTTTGTGGATTCAAAACTTTATCTAATTTATATCCTGGGGCTTGAGAATTCCTTCTTTTCTGGTCTTGGGTTCAGCCACGTATCGTACTGTCTGTAACTTTTCAACTGTAGGATGAAGAGAGGTCCCTAGACAAGCAGGAGCAGGCTGCCAACCAGGAAGAGCAAAGGTCTAATAACTCCTGCCTATCTGTGTTCTCTGACCTCTTCTGGCTCTCTTTCAAATTCATGATCTCTTTTTTAATTAATTGTTGTTACATGCATATATGTCTATGCATATATATTCCTAAATATAACATGCTTAGTCTGTATAATGTTACTTGTATATATATGTTTTCAGAGCTGAGCATTTGGAATTGGATAATCAATTGGTATACTCTTCCCTGGGGAAGACTATTTCTCCCACTCTCAGCATCCCTTAGTTGTCTATAGCTCTTGAGACCTTGTTACCCATCCACTTTGGTTTGTCTATTGTCATTGTCCTTGTTCAGCTTGTGTTTAGTCAGTCACAGTGGTGAGACTACATGCGGGTAGCTTCTGCTGTTTCTAGGAGACATAGTCTCACAGCAAATTCCCAGAGCCTCTGACTCTTACAATCTTCCTGCCCCCTCTTCTACAATGTTCCCTGAGCCTTATTCAGGAGGAGATTTGTAGAGGTATCCACTGGGACTAGGCTCTACGACTCTGCCTTTTATTGATTGTGGTTTTCTGTAATGGTCTCTGTCTGTTACAAAAAGAAGCTTCCTTAATGGGAGGTGAATATTACACTTAACTACGGGAATAAAGACAAATATGTTGAATGTAGTTAAGGGTGATGCTAGCGTAATAAAGTGGTGATTGTAGGTCCTTCTCCAAGACCTATGACTTCACTAGCCCTGGGAAGCTAGGTAGACTTCCAGTACTTCTTACTGAGCAGGTCTTAGGTCAAACCAGAGAGCTGTTGGCTACCACCAACATATGTGTACCACTACTGTACCCTCAGGGTTAGCATGCCATTCTGGTCATGATTGTGATTCATAAGCTTCACAGCTGGGTAGACCTGTTAGTTGCCTCCCTCCTTTGGAAACTTGCATGGTGCCTTCTGGTACTGTTGAAAACTAGTTCTCAGGGAGGGGGCTTTCATGTCAGTTCCAGCTCAGGAGCCTCTAGGCCCTGTGTCTGAAGTATGTACGTGGTGTCTTCAGCAATGTGGACTTAGCTTCTACCTCTAGGAGCACCCAAGAACAATAGTGATAACCTGTAATGTTCTGGGAGTCCCTTGAACAACTCTGAACAACAACTCAAAAAAGGCCTTCTCATGCCTGGTATTAGTAGTTTTGTTAGATTATCTTTGGCTCCTGGAGGAAGCACTGCCAGGCAAGATGAGAAGATTGTATTTGAACTATTTATGTAGACTTGTGCAAAGATTTACTGTGTGATCAATGAACTCTAAAGGAACTCACACTGAAAATGGCCATAATGAATTATGTCTAAGAAAAGTCACCAGTGCAGAGAGCAGAGGGTGCAGGCACAAATAGAGGGGGTCTGAAAAGTACGTATCAGGCTTGTAGACAAGGGTGATAAGGAACAGTTAGATTCCTGGACTTCAAAGTCTCATGATCTGGTTAATTTAACCTTTAATCTCTTGGGTCCAAATGGATGGGCCATTAGAGCACACAACTTTGAAGATGCTCCTGCTTACTGCAATTACTTTTAATTTTTAAATTAAGTGTGTGTGTGTGTCTGTATGTGTGTGTCTGTGTCTAGGGGCACACATTTGTCAGAGCACATAGTGGACTTCAGAGGACAGCTTGTGGGAATTGTGTCTGTCCTTCCGTCATGTGGGGACCAGAACTCCACCTCCTGTTAACAGGTTTGGTGGTAAGTACCTTTGCTCACTAAGGCTGGCATTTGAATGTGTAACAAAGTGAATGGCAGCGAGTCAATAATGAATGATAAGCATCTACCCACTCAGTTGTAGCAACCAGGGTGCTATAATATCTTTAATCTTCTTCCTCATTCCTCTTCCCTTCCTCCCTCCTCCCCCTCCCCTCTTTCTCAAACAAGACCCATTTCTACATCATTCAGCCGTACCTTTTCTGATCAACTGAGACTCTTGTTAGCCCAAGTCGTCACCCTCAACGTAGCTGGATCAAATCCTCCACTGACACACACTGTGTGCCTCAACTTGCCTTTCTATAGACAGGAAAGACTGCTTTCAGAACGACAATTTGTACCTTTCAAATTTTCTCTTCGCCAACAACAGGAGCCGGAAGACAATGGAACACTAATTGTAGGAAATGGCTATTACCTAAGAGTCTACATCTGTAGGGGAAGGCAGGAGAAGACAGGCTTAAATAAGGAATAAAAGTAGGCCAAGCAAGTCCGCCTGCCATACTGGCTGGCAGACATAAAGTCTCCTCTAGCGTTTGCATCAGAATATGTTTTTCTTTGTGCTGGATGACCTGGTAGCTTCTAAAACAGAAAGTATTTGCCTAAGCAACAAGACAGGAGCCCAGGGGTTTGGTGCTTAATCATGGCATCCCCCGGCAAGCTGCTTCGCCTCCTGGGACCTATTTCACCTCCATTTCTTTAGTTGTGAGGGTATCTTCCCTGCCTTCTATACTTTTCAAATTGAAGGCACTGGCCAGCAGAGGGCATTATTTCCACACTCCCATCGGGCCTTTCGGTCAATCACCCTTTCCTGCTCATCTTCCAAAATACTCTGCTTTCACCGGGAGATGGGATTTTAAATCTTTGATATGTCTTTTCGTCACATTTCAGATCTTCACCAATGGGAAGTCACAGGGACCGGAATTACAGCTACCTGACTCATCTTTGCTCTAGACGGGGAGGGTGGCCGACCTGCTGCCGTGCCTCTCTCCCCTTGACTCTGTTCTACTTTAAGCTATGACTCCCACATTCATCCTCACCACCATATGCCTGATGAAACCTTACATCTATGGCCCCAAATAGGATGCCATAGATTACCAAATTTCTATCCACAACACCCTTCTAAAGCGCACTCTCCTGACTCGTACTGGAATAGAAGCAAAGCTAAATCCTAAGTCTTAAAGATTGGCGCCACCTTGTGGTCAAACGTCGCTGTTTATCAGACAGGATCTTTTGACCTTTTCCTAAGTAAGGAAAATGGACAAGAACTGGAACCAGGGGCTGGCAAAATGAACATCTCATTAACATACTCCGCTGACTGCTGGTTACAGAAAGCGACGAGGTTAAAGATGCTGAGGCAGGATCGAGCTGCATGGAGTTCAGGCTTGGATTCCAACAAGAAGACTGGATACAGCAGCCGGCAGGCTGAAGTGTTATTTTGATATAAGCCCTAAAATGTATTAAAATATTATTAGTTTGTCCTAGTGAGGATGGCGGTATTTAGCTAAATAAATCCACCAACAGACGTTGACTCCTTGCCTGAGATCAGACCACAAAAGGGAAGGAGGTTGGTTCTCTGAGAATAAATAAGAGACGAATGATCTAGAAGGGGTGATGGATATTCAGGAGAGCCTTCCGTAGAGTGGGACTTGTGAGTTGAAACTGGGAGAGTGACGAGAAGGTGAGGAGTGGAGAGGCAAGTGTTCACAGTCTGCAGGAGGAGGACCACACATTGGCGCAAGCAAGGTGCCTCCCACGGCTGAAGAAATGGAGAAGAGGGGTAGAATCTAATCCTGGAAGGGCTCATCTATGCACTCAGGTAGAGAAGCACAGAGCACATTCAGGATTTCAACCTTTCTTCTCTTCTCTCCCCATAAACCAAGAGGAACCCATTCACATGCTACAAGCAAAGGAGCAACAAAGTTGCGTTTCAGAAAGATTATTCTGGTGTCAGTGAGGAGAAACCACCAGAGACAAACCATAGGACCCAATACACTATTGTGATAGTCTGCGTGAGTATTGTAATGGCAGGAAAATGCAGGGCCTGGTAAACACATCCTCTGTACTGAGTCATGTGATCCCTGTAAAACCACACGGAATATACTGACACTACAAAAGCCATCTGACAGATGAAAGGTGGAGTGTACAGAAAGCTAAGTCTAGAGATGACACCTGCAACCACTATTCTACAAACACTTGCTATAGTGCAGTAGATAACCGTGACATGGAGAAAAGTGTGTGAGACTGTTTCAGGAGACTCAACAAGGCCCAGTGAAGTTGGATGGAGGACATGAGGCAGGGAGGTGGGTGGGACCACACTGTGGCTGCTGACTAGCAATTTTCTTAGGGGCACTGAAAGAACATCGGGTTAGAAGGGATCACACATAAATTTGATGTTGAGTTTGATGTGTGTGTATGTGTGCACGCGCATGCATGGGGTATATATGTGTTGTGTGCATGTGTGCACATACATATGTGTGGAGGTATGTGCATGCACATGTGGAGCCGAGAGGCCAGTGTCGAGTGTCTGCCTCCATCACTTTATCTTTAATTAGCACAGAGCCACACCTTCCTTCCTTCCTTCTTTTCTTTTCCTTTTTTTTTTTTTTTAATGGTGTCTCTCCCTGATCCTGGGGCTCACTGATTTGGCTAGGCAGGTTAGCCAGTGAGTTCAAGGAATCCACCGGTCTCTGTCCCCAGGACATTAGGGTTACACATACTTGTCGCTCTGTACACCTTCCCCCACCCACCATTCAGACTTCCCAAAACCCCAGCCCTGGGTATTAGAAATATGAACCCAGGCCCTCATGCTTTTGAATATTCATACTAACCAACTATTCTCCCAGTCCCTTGAGCAGTATTTAAGACAGCCAAATAAGAGACACTAAGATTGTTGGCTCAAAAGAGAGAAGCAGGATCCCAATGCTGAAGAGACACTTGAGGCCCCAGTACAGTGGTCCAGAGAACGAGCACAGGGTAAGAACAGAGCTGGAACTAAGGCTTGTGAGCTGTGAGGTTCAGCTTCAGGCTATTTGTGGGATGGGGCGGGGCCAGAAAAGCAGAAATACAATCCAGAATTTATGCCATGTAAGCCAAGAAAAAGGTATATTGGAAGGAAGAAGGAAGGAAGGGAAGGAAGGGAAGGAAGAGAAGGAAGAGAAGGAAGGGAAGGAAGGGAAGGAAGGGAGGGAAAAGGAAGGAAGGAAGGAAGGAAGGAAGGAAGGAAGGAAGGAAGGAAGGAAGGAAGGAGCAATCACAGGAAGTATCCAGGTCAACCTAAGAACTGAAAACTGTCCCTCAGATTCTACCAGTGATGTCACAGAGGCAACTATTGAACAGGGTCTAGCACAAAGATGTGTTGGACCCCATTACTAAGGTTGTAGTCTATGTCTGGAAAGTTTTCCTGAGCTCAGTGCAAAATAGAGGACTACATTTTCTTAGCTGGGCTTCCTCTCCTCTGCCTGATCTGGGGAGCCTGACCCCTACATCTTCCACACGAGGAATGTCATGAGAAATATCATGTAGTCCTTGGCAAAATTACTGGTTCAACCTCCTTTCTCCAGCTGAGAACCTGCTCATCAAGCACCTGGGATTCCTTCATGCAAATGAGGCATCCCCAGTGATTGAGCTCCAGCCAATGACTTAACACTCACCCTGAAAACTCCTTCCCACTCTCCAAGGTTCACATATAGCCCTTGTTCAACCCTGAATACAGTGTATGTGCACACGCTGTTTCACTGAAGATCGTCTAAGAGAAACTGTAAAATGAAAATCCCCGGAGAAGCCTTCTTCCCTCAGCATTCACAGCTGCACCAAGATCCTACACACACTGGTTCTGGGCTCTACTTCATCCTTCCAACCTGGTGGGCAGCAGTGTCTAAACAGCCCAAGAGAGGAAACAGAACCACAGCTAGTGTCCATGTGTGGCCAACAGGACCTTCAGTTGGTGGGGGTGAATATCCCTGGCCCTGAGCCACCCCCAACCCCAACCTTTGGCATCAGCTCAAAGGCCCAAGCCTCCCTGCTTTGAGGGCAGGCTGTCTTATCCTTCATGCCCTGAGTGCCCACCCCAGCTTTTGGCATCAGCCCAAAGGTCCAAGCCTCCACACTCTGGGGGATGGCACCCACAAGGAGGCTTTTCCTTCATTCCTTCAAGGCAGAAACTGCTTGGTGAATATTTGTGTTGTAGGGACTGATCCACTTGATAGGGTGAGAGAAGTCACTGGTAGTGTCAATTTGCAGTAAGGAAGGGAGGGAGGGAGGGAGGGAGGAAGGAAGGAAGGAAGGAAGGAAGGAAGGAAGGAAGGAAGGAAGGAAGGAAGGAAGGAAGGAAGACACATCTGTACAGGCAGAAGGTTTGTCCTGCATCAGGAGGGAAGGCAAGGCAGGGATAGATACAAAATGTGACAGACTGCAGGCTGAGGTTCCCACTGGCTTCTGAACAAGATGCCCAAGTCCTTCCTAAGCAGGACAGAGAATCAGTATATGCTCACAGATCTGTTCTCGCTAACGAGTCTCATGTTTCATGAGACTGGGTTTCCGAACATGAATATGCATACTCCAGTTACCTCTGCTATTGTAATCATACACTTTAACTAAATACCTCAGCAAATGTGAAGAGAGAGGTGATGTTCCTATGGAAACTTGTTTGAATGTGCTGGGAAATTTTCAAAAAAGCAAGATGCTAAAAATCCTGTCCATCTAAGCAGTTAAATTTAAAACGTGCACGCTGAGCCAGGTGCAGTGGCTCACACTTCTAATCCCAGCTCTAGGGAGGCAGAGGCTAGTCTGAGTTACACAGTGAGCCCCAGACCACCACAGGACACAGAGTGAAACCTTCGCAAATATATGCATGTAAACATACTACGCTATCATGGATAATAAAATAAAACTTCTCTGCAAAGGTCTGTTCTTATTTAAGAAAACAAGATTGAATCACAGAATCATATCTGACCTTGCGAAGGGAAGATGAAACTCAAATAGGTCTGCAATCGATCGGGTTTTAAAAAGAGGGAGGGGAATTGGTTCTGTTTATTCAGAAATAGTGAGTGCATGTTCTGTGACTTTCTCTCAACTGACGTTTTAAATGAACCAAGTTGTCCTTAAGAAAACTTCTACAGTTTAAAGGTTAATGAACAGCAGAGCAGTCACTGGTTCGTTACATATTAATATACTTAGTGAGTAATCTTTAGAAAAAAAGCCATATCTCTCCCATTTAATAGACCAAGAAATAGGCTATACAAACTATCAAGGACCAAGTTATAGGATTTGGATTGGATCTCAGTTCTCCTAACTTTTATCCTAGGATCCAGATTGGCCATTTTTATTATTGTCACATGATCTGGTCTCACTCTCAATCTGTGCCTTCCAACATGTTGCATCCCAGCATCCCCCAGCAGCAAACCACCCTCTCATCCATGTTCTTCACCTGTCACATCCTATCATGGACCCTGTCAAATCAACTCTCATAGAACGCTCTTCCGACTGTCCCTCTCCAGGCCTGCATCTTAGGCATGGACCACTGCACTAGCATCCTCTTACCAATTCCTGATAGTCAGACTTAGCACCATCCTCAGCAGAAATCCATGTCCCTCCTGCCCTTTGTTTATCATCATTCTTCTGTAGGTGTGCTCCTGTTTCTCTGTCAGTCCTTCTCAGCATCCTAACGGACTTTTAGAAAATGTCTGACATAGTGATGTTCTTTAGGGACCTGCTTCTGAGCTTCTATCACAGAACACATTCACCTGGGTAATTTAATTAAGAATGGATTTCTCATAGTTTTAAAACTGCAAGCCCAAGATCAAGATACTGGTGAAGTCATGTCTGATTCCAAGATGATGCACTTTTGCTATGCCTTCATATGGTCTAAGAGCAGAAAAGAAAACAAGCCCACCTCCTCAAGCTGTCTTTACAATGGCACTAAACATTCATGAAGGCAGAACTGTCAAGATCCAAACACCACTCCCCACAGGCCTCATCATCCAACACTGGCACTGGGGAGCAAAGCTTGAAACAAATTGTCAAAGAGACAAAAATAGTCACACCATTGCTGTGCTGTGTTGGGTTGTTTTGTCCAGTTCTTCTCTTTGGGGGGAGGGAGGGTTGCGGAGGGAGTGGGGGAGGTTTGCTATCTTTGCTTATTGCTTCAACTGTATCCACATACTCCAAACCAGAGTTACAAGTCTCATGCTTCGTGGTAGTTTTACACCTGGTTCATTATTTATCCAAAATGCCAGGAAGCACTCCCAAATCTAGAGGCCTTTGACTTCCGCCTTCCAATACTCAAGCTCGAATCTATCCCTACATGCATTGCTCAGTGTTACCGACCACAAATCTAAAATGTTTACATTCTCATCCATCCCCCTCCTTGCTTTCAGAAGCCAATCTCATGCTTTAACCTCCATGGTCCCACTTCTGTCCAACTGGCCACAGTGTCTCAGCACAGGCCAGTGAAAGAGACATTCTGTTGACAGCATTGAATCTGTCCTCATACATGATCTTCCTAAGTCATCTGCACCCAGCCCAGGTACCTAGGATAATGACCACTCAGTATCTTGGGAAAATCTGTGTTCTCATTTTTTAAAATAATTCAAGCCTGGTGTGGTTGTGTGGTACTGTAACGCCTGCACTCAGTGACTTGAGGTCAGCCTAGGCTATATGCAAGGAGCAGCTACCTCAAAAATATTTCAATGCTATCACATGTGGCTTGGATGTCAAAGCCTGTGTCATTATATACAAGGTCCCTTGTGGTCTAGATCTTTCACATACCCCTACCCTCGAACCATTTGCTTTCTTTTTTTTTTTTTTTTTTTTTTTTTTTTTTTTTTTTTTTTTTTTTTTTGGTTTTTCGAGACAGGGTTTCTCTGTGTAGTCCTGGCTGTCCTGGAACTCACTCTGCAGACCAGGCTAGCCTCGAACTCTCGAACTCAGAAATCCGCCTGCCTCTGCCTCCCAAGTGCTGGGATTAAAGGCGTGCGCCACCACCGCCTGGCCCCATTTGCTTTCTTGATTCCAGAAACATTTATACATGGTTCTACAAGCAATAACTCATCTGTCCTTATGTATGCTTTTCATGTGTAAAAAATATTTAATATTCTGTATATATTAATTATGCTGGAAATTAATACTGGGGCAGTTACTCCTTGACCAGCTAGTTTCCCAAATAATCAGAGAACTTTTAATATTTCAAAGCTTAGGCTTTAGCTGGGCACTCTCACTAGGTCATCTTTGTTAACCTGAACATCTAGACCTATCCAGCCACATGGAAAGCTACATCTTCCAGGTAACTAGCCTATCTATCTCCTCTAGCTCCTGGCCAAAGGGCCTACCACCTACTTCTTTTCTTTCCAGAGTTCCTTTTACCCTCCCAGGAAGTCCCACCTTCCTCTCCCTACTGTCCAATCACAGGCTTTAGCCTTTTACTGACCAATTAACTTGGGGAGCAAGGTTTGCATAACAAAAGCTGGTGTGCATAAGAATTCACTAGTCTTGGGGTAACCAGATCTTGGGGTACAGAATTTAACATTTGAATACAAAGCAACACCAGGCCATCCCAACATTCATGTGAGCTCCTCTTCTCATCCAGGACCTGGAAAACTCCTCCTGCAGCTCTTACTGGTGCCCCTCCCCCAACCCCCCATAAACAACATCATCCTTATGCCTGCGTGTTGGGCCACAGCAGGTGCGGGTGTTCTCATTGCTCCTCCATTCTGTAAACATCTTTCTCCTTTTAAGTGCTACCCACCATCCCAAGCCTTTGGCACCAGGAGTGAATCTCCTAACCAGCCCAGATCCCAGACCAATCCCCGGCAATCTCTAAAACAGACCTGCTCTACCTACAAAGCCAAGGCCTGGCAAAGTCTCTTTTGCTATCCTATGTTTCTGGCACCTGAGCACTGAAGAAAAACATTGGCTCAGTCACTGGAGTCCATGGTTTTCTACCTCCAACTGGTTCTCACAGGGCCCTGCATCTTTCTCACTTGGTAGTAGTATTTAGTCCCCTTGGCTTTCGAGGTAGTCAGTGTGCTAACAAAGGTGAAACATGGTCTAGGCTAAGCAAATTAGCAAGCTCTTGAGGTGATGGATGATGGAAGAGTAACTGATTAAGCAACCAGCAGGGCTGTGCTATGTCTTTTAGGCTCTGTGTTGATTAACTTCTTAGCATGATGAATGTTATGGCTATCCTCCCAATTCTTAGACTTTTAGAGCTGATGAAGTAAGGTGCTGAAGGCTGGACCATAAGGAAAAAAATGGCTTTAAAATCCCACCATGTCTAAAGTACCCATCACAGTCATTCTCCTTAATCAATGAAAACACATGTGTGCTTGTTTTCATTTTCATTTATTCTGTGAAGTTTAAAGAGGAAGTTAAAACATACAAACCATGGAAGCTTTCGATATTCTAAGACAGGAACATCATTCATTTGCATATCCCTCATTTGTATTTTACGTCTTGTTCTACATAGGGACTGTTAACACACACAGTTCCGACTCCTCACAAAGTCTCTGTCAAGCAGCAAGATGACAATGCATCACAGCACAGGACGGAAAGGCTTCTGTAAGAAACCACATCGGCAGTATCTGGCGAATGGTTACGCATAGAACTGGTGTGGAGGTTAATGGTAGACAGTCCTCCACAGGTAGCATGTGCGCTAACAAATGGAGATACAGCTTCTACTAATACAGAATAAAATGGAACTTGTTAGACATTTCCAACACTAACGACTTTAACAGAAGACAATACAAGGTTCTTTACTTCTATATTCTATAACCCGATGCCCCTCTACAGTCATCCGAGCATCTCCATGCTCTGAGGACTGCTTGTTGGCTTTAGGAAGTCAACTTCAAATATAAAAGCATGTAGTTTACCAGCTGAGATCTGCAGTTACACTGGCTACCAGTCACAGTCAGACACCTTCTGAGAAAAACTGACTGTAAAAAAAGACTGTACTGTGGACTCAAAATAACGTCACAGTTTAGTCCTCTTAACGGGAAACATGAACTAGCATCGTGTTTTAGATGTCAGTACATACTTATCCTTAACTTTTAGCAAAACACCACTTTGAAATGGTTTTTTAAGCCTAAAGGAAGGGGTCAAGATGTTGATGTAACAGCTAACCAGTATCTACTTCCACTGTGGGAATCCATTCAGTTCAAATATTTTCCTCAGGCATGTGCTTAATGCCTCAGCTGTCAAGTCTTTAGTGTATTTGGCATTTAAATCTGAGTCACGACACCACACCAGCATTTGAAAACACACACATGCACACACTTGCGCACGCATGCACACATACACCTTTAGGAAGGGTTGGTGGAGAAGGAACTGCAGCGATCTACCTGAGTCCTCAAGTATCTAATTGATCCTCAGAGATGATAGCATTATTTTCGGAAGGGTGCAGGAAAGACTCTAGTATCTGTATGTTGTATCTTTAAACTTTAAAGTTAAGTACACCCCTTGCACCAAGAGCCTGAGAATACAGGTATGACAATTATAACAGCTATAAAAGCCCTAAATCAAAACAGGAAACAGGACAGAAGTCCACAGCACATGAGGAACCCTGCAGGACAATGTTTCCTCTTCCCTCTCTTGGTCAGGTATAGGAGGTCCGAGAAACCAATCTTACACAAAGGACTGTGCCTCAGATTCTTCATACTGGCATCCAAAATGGTTTTACTTAAGTTAAAACACGCCTAGTATGAGCTATTACACCAGACGATATTAGTCATGGGCCAAGCACAGTATTTATTAGTTTTATAAGATATGCTGGAAAACATAAATACCAATAAATAATGCCCTTTATGGAGTTTTACAGGAATAGTTTGGGCCTTGCTATGGATTGGAGGGGGACAGTTACATCAGTATCATTCTTTAATACTGACACAGCCGAGAGCTCACCTGCTGCTTAAAGTTTTTTCTATTGGCATCTAACCCTTAGATGTCCACCACAAAACACTGGCAACAATGAAAATTTGAAGCTCAAAACATTAGATTATGAAAAAAATCTAATGTAAACATCCTCCAGTACCAAGATGCCTTGGGGCAACTTGACCGGTTTAAAATTATTTAGTTAGTATAAGAAATACTAAATGCTAAAGGTCAATGCTAGAACAATGTCACTGCTTTGTGCCTTTTAGTCATGCCTCATAAAGACAGAATGACTGCACCTCACTCTCAAGCTATTGGGGATCTTCCCCAGAAAATGTAGCTGAAGGTTGTCTCCTGTAACTTCCCTGCCGGTGTATTCAAGGGGCTACAATGTCTACATCTCTAGGAACTCACCTTGGGCAGTGCCAGCAGACAATTAATAAACAGCATCTGCCGGAGCGAAGGACGAGGTAACACATGAGATTAAACATGGCCGTGAAGAACAAGAACGAGTAAGGAGCGAGGCCTTGCTCATTTCTGTATGGAGCAGACAACACTAGAGGGTTCATCAATCTATCACTCTTCTCTAGTAAACAGCCCAAAGTTCAGTTCAAATAAACATGGACTCCAGGCAGAGGCATTTTACAGTCAAGCAGGCATTTTCAAGCAGTACTTTCTCAAGCCCTTACTCTTGAGGTCTTGTCACTGACTTGCTGTTTGTGAAGTACTTTCTCCACAACATGAGACCAGAGCATAAATCCCCATATAAAGGGGGGACTGATATCCTTCTCAATAAAGGAGAAGACGGCTCTTAAGATTCCTAACTACAACTCTGAACCCCCAATAGGTTTACCTAAAAGTATTTCATAAAAAATAACTGTTAACACTGTAATATTTATACTTAAATTCTCCAATAAATAACTGCTATCTTGAAAAGTAAATTTACATATTATCACTTTTACTTAATCTAAGTGACCATCTATTAGGATGCACCATATGTATTTCTAAGAAAAAAAGCATTGCTCATTAAGCTATGGCATTTGCCTGGTATCACAGAAACATGTTTTATTTTGCATTTATTCCATGTTCTAAAATATTTTTATCGCATAAATCTTGTGCCTATGTAACGAATTTGTGAAATAAACTGGCCAAGTTATAACTGTAACTTAATATTCTGAGCCCACCTCTTCCAAATCCATTCCCAAATTAGTTGTAGGCATCTGTACTTTCCCACCCATGTCAAGAGCACTGGCCACACAGCATTTCCGGAAGAGTTGCTCACCACTGCCTTCTGTCTAATACCGGCAAGCAGCTTTGCATAAAACCTTGGATGTCTTAACGGCAGTCCTCTCCATGAAGTGGTCACACGAGCCTCTCTCTGCTTTGAATTTTGTTACGTCAATTCTGAGGATTTTGGCAATTTCTCCTGTCTTTGACTGCAATCACTTGGCATGAAGAAAGGCAATTGTTTTCCAAGTGCCTTGCTGACAAAATATAGCACAGCTTGTCAACCTGTGGGTCTCTTCCTCTCTTAAGTCCTGTAAAGCATTTTGATGTTTCTTTGCAAGAAAATATAGAATTGTGATCATTTCTCCAACTACAAATGTTGGCATCACTAATATCACAAATGTTCCAATGCTGTTTCCATGGTTCTCAACACACACAATAACCTTTCATTTCAATGCTGAGTCAAAGTGCTGTCTTTTTAAAAACATTTTTAAAATGCCAATTAAACCTGAAATATTTGATACCAACAATATACATATCAGCTGAGGTAATGACTCTGTAACAAGCTGCAAAATCACATATGCATGAGTTACGATAATGACAAGACTGTTCCTTGGTTGACAGTAATGAGAGACACATCCCAATCTCTGCCAAGTTAAAATGTCAAGAAAAGGGTACATTTTAATAACTAGTAACATGTTTGTTCAAGCCTGAAATGTTTACAGATTTATACCAGTGCAAAAGAAAAAAGAAAAAGAAAGAGAAAGAAAGAAAGAAAGAAAGAAAGAAAGAAAGAAAGAAAGAAAGAAAGA